>NC_069501.1:1001464360-1001831860 GCF_027579735.1 Bombina bombina
CTATATAGTATAGTGCACTTATAATAAACAGAACAGTAATTATAGACCTTTCTTGCTGCTTTTCTTATTTCTGTTTGCGAGATATCTCGTCAGGTAACCCATTCAGTTCTAGGTGAATGTGTAGAGTATGTAATAAGTGCTAACTGACACCCCCCCCCCTGAAAATAACACCTAACAGAGCTGATTTCTTTAGGGCAATGCCCTACAAAAGGCCCTTTTAAGGGCTATTGGTAGTTTATTATAGATTAGGGTTCTTTCATTTTGGGGTGTTTTTTTTTTTTTTTTAAACGGGGTATTAGAAAAAGGAATAATTTTTATTAATTTGGATAATTCGTTTGTTATTTTTTGTGGGTTTTTTTTTTCTTTTTGGGGTGTTTTTTTTTAGAATAGCCATTTGTTTATTTTTAATTGGGCAGCAAAAGAGCTGAATGCCTTTTTAAGGGCAATGCCCATAAAAATGCTCTTATCAGGGCAATGGGTAGATTAGGTATTACTTTATTTTTATTTTGTGGGTTTGGGTGGTGGGGGTTTGTATACTGTTAGCGGGTGTTTGCTTTTCTTTTGTAGAAAAAGAGCTGATTTATTTAGGGCAATGCCCTACAAAAGGCCCTTTTTAAGGGCCTACAAAAGGCCCTTTTAAGGGCCCTTGAAAGTTTATTATAGATAAGGGTTTTTTATTATGGGGTATTTTTTTTTTTTTCTAAACAGGGTATTAGAATAGAAATAATTTTTATTGTTTTGGATAATTTCGTTTGTTATTTTTTGTAATGGTAGGCTTTTTATTTTTTGTAATTTTAGAGTTTTTTATTTTTGTAATGGTAAGTTTTTTTATTTTTGTAATGTTAGGTTTTAGTGTAAGGCAGCTTAGGTTTTATTTCACAGGTAAGTTTGTATTTATTTTTACTAGGTAGACTAGTTAGTAAATAGTTATTAACTACTTACTAACTAGTTTATCTAGTTAAAATAAATACAAACTTACCTGTGAAATAAAAACCTAATGTAGCTACAATATAACTATTAGTTATATTGTAGCTAGCTTAGGTTTTATTTTTATTTCCCAAGTAAGTTTGTGTTTAGTTTTAAATAGGTATTATTTATTTAATAATTGCAACTTTAATTTAGCTCTATTTTAATTATGTTAAAGTTAGGGAGTGTTAGGTTTAGGGTTAGGTTTAGGGATTAATATAGTTTAATTTAGGTTGTGGTGATGTGCGGGGCTGGCGGTTTAGGGGTTAATAGGTTTATTAAGTGGTAGTGATGGGGGAGGCCAGAGGTTTAGGGGTTAATAACTTTATTTAGTGGTGGCAATGTTGGGGAGCGGCGGAATAGGGGTTAATATTGTTATTATAGTGTGGGCGATGTCGGAGTGCGGCGGAATAGGGGTTAATAACTTTAGTATAGTGGTGGCGTTATCGGGAGCAGCAGATTAGGGGTTAATAGATTTATTTTGGTGGCGGCGATATCAGGAGCGGCAGATTAGAGGTTAATAACTTTATGTAGGTGTCGGCAATGTCGGGGGTGACAGATTAGGGGTGTTTTGACTTGGGGTTTATGTTAGGTTTTTTTTTCCCCATAGACATCAATGGGGCTGCATTACAGAGCTTTTCATTCCGCGCTTCAGGTGTTTTTCAGGTGTTTTTTTTCTAACACTCTCTCCCCATTGATGTCTATGGGGAAGGCGTTCACGAGCACGTCAAAGCAGCGCTTGTATTTTGTGCAGTATGGAGCTCAACGCAACCATATCGCATACACAAACCGGCTTTTCAAAAACTCGTAATGGCAGCGCTATGGAGGATGAAATAATGCAACTTTTTGTTGCATTCGTTTCGCACCCTCTATAGCACAAAACTTGTAATCTAGGTGAGCTTTTATAACTTTTTTGTGCAAAATTTTTTTAGAATAATTTTTTATCAGATAGTGTTATTATTAGTGTAACTGTACTTAATAACATATTTTTGATGTGTTTTGTGACACTTTTATATTTTGCAAAACAGTTAACCAGTGCCCTGAGCATGTGGTTATCATTCCAGCATAAATTTGCGATTTTCCTCAAGTGATTGTCTTTACTTTCAACTTGTAATACGAGCAGAAAACCCTATTTGCACAAACACCCGCAATGTACTCAACCAGTGCATAACTGTTAGCGCTCAACTCGTAATCTGGCTCTAAAAGTTTACTTTTTGCATGCGACTTTTAATTTGGCCCTAGATAACTACTCTTATTTTGTTTCTTAGAGACAATGGGGCCGATTTATCATATGTCTGTCCGACATGATCCGCTCAGACATTACTGAACTGCTTGTGCAATGCAGCCCCCTTCAGATTCAAGGCCAATCGGCCGCTAGCAGGGGGTGTTAATCAACCTGATCATATTTGATCGGGTTGATTGCTGTCCGCCCCTCAGAAGGCTCGCACAGAAACAGATGTATAAGGCACCATACGGTGCTTAATAATTCGGCCCCAATGTACCTAAAGGGTGCTACCTGAGGATTAAAAAAGGAGTTGTTAGGTAGGATGAAATTCCTTTGGGGGTCATTAAATGTATACACTTCTCATATCTCATATCATAACACTGCCAGGGTGCACATCAAAAAAGCACAAATGTAGCAGAAGAAAGAATGGCTCTCTCTGGACTTGCATAAAAATGTTACCTTTATTTATACCAGTTTAAAAAGCGGCGTAACGTTTCTGGATTCTTACAATCCCTTTATCAAATGCCAATGTGTGATTCACCTCAGTGAATCTAAAAACATATGTTTACCTGAACAACTAGCCGTGCTTAAATGCACAATAGGAAGGACCGCGAACTCCACAAGCGTCTTACATGTGTGGCGTCATCATGTGACGCCTCTTACGCACGTACCCACATAGAGAGCGGTTACCTTGGTAACAATATAAACAAAGCCGACGCTATACATAACAAAATAACATACTTTACGTGAACTATCAAGCATCTATCCCTATTGGCAACACCAGTCTTCACGTAGACATCACAAACGTGATGCCCCAGAGGGGAGGAGGAAAACCAATGTTAGAATGGGTGCCATAGCAATGTATCATATTCAACCCGCTCATAGCGGGTATCCATTTGAAACATACATATGTGTATTAACAGAATGGTGTACCATATCACAATAAGTTTATATAACAACACAACAATATTAATGTACGTCTAGTTAGCTATATGGTTTAACAATATAGTAAAAGTAGTAATATAGTAATATAGCAGACGCCTCACATTACATCTTGCAATATATCCCTTATCAAAGAGTGACAAATTAGAAAAAACTAGAAAAGGTTAGAAAAAAGTAATAGATTAGAAAAAAACTATCTGGAAACAATCCATCTTTTTTACTTAACCTATAGTATGATCCCAATACAGACCTCAAATTGTAAACTAAGACAGGCTAATAAAACTGCAAAGCTCAACCTCAACATATATAAAGTTACATTTAAGCTATAGTAAAAGTAGTAATATAGTAATATAGCAGACACCTCACATTACATCTTGTAATATATCCCTTATCAAAGAGTGACAAATTAGAAAAAACTAGAAAAGGTTAGAAAAAAGTAATAGATTAGAAAAAACTATCTGGAAACAATCCATCTTTTTTACTTAACCTATAGTATGATCCCAATACAGACCTCAAATTGTAAACTAAGACAGGCTAATAAAACTGCAAAGCTCAACCTCAACATATATAAATTTACATTTAAGCCTATGACCTGACCTAATACTTGTCTTCAATGTCAATTAAAGAATGGTAGAAACCAGTGAGATTCTACTAGATCGAACAATCATGTACAATCCTGCTGGTATGTCCATATAATTGTATGGATCAATTGCCATAAAAAAGACTATAATCCATGTATGTGTTCAAGCCTCTGGGTATTACTGTATCCAAGTCATGAATCCATCTTGACTCTCGACAAATGAGTAAATTACTCCTATTGCCTCCTCGTGCCAGAGGTGGCACATGATCTATGATCATCGTACGTATACTGGATACACTGTGTTTCAGCTGTAAGCAATGTCTTGCGACAGGTTTGTCCAATTCACCTTCTTTCAATGATTTGCGGATGGTAGAACGATGATTCGCCATACGTTCTTTAAAAGTGGTTACCGTCTTACCGACATATACCAGGACACAGGAGCACATAAGGATATATACAACATGGTCGCTGGTACAAGTGAGCCGGTGGCGAATGGCATACCTTTTATTAGTATGAGGATGCTGAAATGTTGCACCCTTCAACATAACGTTGCATGTGATGCAGCTCCCACATGGGAAACATCTCTTCTTCGATGACTGTAGCCACATATCCTTCTGATAGCAAGCCCTTGGGTCTGTTTTAACCAGCAAGTCCCTCAGATTCTGTGCTCTTCGGTAGACCATCCTTGGCACCCTCATACTGCCAAACGGTAAGGATGAATCAGATTCAACCCGTCTCCAGTTTCTACGTATTGAGTTAGACAGTTTCTGATGTGATAATCCATAAATAGTTACAAAGTTAACTGGAGTTTGTTGTACTCCCATTTTCCTCTCTCGTGGTTGTCTCTTAGGTTTACTTAATAGGTTCTCTTCATTATCTAGAACCAACTGTGTGTCATACCCTCTTGCCATTAGTTTATAGGCCATCTCATCAAGTTGTGTTAGCATAGTAGAATGCTCACTGTTGTTACGTATCACTCGAGTGAGTTGAGAGGTGACTATACTAAGCTAGTGGCTAATAATAATGAGTTTTGGTAAGTGACCTTGCTATATAATGAAGTACCACATCTACATTGGTTACCTTCTATTCAAATCCAAAAAATTTATAATTCTGACATCAAACTCCAACTTAAAGTGTATTGGACCTGTAACTTCATTAAGGCCTTTAACCCATTCTGTCAATTCAGTGGCAGTACCCCTCCATATCAGAAAGACATCATCTATATATCTGGTGTAATATTTGATAAAACCATTAATCCAGGGTTTCAATATTCACGACTTGGATACAGTAACACCCAGAGGCTTGAACACATACATGAATTATAGTCCTTTTTATGGCACTTGATCCATATGGACATACCAGCAGGATTGTACATGATTGTTCGATCTAGTAGAATCTCACTGGTTTCTACCATTCCTTAATTGGCATTGAAGACAAGTATTAAGTCATAGGCTGAAATGTAACTTTATATATGTTGAGCTTTGGGGGCCTATTTATCAAAGCGTCAACTATGGTGCATTTGCGGGTGTCAATACGCTCACCAAACTTCGCTAAACATCGCGGTCGCGGATCTCAATACGCTCTCCATAATTATCAAAAATCCTGTCAAAAACATGCGCGTCATGTACGGTGCGAAGAGGATAGGACTGGAGTTAACTAACAGTCATCGATGTCGCGGCTATTCAGGCTTTTCCCAACTTTATTTATATCATTTCATTACTGTCCACGAACATAGCACATTTCTCGTCTGCACATTATTGTATATAGATATTGTAATTTTATTTTAGTTTAAATCGAATTTTAAATATAGCAAGTAGCGACATATTCTTTGCAAAATGGAGAGGGAATTAGAGTTTTTAAAATTGTATATACATATTTTAGTATGTATATACACACACATATATGTTGCAAATATAACGTAATCAGAGTATAATATGTATTTATTTCAAATCTATCGCTATTTGAAAGGGATAGGAAATAAAATATTTAAGTTACAATAGTGGGAGCTAGCTGCTAATTGAGCCTGTTCTGTAGTTCTTTTGTTGTCTCTGTATATCTATTATTGCGACAAGTTAGGTGCAAAACTGTGCACAAAATATGTAATCCCTGATTTTTAAAGACAGGCAAAGTTGTAGCATAATCCATCAAAAGCACTTTTTTTATCCCTATATCTACTAATGCATTAAATGTAGATCAATAATATATTTGCATTCTTTGAAGGGTATTCATATTTAATAATGATTTCCATTGATTCTTTTTTTTTTTTTTAAAGATTTTATTCCATTGATTTTTATTAGGTGATATGCTTCATTCTAGCAGCATCGAACATAAGATTTCAGTTTCCGATTCCCATTGACTACTATAGCATCCGCGACCTCTAAGGCGGCGGATTGAAAATGCAGCGTCGGATAAGACACGAGCGTAACTGTTCATTTTTTGATAACTTTTGAAAAGCTTCAAATTGTGTTGAATACCACAGCAAATACACAGAATTACGCGAGAATTCCAGAGGTTTTCTATTCGCATCGATCTGCGTCGAATTGAGACCGTCGGATTGTATGTTACGTCACAAAGTTCTAATTTTTGCGATTTTAAGGCTTTGATAACTACGGCGAATCAATCTTGCGACAAGTACGACGCGGAATTCGGGCGTATTTTCAGTTGACGCTTTGATAAATAGGCCCCATGGAGTACTATTAACCTGTGTTAGTTTACAATTTGAGGTCTGTATTGGGATCATATTATAGGTTAAGTAAAAAGATGGATTGTTTCCAGATAGTTTTTTCTAATCTATTACTTTTTTCTAATCTTTTCTAGTTTTTTCTAATTTGTCACTCTTTGATAAGGGTAATATTAAAAGATGTAATGTGAGGTGTCTGCTATATTACTATATTACTAATTTTACTATATTGTTAAACCATATAGTTAACTAGACGTACATTAATATTGTTGTGTTGTTATATAAACTTAATGTTAATACACATATATATATGTTTCAAATGTATACCCGCTATGAGCGGGTTGAATATGATACATTGCTATGGCACCCATTCTAACATTGGTTTTCCTCCTCCCCTCTGGGGCGTCATGCTTGTGACGTCTACGTGAAGGATGGTGCTGCCAATAGGGATAGATGCTTGATAGTTCACGTAAAGTATGTTATTTTGTTATGTATAGCGTCGACTTTGTTTATATTGTTACCAAGGTAACCGCTCTCTATGTGGGAACGTGCGTAAGAGGCGTCACATGATGACGCCACACATGTAAGACGCTTGTGGAGTTCGCGGTCCTTCCTATGGTGCATTTAAACACGGCTGGTTGTTCAGGTAAACATATGTTTTTAGATTCACTGACGTGAATCACACATTGGCATTTGATAAAGGCATTGTAAGGATCCCGAAACGTTATGCCGCTTTTTAAACTGGTATAAATAAAGGTAACATTTTTATGCAAGTCCAGAGAGTGCCATTCTTTCCTCTGCTATATATATATATATATATATATATATATATATATATATATATAAACTAAAACTAAAAACTATTCAGAATAAATAAAGAAATGAAAGAGGATTTGAAGGTATGGGACGTTTTCCTGAGGAATTTTTATGGTGTAAGGATATGGGAGCAGAAGTTGTCATCAGAAGAGCTTCAATTGTACACAGATTCTGCAGGAAGTGCAGGATTTGGTTTATTTTTGGATGGTAATTGGTCCGCAGGGCAGTGGCCTCAGTGCAGGGTAGAAAAAGGATGGACTAAAAATTTGTTGTTGCTAGAGATGTTTCCAATTGTGGTGGCTGTAGAGATTTGGGGAAAGAGGTTAGCTAATAAAAACCTCTTATTTTGGTCAGACAACAAAGGGGTGGTTGATGTATTGAATAACTTGTCAGCAGCATCGCCTCAGGTAATTTCATGCACAAGGTAAATTGTATTAAAATGTTTGCAATATAACATAAGTTTTAGAGCCAGGCATATACCTGGAATTAGCAATGTTATAGCCAATGCCATGTCACACTTTTTGCGCACAGTTTGCCCTGTTTCTCTCTGGCAGATTGGGAGCAGTTAGATGTCATCTGTGGCCTAGTTCCCAAATCTCTAGTGCCAAGTACATGGGCAGCTTTTAAAAAGAAGCATTGGATTAGGTGACAAAAATTCTTGGGGGATAATACAATTCAGAGGGATAGGAAATTTTTGGATTATTAGCGGTACTGAGAAAAGAGGGGGTAAAGAAAGGACAGTTGGGTAATATGTTAGCGGGTATCTCCTATTTCTCACAGCTACATGAGGATGCAGTTGTTACCAAACGTTTTGTGGTTAGAAAGGTGCTAAGGCCTTTGGCAGTGGGTGATGAGAGAGCAAGGTATAGGAGAGAGCCCATAACGGTTGAGAGATTGGAGTTTTTGGTAGGCATAATAGGGCAGGTGTGCAAAGTTTAATTTGAAGTGAGGCTGTTTACACCAACATTTGAGTTAGCCTTTGCGGCAGCATTGAGTATAAGGGAATTAGTGGATGCTTCTAAGGGTTCACTGCAATCTGGTCTTATGAAAGAGGATTTTAAAATATCATAAGACGCAGTGATGATATTTATAAGAAAATAAAAAAACAATAGACAAAGGAGCTTGGATAACAGCTAAGGCAATTGGAGGCAAGGTTTATTCAGGAGCATGTGCAAAAGTTTACTTGGGGGCAGAGCCTCCGATGTTTCTTAGGCATAAAAAAGGGGATAACTTGACCAGGTTCCAATTTAAGAAGGTGTTGCAGATAGCTGTTGATAAATTGGGTTGGAGCAACTGTTGTTTAGCGCTTCATTCATTTAGGATATGCACAGCCACAAGTGCAGCAGCAATAGGTATGCCAGCAGATCAAATTAAATAAAAAAAAGTAGATGGAAATTAGGGGTATATGAGAAATAAATAATGTCACATGGGCAGCAGAATTTCCTATTAAAGGGATACTAAACCCAAGTTTTTCCTTCCATGATTCATGATTTAAGCAACTTTCTTATTTACCCCTATTATCAATTCTTCTTCATTCTCTCGTGATCTTTATTTAAAAAACAGGAATGTAAAGCTTAGGAGCGCAGCCTAATTTTGTTTCGGGTTACACTTGCTGATTGGTGGCTAAATGAAGCCACCAATAAGCAAGCGCTATCCATGATGCTGAACCTAAAATGGCCCGGCTCCTAAATAAAGATACCAAGAGAGCGAAGAAAAATTAATAATAGGAGTTATCATTATTATCAGGTATTTGTAGAGCACAGATTCCGCAGTACTATGAACATAGGTGGTATACAAAATAACATTTACAGGGATCAAATAGGTAGAGGGCCCTGCCAAGAGTTGCACTCTTGTAGTCAACTCTTATGAAGGTGAACTACAAACAGCTGGGCTCGTAGGCTTACATGCTATGGGGTTTAAGGGGATAACAGTGGAGATAGGAAGGTTAGTGTAGGTTGTATGCATCCCTGAATAGTAGAGTCTTCAGGGAGCACTTGAAGCTTTCAAAACTAGGGGAGAGTCTTGTGGAGCGAGGCAGAGAGTTCTATAAGATGGTAGCCAGACTGAAAAAGTCTTGTAAACAGGAATGTGAGGAGGTAACAAGAGAGAAGGAGAGTAAGAGATCATGAGCAGAGCAAAGGGGAGGGGAGGGAAAGTATCTGGAGACAAGGTCTGAGATGTAGGGGGGAGCAGTGCAGTTGAGGGCTTTGTGTGTCAGAGTGAAAATTTTGGAGGCAAGAGGAAGCCAGTGAAGGGATTGGCAGAGAGCTGCAGCAGATGAAGAGCGGCGTTTAAGGAAGATGACACTGCAAGAGGCATTCATTATGGATTGTAAAGGAGCTAGGCGGCAGCTAGGGAGACCAGAGTGTATGGAGTTGCAGTAGTCAAGGCGGAAAAGGATGAGAAAGTGGATTAAAATCTTAGTTGTGTCTTGTGTAGGAAATGCCTAATTTTAGAGATGTTTTAAAGGTGGAAGCAGCAGGCTTTAGCCAAGGACTGAATGTGAGGAGTGAAAGAAAGATCTGAGTCAAGTGTGACCCCAAGACATCAGGTGGTGAGGTGTATAAGGAGTAAAAAGCATAAAAAAGAGGAACAGGATAAATAATATGCTTTATACAAAAAATCATAACCCCAAAAAATGGGTGGGCCTCATGGACTCTTGAGACCATGACAGAAATTAATTTATCAGGCAAGTTCTTACATAAATTATGTTTTCTTTTATATAGGTGGCGAGAGTACACAAGCTTGTTACTGATGGGATATAATACCCAAGATGTGGAAGTCCATGAGTAACAAAGAATAAAGGGAGGGATTAAATAAAAACAGCTATTTCCGCTGAGAAATTAAATCCAAATAATAATTGTCTTATTAAATAAATTAAAAAAATTTAAATAATAGGCACTAGAATCAAACTGAGACAGCTGCCTGAAGAACCCTTCTACCAAAAGCTGCTTCTGAAGAAGCAAAAACTTCAAAATGGTAAAATTTAGTAAAGGTATGCAAAGAAGACCAAGTGGCTGTTTTGCAGATTTGATCAACTGAAGCTTAATTCTTAAAAGCCCAAGATGTGGCAACTGATCTAGTAGAATGTGCTGTAATTCTCTGAGGTGGAGACTGGCCCACTTCCAAATAAGCTTTGTGAATCAGAAGTTTCAATCAAGATACACAAGAAATGGCAGAGGCTTTCTGACCTTTTCTAGAACCAGAAAAAATAACAGACTAGAAGTCTTTCTGAAATCTTTAGTAGCATCAACATAATATTTCAATGCTCTTACCACATCCAAAGAACGCAAAGATCATTCAAGAGTATTCTTAGGATTAGGATACAAGGAAGGAACAATAATTTCCCTATTAATCTTGTTAGAATTCACAACTTTAGGCAAAAATGTTATTGAAGTCTGCAAAACAGCTTTATCTTGATTGAAAATAAGATAAGGAGACTCACAAGAGAGAGCAGAAAATAATACTTTTCAAGAAAGTAATTTAATGTCTAAATGCATAGGCTCAAAAGGAGGAGCTTGCAAAGTCTGTAATACCAAATTTAGACTCCAAGGAAGAGAATTAGATTTAATAACAGGTTTGATGTGAGTCAAAGCCTGGATGAAAAATTTGCAATCTTTCTGTGAAATAAAACAGAAAGAGCAGAGATTTGTCCTTTCAAAGTATTGGCAGACTAACTTTTATCCAAACCATCCTAAAGAAACAGAAGAATCCTAGGAATTCTAAAATAATTCCAGGAATAATCATGAGTGGAACACCATGAAACATAGGTTTTCCAAACCTTATGATATATTTTCCTTGAAACAGACTTACGTGCTTGTATCATAGTGTTAATCACTGAGTCAGATAAACCTCTATGACTAAGGACTAAGCGTTCAATTTCCATGACTTCAAATTTAGAGATTTGAGATCTGGATGGAAAAATGGAACTTGAGACAGAAGTTCTGGTCTTAGAGGAAGTGACCAAGGTTGGCAACTGGATATTCGGACAAGGTCCACATACCAGAACCTCTGAGGCCATGCTGGTGCTATCAGAAACACATAAGATTGTTACATTATGATCTTTGAGATCACTCTTGGAAGAAGAACCAGAGGGAGAAAAATGTAAGTAGGTTGGTAAAACCAAGGTACTGCTAAAGCATCCATCATTTCCGCCTTAGGATCCCTGGACCTGGAGAGGTATCTGGGAAGTTTCTTGTTCAGACGAGAGGCCATCATATCTATTTCTGGAGAGCCCCACATCTGTATAATTTGATAGAATACATCTGGGTGGAGAGACTACTCCCCTGGATGTAGAGATTTCCGGTTGATATAATCCGCTTCCCAATTGTCTACACCTGGGATATGAATCACAGTGATTTGACAAGAGTTGGATTCTGCCCAATAAAATATTAGAGATACTTCCTTCATTGCTAGGGGACTTCAAATCCCCCTTGATGATTGTATTATGTCTGCTGCACATCGATAAATGCAGGCAGCATATGCTGTCGGCATTTATCATTGCACCATCAGTCTTGTGAACTGCTGGTGTAATGCCGCCCCCTGCAGATTCAGCAGGGGGTGTCAATCAAACCAATCATATTCGATCGGGTTGATTTATGTCTGCAACTTCAGAGCAGGCAGACAAGTTATGGAGCAGCGGTCTTTAGAAAACAAGGGGCATCAAGCTCCATACGGAGCTTGATAAATTGACCCCCATGTCAGCATTCCAAGATTTAATCCATAAAATTCTTCTAGCTAGAATAGCTAAAGACTATCGGCTAGATTTAGAGTTTGGCGGCCAAAGGGGTGCGTTAGCTACGCGTGCTTTTTTCCCCCCGCACCTTTTAAATACCGCTGGTATTTAGAGTTCACAGAATGGCTGGGTTTTCAGTGCGTTAGGCTCCAAAAAGGGAGCGTAGAGCATAATTTAACGCCACTGCAACTCTCGATACCACGGACTCGGCCAGCTTCAAAAACGTGCTCATGCACGACTCCCCCATAGAAAACAATGGGGCTGTTTAAGCTGAAAAAAAACCTAACACCTGCAAAAAAGCCGCGTTCAGCTCCTAACGCAGCCCCATTGTTTACTATGGGGAAACACTTCCTACGTCTGCACCTAACACTCTAACATGTACCCCGAGTCTAAACACCCCTAACCTTACACTTATTAACCCCTAATCTGCCGTCCCCGCTATCGCTGACCCCTGCATATTAGTTTTAACCCCTAATCTGCCGCTCCGTACACCCCCGCCACCTACATTATCCCTATGTACCCCTAATCTGCTGCCCTAACATCGCCGACCCCTATATTATATTTATTAACCCCTAATCTGCCGCCCCCAACGTCGCCTCCACCTAACTACACTTATTAACCCCTAATCTGCCGACCGGACCTGAGCGCTACTATAATAAATGTATTAACCCCTAATCCGCCTCACTCCCGCCTCAATAACCCTATACAAAATAGTATTAACCCCTAATCTGCCCTCCCTAACATTGCCGACACCTAACTTCAAGTATTAACCCCTAATCTGCCGACAGGAGCTCACCGCTACTATAATAAATTTATTAACCCCTAAAGCTAAATCTAACTTTAACCCTAACACCCCCATAAATTAAATATAATTTAAATCTAACGAAATAAATTGACTCTTATTAAATAAATTTTTCCTATTTAAAGCTAAATACTTACCTGTAAAATAAACCCTAATATAGCTACAATATAAATTATAATTATATTGTAGCTATTTTAGGATTAATATTTATTTTACAGGCAACTTTGTAATTATTTTAACCAGGTACAATAGCTATTAAATAGATAATAACTATTTAATAGTTACCTAGTTAAAATAATTACAAAATTACCTGTAAAATAAATCCTAACCTAAGTTACAATTAAACCTAACACTACACTATCAATAAATTAATTAAATAAAATACCTACAATTATCTACAATTAAACCTAACACTACACTATCAATAAATAAATTAAATACAATTCCTACAAATAAATACAATGAAATAAACTAACTAAAGTACAAAAAATAAAAAAGAACTAAGTTACAAAAAATAAAAAAATATTTACAAACATTAGAAAAAAATTACAACAATTTTAAACTAATTACACCTACTCTAAGCCCCCTAATAAAATAACAAAGACCCCCAAAATAAAAAAAATGCCCTACCCTATTCTAAATTAAAAAAGTTCAAAGCTCTTTTACCTTACCAGCCCTGAACAGGGCCCTTTGCGGGGCATGCCCCAAGAATTCAGCTCTTTTGCTTGTAAAAAAAACACATACAATACCCCCCCCCAACATTACAACCCACCACCCACATACCCCTAATCTTACCCAAACCCCCCTTAAATAAACCTAACACTAAGCCCCTGAAGATCTTCCTACCTTATCTTCACCATGCCAGGTTTACCGATCCGTCCTCGGAAGTCTTGATCCAAGGCTCGGAAGTGTTGATCCAAGCCCAAGCGGGGGGCTGAAGAGTGACGTCCATCCTCGGGCTGAAGTCTGGATCCAAGCGGCGGCTGAAGAAATCCATCATCGGGCTGAAGTCGGAAGTCCATCATCGGGATGAAGTCTTCTATCAAGCAGCATCTTCAATCTTCTTTCTTCCGGAGCGGAGCGGAGCCATCTTCTTCCCAGCCGACGTGGATCCATCCTCTTCTAACGACGCCTACTAGCCGAATGACGGTTCCTTTAAATGACGTCATCCAAGATGGCGTCCGTCGAATTCCGATTTACTTTTTGCATGCGACTTTTAATTTGGCCCTAGATAACTACTCTTATTTTGTTTCTTAGAGACAATGGGGCCGATTTATCATATGTCTGTCCGACATGATCCGCTCAGACATTACTGAACTGCTTGTGCAATGCAGCCCCCTTCAGATTCAAGGCCAATCGGCCGCTAGCAGGGGGTGTTAATCAACCTGATCATATTTGATCGGGTTGATTGCTGTCCGCCCCTCAGAAGGCTCGCACAGAAACAGATGTATAAGGCACCATACGGTGCTTAATAATTCGGCCCCAATGTACCTAAAGGGTGCTACCTGAGGATTAAAAAAGGAGTTGTTAGGTAGGATGAAATTCCTTTGGGGGTCATTAAATGTATACACTTCTCATATCTCATATCATAACACTGCCAGGGTGCACATCAAAAAAGCACAAATGTAGCAGAAGAAAGAATGGCTCTCTCTGGACTTGCATAAAAATGTTACCTTTATTTATACCAGTTTAAAAAGTGGCGTAACGTTTCTGGATTCTTACAATCCCTTTATCAAATGCCAATGTGTGATTCACCTCAGTGAATCTAAAAACATATGTTTACCTGAACAACTAGCCGTGCTTAAATGCACAATAGGAAGGACCGCGAACTCCACAAGCGTCTTACATGTGTGGCGTCATCATGTGACGCCTCTTACGCACGTACCCACATAGAGAGCGGTTACCTTGGTAACAATATAAACAAAGCCGACGCTATACATAACAAAATAACATACTTTACGTGAACTATCAAGCATCTATCCCTATTGGCAACACCAGTCTTCACGTAGACATCACAAACGTGATGCCCCAGAGGGGAGGAGGAAAACCAATGTTAGAATGGGTGCCATAGCAATGTATCATATTCAACCCGCTCATAGCGGGTATCCATTTGAAACATACATATGTGTATTAACAGAATGGTGTACCATATCACAATAAGTTTATATAACAACACAACAATATTAATGTACGTCTAGTTAGCTATATGGTTTAACAATATAGTAAAAGTAGTAATATAGTAATATAGCAGACGCCTCACATTACATCTTGCAATATATCCCTTATCAAAGAGTGACAAATTAGAAAAAACTAGAAAAGGTTAGAAAAAAGTAATAGATTAGAAAAAAACTATCTGGAAACAATCCATCTTTTTTACTTAACCTATAGTATGATCCCAATACAGACCTCAAATTGTAAACTAAGACAGGCTAATAAAACTGCAAAGCTCAACCTCAACATATATAAAGTTACATTTAAGCTATAGTAAAAGTAGTAATATAGTAATATAGCAGACACCTCACATTACATCTTGTAATATATCCCTTATCAAAGAGTGACAAATTAGAAAAAACTAGAAAAGGTTAGAAAAAAGTAATAGATTAGAAAAAACTATCTGGAAACAATCCATCTTTTTTACTTAACCTATAGTATGATCCCAATACAGACCTCAAATTGTAAACTAAGACAGGCTAATAAAACTGCAAAGCTCAACCTCAACATATATAAATTTACATTTAAGCCTATGACCTGACCTAATACTTGTCTTCAATGTCAATTAAAGAATGGTAGAAACCAGTGAGATTCTACTAGATCGAACAATCATGTACAATCCTGCTGGTATGTCCATATAATTGTATGGATCAATTGCCATAAAAAAGACTATAATCCATGTATGTGTTCAAGCCTCTGGGTATTACTGTATCCAAGTCATGAATCCATCTTGACTCTCGACAAATGAGTAAATTACTCCTATTGCCTCCTCGTGCCAGAGGTGGCACATGATCTATGATCATCGTACGTATACTGGATACACTGTGTTTCAGCTGTAAGCAATGTCTTGCGACAGGTTTGTCCAATTCACCTTCTTTCAATGATTTGCGGATGGTAGAACGATGATTCGCCATACGTTCTTTAAAAGTGGTTACCGTCTTACCGACATATACCAGGACACAGGAGCACATAAGGATATATACAACATGGTCGCTGGTACAAGTGAGCCGGTGGCGAATGGCATACCTTTTATTAGTATGAGGATGCTGAAATGTTGCACCCTTCAACATAACGTTGCATGTGATGCAGCTCCCACATGGGAAACATCTCTTCTTCGATGACTGTAGCCACATATCCTTCTGATAGCAAGCCCTTGGGTCTGTTTTAACCAGCAAGTCCCTCAGATTCTGTGCTCTTCGGTAGACCATCCTTGGCACCCTCATACTGCCAAACGGTAAGGATGAATCAGATTCAACCCGTCTCCAGTTTCTACGTATTGAGTTAGACAGTTTCTGATGTGATAATCCATAAATAGTTACAAAGTTAACTGGAGTTTGTTGTACTCCCATTTTCCTCTCTCGTGGTTGTCTCTTAGGTTTACTTAATAGGTTCTCTTCATTATCTAGAACCAACTGTGTGTCATACCCTCTTGCCATTAGTTTATAGGCCATCTCATCAAGTTGTGTTAGCATAGTAGAATGCTCACTGTTGTTACGTATCACTCGAGTGAGTTGAGAGGTGACTATACTAAGCTAGTGGCTAATAATAATGAGTTTTGGTAAGTGACCTTGCTATATAATGAAGTACCACATCTACATTGGTTACCTTCTATTCAAATCCAAAAAATTTATAATTCTGACATCAAACTCCAACTTAAAGTGTATTGGACCTGTAACTTCATTAAGGCCTTTAACCCATTCTGTCAATTCAGTGGCAGTACCCCTCCATATCAGAAAGACATCATCTATATATCTGGTGTAATATTTGATAAAACCATTAATCCAGGGTTTCAATATTCACGACTTGGATACAGTAACACCCAGAGGCTTGAACACATACATGAATTATAGTCCTTTTTATGGCACTTGATCCATATGGACATACCAGCAGGATTGTACATGATTGTTCGATCTAGTAGAATCTCACTGGTTTCTACCATTCCTTAATTGGCATTGAAGACAAGTATTAAGTCATAGGCTGAAATGTAACTTTATATATGTTGAGCTTTGGGGGCCTATTTATCAAAGCGTCAACTATGGTGCATTTGCGGGTGTCAATACGCTCACCAAACTTCGCTAAACATCGCGGTCGCGGATCTCAATACGCTCTCCATAATTATCAAAAATCCTGTCAAAAACATGCGCGTCATGTACGGTGCGAAGAGGATAGGACTGGAGTTAACTAACAGTCATCGATGTCGCGGCTATTCAGGCTTTTCCCAACTTTATTTATATCATTTCATTACTGTCCACGAACATAGCACATTTCTCGTCTGCACATTATTGTATATAGATATTGTAATTTTATTTTAGTTTAAATCGAATTTTAAATATAGCAAGTAGCGACATATTCTTTGCAAAATGGAGAGGGAATTAGAGTTTTTAAAATTGTATATACATATTTTAGTATGTATATACACACACATATATGTTGCAAATATAACGTAATCAGAGTATAATATGTATTTATTTCAAATCTATCGCTATTTGAAAGGGATAGGAAATAAAATATTTAAGTTACAATAGTGGGAGCTAGCTGCTAATTGAGCCTGTTCTGTAGTTCTTTTGTTGTCTCTGTATATCTATTATTGCGACAAGTTAGGTGCAAAACTGTGCACAAAATATGTAATCCCTGATTTTTAAAGACAGGCAAAGTTGTAGCATAATCCATCAAAAGCACTTTTTTTATCCCTATATCTACTAATGCATTAAATGTAGATCAATAATATATTTGCATTCTTTGAAGGGTATTCATATTTAATAATGATTTCCATTGATTCTTTTTTTTTTTTTTAAAGATTTTATTCCATTGATTTTTATTAGGTGATATGCTTCATTCTAGCAGCATCGAACATAAGATTTCAGTTTCCGATTCCCATTGACTACTATAGCATCCGCGACCTCTAAGGCGGCGGATTGAAAATGCAGCGTCGGATAAGACACGAGCGTAACTGTTCATTTTTTGATAACTTTTGAAAAGCTTCAAATTGTGTTGAATACCACAGCAAATACACAGAATTACGCGAGAATTCCAGAGGTTTTCTATTCGCATCGATCTGCGTCGAATTGAGACCGTCGGATTGTATGTTACGTCACAAAGTTCTAATTTTTGCGATTTTAAGGCTTTGATAACTACGGCGAATCAATCTTGCGACAAGTACGACGCGGAATTCGGGCGTATTTTCAGTTGACGCTTTGATAAATAGGCCCCATGGAGTACTATTAACCTGTGTTAGTTTACAATTTGAGGTCTGTATTGGGATCATATTATAGGTTAAGTAAAAAGATGGATTGTTTCCAGATAGTTTTTTCTAATCTATTACTTTTTTCTAATCTTTTCTAGTTTTTTCTAATTTGTCACTCTTTGATAAGGGTAATATTAAAAGATGTAATGTGAGGTGTCTGCTATATTACTATATTACTAATTTTACTATATTGTTAAACCATATAGTTAACTAGACGTACATTAATATTGTTGTGTTGTTATATAAACTTAATGTTAATACACATATATATATGTTTCAAATGTATACCCGCTATGAGCGGGTTGAATATGATACATTGCTATGGCACCCATTCTAACATTGGTTTTCCTCCTCCCCTCTGGGGCGTCATGCTTGTGACGTCTACGTGAAGGATGGTGCTGCCAATAGGGATAGATGCTTGATAGTTCACGTAAAGTATGTTATTTTGTTATGTATAGCGTCGACTTTGTTTATATTGTTACCAAGGTAACCGCTCTCTATGTGGGAACGTGCGTAAGAGGCGTCACATGATGACGCCACACATGTAAGACGCTTGTGGAGTTTGCGGTCCTTCCTATGGTGCATTTAAACACGGCTGGTTGTTCAGGTAAACATATGTTTTTAGATTCACTGACGTGAATCACACATTGGCATTTGATAAAGGCATTGTAAGGATCCCGAAACGTTATGCCGCTTTTTAAACTGGTATAAATAAAGGTAACATTTTTATGCAAGTCCAGAGAGTGCCATTCTTTCCTCTGCTATATATATATATATATATATATATATATATATATATATATATATATATATATATATATAAACTAAAACTAAAAACTATTCAGAATAAATAAAGAAATGAAAGAGGATTTGAAGGTATGGGACGTTTTCCTGAGGAATTTTTATGGTGTAAGGATATGGGAGCAGAAGTTGTCATCAGAAGAGCTTCAATTGTACACAGATTCTGCAGGAAGTGCAGGATTTGGTTTATTTTTGGATGGTAATTGGTCCGCAGGGCAGTGGCCTCAGTGCAGGGTAGAAAAAGGATGGACTAAAAATTTGTTGTTGCTAGAGATGTTTCCAATTGTGGTGGCTGTAGAGATTTGGGGAAAGAGGTTAGCTAATAAAAACCTCTTATTTTGGTCAGACAACAAAGGGGTGGTTGATGTATTGAATAACTTGTCAGCAGCATCGCCTCAGGTAATTTCATGCACAAGGTAAATTGTATTAAAATGTTTGCAATATAACATAAGTTTTAGAGCCAGGCATATACCTGGAATTAGCAATGTTATAGCCAATGCCATGTCACACTTTTTGCGCACAGTTTGCCCTGTTTCTCTCTGGCAGATTGGGAGCAGTTAGATGTCATCTGTGGCCTAGTTCCCAAATCTCTAGTGCCAAGTACATGGGCAGCTTTTAAAAAGAAGCATTGGATTAGGTGACAAAAATTCTTGGGGGATAATACAATTCAGAGGGATAGGAAATTTTTGGATTATTAGCGGTACTGAGAAAAGAGGGGGTAAAGAAAGGACAGTTGGGTAATATGTTAGCGGGTATCTCCTATTTCTCACAGCTACATGAGGATGCAGTTGTTACCAAACGTTTTGTGGTTAGAAAGGTGCTAAGGCCTTTGGCAGTGGGTGATGAGAGAGCAAGGTATAGGAGAGAGCCCATAACGGTTGAGAGATTGGAGTTTTTGGTAGGCATAATAGGGCAGGTGTGCAAAGTTTAATTTGAAGTGAGGCTGTTTACACCAACATTTGAGTTAGCCTTTGCGGCAGCATTGAGTATAAGGGAATTAGTGGATGCTTCTAAGGGTTCACTGCAATCTGGTCTTATGAAAGAGGATTTTAAAATATCATAAGACGCAGTGATGATATTTATAAGAAAATAAAAAAACAATAGACAAAGGAGCTTGGATAACAGCTAAGGCAATTGGAGGCAAGGTTTATTCAGGAGCATGTGCAAAAGTTTACTTGGGGGCAGAGCCTCCGATGTTTCTTAGGCATAAAAAAGGGGATAACTTGACCAGCTTCCAATTTAAGAAGGTGTTGCAGATAGCTGTTGATAAATTGGGTTGGAGCAACTGTTGTTTAGCGCTTCATTCATTTAGGATATGCACAGCCACAAGTGCAGCAGCAATAGGTATGCCAGCAGATCAAATTAAATAAAAAAAAGTAGATGGAAATTAGGGGTATATGAGAAATAAATAATGTCACATGGGCAGCAGAATTTCCTATTAAAGGGATACTAAACCCAAGTTTTTCCTTCCATGATTCATGATTTAAGCAACTTTCTTATTTACCCCTATTATCAATTCTTCTTCATTCTCTCGTGATCTTTATTTAAAAAACAGGAATGTAAAGCTTAGGAGCGCAGCCTAATTTTGTTTCGGGTTACACTTGCTGATTGGTGGCTAAATGAAGCCACCAATAAGCAAGCGCTATCCATGATGCTGAACCTAAAATGGCCCGGCTCCTAAATAAAGATACCAAGAGAGCGAAGAAAAATTAATAATAGGAGTTATCATTATTATCAGGTATTTGTAGAGCACAGATTCCGCAGTACTATGAACATAGGTGGTATACAAAATAACATTTACAGGGATCAAATAGGTAGAGGGCCCTGCCAAGAGTTGCACTCTTGTAGTCAACTCTTATGAAGGTGAACTACAAACAGCTGGGCTCGTAGGCTTACATGCTATGGGGTTTAAGGGGATAACAGTGGAGATAGGAAGGTTAGTGTAGGTTGTATGCATCCCTGAATAGTAGAGTCTTCAGGGAGCACTTGAAGCTTTCAAAACTAGGGGAGAGTCTTGTGGAGCGAGGCAGAGAGTTCTATAAGATGGTAGCCAGACTGAAAAAGTCTTGTAAACAGGAATGTGAGGAGGTAACAAGAGAGAAGGAGAGTAAGAGATCATGAGCAGAGCAAAGGGGAGGGGAGGGAAAGTATCTGGAGACAAGGTCTGAGATGTAGGGGGGAGCAGTGCAGTTGAGGGCTTTGTGTGTCAGAGTGAAAATTTTGGAGGCAAGAGGAAGCCAGTGAAGGGATTGGCAGAGAGCTGCAGCAGATGAAGAGCGGCGTTTAAGGAAGATGACACTGCAAGAGGCATTCATTATGGATTGTAAAGGAGCTAGGCGGCAGCTAGGGAGACCAGAGTGTATGGAGTTGCAGTAGTCAAGGCGGAAAAGGATGAGAAAGTGGATTAAAATCTTAGTTGTGTCTTGTGTAGGAAATGCCTAATTTTAGAGATGTTTTAAAGGTGGAAGCAGCAGGCTTTAGCCAAGGACTGAATGTGAGGAGTGAAAGAAAGATCTGAGTCAAGTGTGACCCCAAGACATCAGGTGGTGAGGTGTATAAGGAGTAAAAAGCATAAAAAAGAGGAACAGGATAAATAATATGCTTTATACAAAAAATCATAACCCCAAAAAATGGGTGGGCCTCATGGACTCTTGAGACCATGACAGAAATTAATTTATCAGGCAAGTTCTTACATAAATTATGTTTTCTTTTATATAGGTGGCGAGAGTACACAAGCTTGTTACTGATGGGATATAATACCCAAGATGTGGAAGTCCATGAGTAACAAAGAATAAAGGGAGGGATTAAATAAAAACAGCTATTTCCGCTGAGAAATTAAATCCAAATAATAATTGTCTTATTAAATAAATTAAAAAAATTTAAATAATAGGCACTAGAATCAAACTGAGACAGCTGCCTGAAGAACCCTTCTACCAAAAGCTGCTTCTGAAGAAGCAAAAACTTCAAAATGGTAAAATTTAGTAAAGGTATGCAAAGAAGACCAAGTGGCTGTTTTGCAGATTTGATCAACTGAAGCTTAATTCTTAAAAGCCCAAGATGTGGCAACTGATCTAGTAGAATGTGCTGTAATTCTCTGAGGTGGAGACTGGCCCACTTCCAAATAAGCTTTGTGAATCAGAAGTTTCAATCAAGATACACAAGAAATGGCAGAGGCTTTCTGACCTTTTCTAGAACCAGAAAAAATAACAGACTAGAAGTCTTTCTGAAATCTTTAGTAGCATCAACATAATATTTCAATGCTCTTACCACATCCAAAGAACGCAAAGATCATTCAAGAGTATTCTTAGGATTAGGATACAAGGAAGGAACAATAATTTCCCTATTAATCTTGTTAGAATTCACAACTTTAGGCAAAAATGTTATTGAAGTCTGCAAAACAGCTTTATCTTGATTGAAAATAAGATAAGGAGACTCACAAGAGAGAGCAGAAAATAATACTTTTCAAGAAAGTAATTTAATGTCTAAATGCATAGGCTCAAAAGGAGGAGCTTGCAAAGTCTGTAATACCAAATTTAGACTCCAAGGAAGAGAATTAGATTTAATAACAGGTTTGATGTGAGTCAAAGCCTGGATGAAAAATTTGCAATCTTTCTGTGAAATAAAACAGAAAGAGCAGAGATTTGTCCTTTCAAAGTATTGGCAGACTAACTTTTATCCAAACCATCCTAAAGAAACAGAAGAATCCTAGGAATTCTAAAATAATTCCAGGAATAATCATGAGTGGAACACCATGAAACATAGGTTTTCCAAACCTTATGATATATTTTCCTTGAAACAGACTTACGTGCTTGTATCATAGTGTTAATCACTGAGTCAGATAAACCTCTATGACTAAGGACTAAGCGTTCAATTTCCATGACTTCAAATTTAGAGATTTGAGATCTGGATGGAAAAATGGAACTTGAGACAGAAGTTCTGGTCTTAGAGGAAGTGACCAAGGTTGGCAACTGGATATTCGGACAAGGTCCACATACCAGAACCTCTGAGGCCATGCTGGTGCTATCAGAAACACATAAGATTGTTACATTATGATCTTTGAGATCACTCTTGGAAGAAGAACCAGAGGGAGAAAAATGTAAGTAGGTTGGTAAAACCAAGGTACTGCTAAAGCATCCATCATTTCCGCCTTAGGATCCCTGGACCTGGAGAGGTATCTGGGAAGTTTCTTGTTCAGACGAGAGGCCATCATATCTATTTCTGGAGAGCCCCACATCTGTACAATTTGATAGAATACATCTGGGTGGAGAGACTACTCCCCTGGATGTAGAGATTTCCGGTTGATATAATCCGCTTCCCAATTGTCTACACCTGGGATATGAATCACAGTGATTTGACAAGAGTTGGATTCTGCCCAATAAAATATTAGAGATACTTCCTTCATTGCTAGGGGACTTCAAATCCCCCTTGATGATTGTATTATGTCTGCTGCACATCGATAAATGCAGGCAGCATATGCTGTCGGCATTTATCATTGCACCATCAGTCTTGTGAACTGCTGGTGTAATGCCGCCCCCTGCAGATTCAGCAGGGGGTGTCAATCAAACCAATCATATTCGATCGGGTTGATTTATGTCTGCAACTTCAGAGCAGGCAGACAAGTTATGGAGCAGCGGTCTTTAGAAAACAAGGGGCATCAAGCTCCATACGGAGCTTGATAAATTGACCCCCATGTCAGCATTCCAAGATTTAATCCATAAAATTCTTCTAGCTAGAATAGCTAAAGACTATCGGCTAGATTTAGAGTTTGGCGGCCAAAGGGGTGCGTTAGCTACGCGTGCTTTTTTCCCCCCGCACCTTTTAAATACCGCTGGTATTTAGAGTTCACAGAATGGCTGGGTTTTCAGTGCGTTAGGCTCCAAAAAGGGAGCGTAGAGCATAATTTAACGCCACTGCAACTCTCGATACCACGGACTCGGCCAGCTTCAAAAACGTGCTCATGCACGACTCCCCCATAGAAAACAATGGGGCTGTTTAAGCTGAAAAAAAACCTAACACCTGCAAAAAAGCCGCGTTCAGCTCCTAACGCAGCCCCATTGTTTACTATGGGGAAACACTTCCTACGTCTGCACCTAACACTCTAACATGTACCCCGAGTCTAAACACCCCTAACCTTACACTTATTAACCCCTAATCTGCCGTCCCCGCTATCGCTGACCCCTGCATATTAGTTTTAACCCCTAATCTGCCGCTCCGTACACCCCCGCCACCTACATTATCCCTATGTACCCCTAATCTGCTGCCCTAACATCGCCGACCCCTATATTATATTTATTAACCCCTAATCTGCCGCCCCCAACGTCGCCTCCACCTAACTACACTTATTAACCCCTAATCTGCCGACCGGACCTGAGCGCTACTATAATAAATGTATTAACCCCTAATCCGCCTCACTCCCGCCTCAATAACCCTATACAAAATAGTATTAACCCCTAATCTGCCCTCCCTAACATTGCCGACACCTAACTTCAAGTATTAACCCCTAATCTGCCGACAGGAGCTCACCGCTACTATAATAAATTTATTAACCCCTAAAGCTAAATCTAACTTTAACCCTAACACCCCCATAAATTAAATATAATTTAAATCTAACGAAATAAATTGACTCTTATTAAATAAATTTTTCCTATTTAAAGCTAAATACTTACCTGTAAAATAAACCCTAATATAGCTACAATATAAATTATAATTATATTGTAGCTATTTTAGGATTAATATTTATTTTACAGGCAACTTTGTAATTATTTTAACCAGGTACAATAGCTATTAAATAGATAATAACTATTTAATAGTTACCTAGTTAAAATAATTACAAAATTACCTGTAAAATAAATCCTAACCTAAGTTACAATTAAACCTAACACTACACTATCAATAAATTAATTAAATAAAATACCTACAATTATCTACAATTAAACCTAACACTACACTATCAATAAATAAATTAAATACAATTCCTACAAATAAATACAATGAAATAAACTAACTAAAGTACAAAAAATAAAAAAGAACTAAGTTACAAAAAATAAAAAAATATTTACAAACATTAGAAAAAAATTACAACAATTTTAAACTAATTACACCTACTCTAAGCCCCCTAATAAAATAACAAAGACCCCCAAAATAAAAAAAATGCCCTACCCTATTCTAAATTAAAAAAGTTCAAAGCTCTTTTACCTTACCAGCCCTGAACAGGGCCCTTTGCGGGGCATGCCCCAAGAATTCAGCTCTTTTGCTTGTAAAAAAAACACATACAATACCCCCCCCCAACATTACAACCCACCACCCACATACCCCTAATCTTACCCAAACCCCCCTTAAATAAACCTAACACTAAGCCCCTGAAGATCTTCCTACCTTATCTTCACCATGCCAGGTTTACCGATCCGTCCTCGGAAGTCTTGATCCAAGGCTCGGAAGTGTTGATCCAAGCCCAAGCGGGGGGCTGAAGAGTGACGTCCATCC
This sequence comes from Bombina bombina, assembly GCF_027579735.1. NCBI lineage: Eukaryota > Metazoa > Chordata > Amphibia > Anura > Bombinatoridae > Bombina > Bombina bombina. The sequence goes on from NC_069501.1 coordinate 1,001,489,846, forward strand.
TCGGGCTGAAGTCTGGATCCAAGCGGCGGCTGAAGAAATCCATCATCGGGCTGAAGTCGGAAGTCCATCATCGGGATGAAGTCTTCTATCAAGCAGCATCTTCAATCTTCTTTCTTCCGGAGCGGAGCGGAGCCATCTTCTTCCCAGCCGACGTGGATCCATCCTCTTCTAACGACGCCTACTAGCCGAATGACGGTTCCTTTAAATGACGTCATCCAAGATGGCGTCCGTCGAATTCCGATTGGCTGATAGGATTCTATCAGCCAATCGGAATTAAGGTAGGAAAATTCTGATTGGCTGATGGAATCAGCCAATCAGATTCAAGTTCAATCTGATTGGCTGATCTGATCAGCCAATCAGATTGAGCTCACATTCTATTGGCTGTTCCTATCAGCCAATAGAATGCAAGCTCAATCTGATTGGCTGATTCCATCAGCCAATCAGAATTTTCCTACCTTAATTCCGATTGGCTGATAGAATCCTATCAGCCAATCGGAATTAGACGGACGCCATCTTGGATGACGTCATTTAAAGGAACCGTCATTTGGCTAGTAGGCATCGTTAGAAGAGGATGGATCCACGTCAGCTGGGAAGAAGATGGCTCCGCTCTGCTCCGGAAGAAAGAAGATTGAAGATGCTGCTTGATAGAAGACTTCATCCCGATGATGGACTTCCGACTTCAGCCCAATGATGGATTTCTTCAGCTGCCGCTTGGATCCAGACTTCAGCCCGAGGATGGACGTCACTCTTCAGCCCCCCGCTTGGGCATGGATCAACACTTCCGAGGCTTGAATCAAGATTTCCCAGGACGGATCGGTGAACCTGGCATGGTGAAGATAAGGTAGGAAGATCTTCAGGGGCTTAGTGTTAGGTTTATTTAAGGGGGGTTTGGGTTAGATTAGGGGTATGTGGGTGGTGGGTTGTAATGTTGGGGGGGGGTATTGTATGTGTTTTTTTTTACAGGCAAAAGAGCTGCATTCTTTGGGGCATGCCCCGCAAAGGGCCCTGTTCAGGGCTGGTAAGGTAAAAGAGCTTTGAACTTTTTTAATTTAGAATAGGGTAGGGCATTTTTTTTATTTTGGGGGGCTTTGTTATTTTATTAGGGGGCTTAGAGTAGGTGTAATTAGTTTAAAATTGTTGTAATATTTTTCTAATGTTTGTAAATATTTTTTTATTTTTTGTAACTTAGTTCTTTTTTATTTTTTGTACTTTAGTTAGTTTATTTCATTGTATTTATTTGTAGGTATTGTATTTAATTAATTTATTGATAGTGTAGTGTTAGGTTTAATTGTAGATAATTGTAGGTATTTTATTTAATTAATTTATTGATAGTGTAGTGTTAGATTTAATTGTAGATAATTTTAGGTATTTTATTTAATTAATTTATTGATAGTGTAGTGTTAGGTTTAATTGTAACTTAGGTTAGGATTTATTTTACAGGTAATTTTGTAATTATTTTAACTATTTTAGCTATTAAATAGTTCTTAACTATTTAATAGCTATTGTACCTGGTTAAAATAAATACAAAGTTACCTGTGCAATAAATATTAATCCTAAAATAGCTATAATATAATTATAATTTATATTGTAGCTATATTAGGGTTTATTTTACAGGTAAGTATTTAGCTTTAAATAGGAATAATTTATTTAATAAGAGTTAATTTATTTCGTTAGATTTAAATTATATTTAACTTAGGGGGGTGTTAGTGTTAGGGTTAGACTTAGCTTTAGGGGTTAATCCATTTATTACAGTAGCGGCGAGATTCGGTCGGCAGATTAGGGGTTAGTAATTGAAGTTAGGTGTCGGCGATGTTAGGGAGGGCAGATTAGGGGTTAATACTATTTATTATAGGGTTATTGAGGCGGGAGTGAGGCGGATTAGGGGTTAATAACTTTATTATAGTAGCGGTGCGGTCCGCTCGGCAGATTAGGAGTTAATAAGTGTAGGCAGGTGGAGGCGACGTTGAGGGGGGCAGATTAGGGGTTAATAAATATAATATAGGGGTCAGCGGTGTTAGGTGCAGCAGATTAGGGGTACATAGCTATAATGTAGGTGGCAGCGGTGTGCGGTCGGCAGATTAGGGGTTAAAAAAATTTAATAGAGTGGCGGCGATGTGGGGGGACCTCGGTTTAGGGGTACATAGGTAGTTTATGGGTGTTAGTGTACTTTAGAGCACAGTAGTTAATAGCTTTATAAACCGGCGTTAGCCCAGAAAGCTCTTAACTACTGGTTTATTTCTGCGGCTGGAGTTTTGTCATTAGATTTCTAACGCTCACTTCAGCCACGACTCTAAATACCGGCGTTAGAAAGATCCCATTGAAAAGATAGGATACGCAATTGACGTAAGGGGATCTGCGGTATGGAAAAGTCGCGGCTGGAAAGTGAGCGTTAGACCCTTTAATGACTGGCTCCAAATACCAGAGGGCGGTAAAAACCAGCGTTAGGAGCCTCTAACGCTGGTTTTGACGGCTACCGCCCAACTCTAAATCTAGGCCATAGATTTGACATTGATCTTCATAACTTCAAATATAGCATCACAAATCAAATGATTTGCATGTTGAAGTAAAAGAATAATGTTAATTAATTCAGGATCTGAAGACAACTTCTGTGCTAAACTGTCCAACTAAAGAGAAGAAGCAGCAGCAACATCAGCCATAGATATCACTGGTCTAAGAATGTAGCCAGTATGTAAATATGCCCTTCTTAGATAAGATTCAAGCTTCCTATCTAAAGAATCCTTAAAAGAACTACTATCTTCCATAGGAATAGTAGTACATTTGGCAAGATTTGAAATAGCCCCATCAACTTAGGGACTGTTTCACAAAGCTCTAGATTAGCCACAGGTAAACTATACCATTTTTTTTTTTTTAAACCTTGGAGAAGGGTTAAAAGAAGTACCAGGTTTAGACCATTCTTTAGCAATCACATTAGAGATAGCGTCTGGAATAGGAAAAACTTCAGGAGTAATAACAGTAGTCTTTAATACAGAATTTAAACGACTACTAGATTTATCATCAGGAGGTTTAGCCTCCTCAATACCCAAAGTATATAATACTTCCTTTAAAAGAGAGTGAATATGCTAAATTTTAAACAAAAAAGAAGATTTGTCAATTTCTGTCTCTGATGTAGGATCCTCTGAATCAGAGGAACCCCCATCAGTAGAAGATATGTCAGTATGCTGTTGGGCAGTACAAAATTCACTAGCTTTATGAAAAGTGTGTAAAGCCCTTTTACGTTTATTTAAAAGTGGTATAGCAGTCATAGCCTTCTCTATGGCTGCAGCAATAAAGTCTTTCATATCTGCAGGAATACCCATTGCATTAGATTGAGATGGAATAGCAGTGGATGTATTTGTACTCATAGAAACATTATCAGCATGTAATCAATTTTCAAAACAGGTGCCACATTTTTGAGCTAAAGAAATAAGATCAGCTTGTTTACAAAAAAACACTTAGCTTTGGTAGAATTGTGTTCAGGCAGCTTTGTTCATATGGTAACATAAGAGGCAGGGTTAGTTTGAGACATTACAAAATGTAAAAAAAGAAAAATAACATTAAATAGCAAAATATCAAATCTCCTCAAATATAGCGGTTTTCAGGAATGGGAAACAGTGCTTATGATTAAAAAACGTTTAAAATAACTATCAAAAAATATAAAAGCAAGTGGTATAGCTCTCTATCATAGAATGAGAGCACAGAGAAAAGTACTAGTGGCTATTTAAATTATATAAAAGGCATAAAAATTTTAGCACCAAAAAAACGGTACAAAATTGATGACGTAATTTTCGTCATCGCAAGTGCAATTTTGCCTGCGAAATTTAAAAAAGTAACCTCCATGATTGCGAAGATAACCGGAGCCCAAAGGTATTTTAAAATAAATAAATAAATCTACATACCGCTTGTTGCAACATGAAAAAACCCATGACCCACACAGGGATTCAAATTTTAGAGTTAGCCACTTAGCTACATCACCACAGCAAATTCCCCAATAAACACAATTTCCATTCTGATGCTATATAAACTGTTGAAAGGAAATAAAACATACCTGTCTCATGGCTAACATATACAATATACATTAATAAATAAACTAAATACAGTTCTTTCCATAGCTGAGAGTGTCTTATAAATGATATATACTTATCATAAGACACCCATCCACAGGCAGCCAAACCAGTACTGAAACATATCAGCAGAGGTAATGGTAGAGGAGTATAGTGTCGATCTGTAAAGGGAGGCAACAGATGAATCCCTGCAACTGAATTTACAGAGAGCCCAAGAATAGATTTCCCATAAGCAAAAACATGGTATCATCAGGCAATACTACTTTCACATCCCGCAGACAAAAACACTGTAATTAGTGAGGAACTGAACTTCAAAATGCTTAGAAGCGCCTTTCACTGGAGAATCAAGCACATCATGCTTCACCACCTTCTAAGGAGGCAAAGTTTGTAAAATTGAGGTATGAGTGAGGTGGGAGGTATATTTATAGGCATTTGAGGTTTGGGAAACTTTGCCCCCTCCTGGTAGGAATGCATTTCCCATCAGTAACAAGCTTGTGGACTCTCGCCACCTATATAAAAGAAATATAGCTCTAACAAATGGAGGGGGATTCAAGGGATGGCATAAACAATGGAACTCGCAACAAATATTGTCATCCTATGCAAAATATATGCAAATGAGTTATTTTTCCCCAGTACACATGTTGGTGATTAACCTTCAACCAATAGAGGGTGCTCTGTCACACAAAGTCCATGCATGTGACTGGGGAAAAGTCACAGTGACCAACTGAGGAACTGTCAGAAAATGTTATTTTTATATATATATATATATATATATATATATATATATATATATATATATATATATACTGTATATATATATATATATATATATATATATATATATATATATATATATATATATACTGAAAAATAAAAAGCACTCACTGGACTGTGGACAGCAATATCAATCAAAAATCCAATATTTACTTTATAAAGTAAATATTGGTACACGTATCAGATAATGCACCACTTCGCCCAGAAAATGTTTGCAATTACACATTTTTAGGCATTGTCATGTTTATTTCTTTTGTTTGTATTTGTATGAAACAAAAAGTGGAGAAAAAAAAGCCAAATCTGACACATTCCACGCAAAACTCAAAAAATGGACAGAACAAAATTATTGGCACCCTCAATGTATTATTTGGTAGCACACCCCTTGGAAAAAATAACTGAAATCAATTGCTTTATGTACCATCAATGAGTTTGTTACACCTCTCTACTGGAATTTTGACCACTCATCTTTTGCCAACTGCTCAAGGTCTCTCGGATTGAAAGTGTTCCTTTTCCCAACTGCTGTTTTTAGATCTCTTCACAGGTGCTCTATTCTAATGAGATCTGGACTCATTGTTGGCCAGTTCAGTACTCTCCAGTGCTTTGTCTTAAACCATTTCTGGGTGCATTTTACTGTGTGCTATGATCTCTGTCCACAGCACATACAGTCATGGCCAAAAATATTGGCACCCTTGCATTTCTGTCAGATAATACACCACTTAGCCCAGAAAATTGTTGTAATTACAAATGTTTAGGCATTATCATGTTCATTTATTTTGTTTGTATTGTTATGACACAAAAAAGTGGAGGAAAAAAAAGCCAAATCTGACACATTCCAGGAAAAACTCCAAAAATGGACTGGACAAAATTATTGGTACCTTCTCAAAATTGTAAGAAATATTTGCATTCCAAGTTTGTAATGCTCCTGTAATTTGTAATTAAACTCACCTATATCAATTAACAGGTGCTGACAATATAGAAATCACACTGGCAACCAGTTAAAATGGTGAAAAATGTACATAACCTTTCTGTTGTGTGTCTCTGCGTGCCACACTGAGCATGGAGTAGAGAAAGAACAGCAAAGATTTCTCTGAGGATTTGAGAACAAAAATTGTGGAAAAGCATGGACAATCTCAAGGTTACAAGTCCTTCTCCAGAGATCTTAATGTTCCTGTGTCCACTGTGGGCAACATTGTCAAGAAGTTTACAGCCCATGGCACTGTAGCTAATCTACTTGGACGTGGACAGAAGAGAAAAATTGATCAAAGATTGCAACAAAAGATTGTTCAAATGGTGGATTAAGAACTGTGATCAACTTCCAGACAAATTCAAGCTGACCTTCAGGCACAGGGTACAACAGGGTCAGCTCACACTATACGTCACCATCTGAATGAAAAGGGACGAATGGTAGGAGACCCAGGAGGACCCCACTGCTGACATAGAAACATAGAAAAGCCAGATTGGAGTTTGCCAAAACTTACCTGAGGAAGCCAAAATCCTTTTGGGAGAATGTGATGTGGACAGACTAAACAAAATTACAGCTTTTTGGTAAAGCCCATAATTCTATTGTTTTCAGAAAAAGAAATTAGGCTTTTAAAGAAAAGAATACAGTCCCTACAGTCAAACATGGTTGGGGTTCACTGATGTTTTGGGGTTGCTTTGCTGCATCAGGCACTGGATGTCTTGACTGTGTGCATGGCATTACGAAATCTTTAGCCTACCTAAGAATTCTGGAGCAGTTGGCAAAAGAAGAGTGGTTCCAAAATTCCAGTAGAGAGGTGTAAGAAACTCATTGATGGTTACAGGAAGCAATTGATTTCAGTTAGTTTTTCCAAGGGGTGTGCTACCAAATATTATTTAATTTTGTCTAGTCCATTTTTGGATTTTTGCGTTGAATGTGTCAGATTTGGCTTTTTTTTCTCCACTTTTTTGTGTCATACTAATACAAACAAAAACATTTGTAATTGAAAGAATTTTCTGGGTGAAGTGGTGCATTATCTGACAGAAATGCAGGGGTGCCAATACTTTTGGCCATGACTGTATGGGGTAAATTTATCATGGTGCGGACAGACATGATCCGCTATAGCGAATCATGTCCGCCGCACATCGATAAATGCTGAAGGTATATGCTGTCGGCATTTATCATTGCACCAGCAGTTCTTGTTAACTGCTGGTGCAACACCGCCCCCCGCAGATTTGCGGCCAATCGGCCGCTAGCAGGGGGTGTCAATCAACCCGATCGTATTCGATTGGGCTGATTGTTGCCCGCCACCTCTGAGGTGGTGGACGCATTAAGGAGCAGCGGTCTTGGGACCGCAGCTTCTTAACTTCCACTTTAGGTGGAACTGAAGAGGAGTGGTACTCCATAAATTGACCCCTATATATGTATATATATACAGCTATATATATATATATATATATACACACACACACAAAACGCACTCACTAGCAAGCACACAGTAATATTTAAAAATAAAAATGGGTAAATCAGTTGCATTTGGCGCCAAATGGTTTAAGTCTTGGACCACGTCAAGGTTTCCCCCCACCTGGGTCCCTAACCAAACAGCTACACAATGCATGCTTTCAAACATACTGAAAACCAACACCAAAGGTGTCACAGGCCTTTGTAATTACCCTTAAGTAAAAACAAAACACAGAAACTGACAGCACCTTGCAGTCTGCTGGGCTGCTCACAAAACTGGCCTTAGAAGGAGCACTGCAACATGGAAAAGGTGCTTTTAATATCCCCAAATTCCTTCTGAGAAGGGGCTTTTGTACAGGTTTATCAAGTAAACAAAAATGATGAAGTACATTAAAACAAAAAACTAATTACATGAACTGTATTATATTTCCATAGAACAGAGACATTTCTTATAGCACAGCTAATAACCAGAACTGATTACGTTGTTAGTGAGCTACATTAGCTGGTCTTGGAGCTGTTCGGGTCATCAGGTAATCTGCCAGGAAAGTGGGGACATAGGAAATAGGAATAAAAAAAAGTTTGGCATCCCATCCCGCTGAGTAACGCGTGTAAGGATTAACTGCAGTCAGAGCGTGCACCATGCAGTTTGTCACAGGAGTGAGGTCCGTGTTGCTTAGAGACAAAAATGTTTTCTCCATATCAGCCACATCTGCAATACAAAATGTACAAAGTATTAATCAGGAATGCCATTCTGCTAGATTAAATGTTTTACTCTTAGCAATGTTATACAAAGTGTTCTTTCACTGTAAAGGAAGATCATATGCACAATCAGATGGTTCCAATGCATTATAAAAATACTAGCAAGCAGTATATAAACCAGAAAACAATAAAACTAGATTACAACATTAGCGCGGGTGTGATATTGCAATATTGCAATTGCACTAACTTGCACGCAAAATACAATTTGAAAGGAAATGCGTACCATCAAACGCAATCTAAATTTGCACTCTTCAGGCTATCGAGACTGAAGACCTCACGTAAAGGGTAAGGGCTAAAATAAAAGTTGCACTAAACACAACATAAATACATGAAAATAAAGTGTTAAACTCAAAAGTACACTATCTAATAAAATATTAATAAAATATATTATAAGGGTTAAAAGGTGTATGGTATATCACAAGGTGTTTTAAAGGAAAATGCCTATATTATTTATTAGACATGTGCGATTTGATTCGGTCCGAATCGAAATTCGGACAAATTTGTCGAATTCGGAGATTCGGTTCGATTCGAATTTCCGAATTGCGGTAGTGCCGAATCTACCGAATAAATCCGAATCAATTCGAATTTATTTGGTAGATTCGGATGGATTCGGATGGCCGTGTATTACACTAGTATTGTACAGTATACTAGTGTAATACACAGCACATCCCACTTAACACTTACCGAAATTCCGAATCGATTTGAACCGAATCAAACCGAATCTAACCAAATTTTTCACGAATCCGAAAGAATCCGAATGAATCCGAAATGAATTCATTTGATTTCTTCCGAATTCGAATCGGTCCGAACCGAAATTTGAATCGATCCGAACCGAATTTTTCGAAGCTGCACATGTCTATTATTTATATGTATACATAAGTATTTATGCATTTATATATGTATATACATTTTCATACATTTAGACACACACACATATACAGTATATATATATATATATATATATATATATATATATATATATATATATATATATATATATATATATATATATATGGCTCAAAATTTCAGGTTGTAAGCTACTAGCCAGGCCAAAATGTTACTTGCCACTTCTGATCCTACCCACTACCTGCCAACACCACACCCCACTACTCTGCCCCCTTTGCATATGTTTAACCATTGTGATGCACATTATTGTGCAGTCATTTTTAATATTTTTTATTTTATACCATAACAAGTTAAATAATGCTACATTCAGCAATAGCTTAACAAAAATAAGTGCATAGCAGTTAGCAACATCAACTTGGTGGTTCTGGGTAAGACAACAGCTGGATAGAAATAGGAAGTTGTGTAAGTGAGAGAGTGGAGAAAGAGAGCTGACAGTCATGGAAGGCCATAGAAGACCTGGAGATTTTCTTTTAATAATTATTATCTCTCCCTTCTGTCTCTTAACTATCACCTAGATTTAGAGTTTTGCGTTAGCCGTCAAAAGCAGCGTTAAGAGGTCCTAACGCTGCTTTTGGCCGCCCGCTGGAATTGATTTATTTGTAATTTATGTAATTGATTTAATTGTAGTGTAAGGTTAGGTGTTAATGTAACACAGGTTTGGTTTTATTTTACAGGTAAGTTTGTATTTATTTTAGCTAGGTAGTTAGTAAATAGTTAATAACCAGTAACTATTCTACCTAGTTAAAATAAATACAAACTTGCCTGTGAAATAAAAATAAAACCTAGGCTAGCTACAATGTAACTATTAGTTATATTGTAGCTAGCCTAGGGTTTATTTTACAGGTAAGTATTTAGTTTTAAATAGGTATTATTTAGTTATTAATAGTAGGTTTTATTTAGATTTATTTTAATTACATTAAAGTTAGTCGGTGTTAGAGTTAGGGTTAGACTTAGGGTTAGGTTTAGGGGTTAATAAATTTAGTATAGTGGCGGCGACGTTGGGGGCGGCAGACTAGGGGTTAAGAAGTGTAGGTAGGTTTCAGCGACATTGGGGGCGGGAGATTAGGGGTTAATAACATTATTTAGGTGTCGGCGATGTTGGGGGCAGCAGAATAGGGGTTAATAAGTATAATGTAGGTGTCAGCGATGTCAGGGGCGGCAGATTAGGGGTTAATAATTATAATGTAGGTGTTGCCGATGTCTGGGGTGGCAGATTAGGGGTTAATACGTATAATGTAGGTGTCGGCGATGTCGGGGGCAGCAGATTAGTGGTTAATAAGTGTAAGATTAGGGGTTTTTAGACTCGGGGTTCATGTTAGAGTGTTAGGTGTAAACATAAATTTTGTTTCCCCATAGGAATCAATGGGGCTGCGTTACGGAGCTTCACGCTGCTTTTTTGCAGGTGTTAGGCTTTTTTTCAGCCGAAGTAGTGTACAATAGAACTAGCGCCTAGAATTGTTTACTTGCTACACTATAAAGGACCCCCTAATCAGGTCCTAAAGATTAGATAAATATGAAAATTTATAGGAGTGCCTAAAAGGCTAAGGTAAACTCCAGGTTCCTTCTACAATGTCACCTAAATTCTAAGGTGTATGAATAAGTGAGCAATAGTCAAATACATACAATACCATTAAAAAACGTATAGAGACTTCTCTTTATTACCAAACATCAGAATCTTACAAAAATACACTTAAAAATCAACAAACTTAAAATCAATCTAAAACTGAGGTTTACTGAAATCTAGCAATATTCCAACAATATTCCAGATCTAAATCTAATTCTCATTAGAATAAACCAGATATTACCAATAATGGAGATTAATCCAAAATTATAAAATTCTGTAACTGAAATGTTGTTGGGTGTGTCCAAAAAAAAGAGAAAAGGATAACAAGGAGATTGGTGTAAGCTCCAATGGTGATATGTGTGCTTGTATTAATATTAAACTGACCAAGTTATTAGTCTCATTGAAAATACACACATGTGATCTAAAAAATATATATGTAAAAAACCACAGTAAGTGGGAAACACAAATTAGTGAATAAAATCACAATCACAAAACTTGTAGAAAAAACAAACAAACAAAAAATATATATATATATATATATCAGAAAATACTCAAAAATATATGCTGGCAGTGTACAGTGTCAATATGGTGAGTCAAAAAAACATATATAGGGGGGTAGTTATCAAGTCGTCTACTTTTCTTGCTTCGCCGGCCCAATACGCCCGCCTAAGCTCGCCTACCTTCGCCGCCGCGGACCTGAAAAAATACACCTAAGTTATCAAATAAAGCTGTCAAAAAGCCACGGGGCGATGAGCAGCGGACTGTGACAGTTATCACTCATCCGATCTCGCTGCCCTTCGGCTTTTTCCCAGCTTTATTGCTAGCCTGTCACTAAGCACTCACACTAAACTGCACTGTTCTACCCCCTATACCGGCGCCCCCGGAGCCTCCCGCAACTAAATAAAGTTACTAACCCCTAAACCGCCGCTCCTAGACCCTGCCGCAAGTCTTATAAATGTATTAACCCCTAAACCGCCGCTCCCGGACACCGCTACCACCTACAGTATACCTAGTAACCCCTATCCTGCCCCCCCTATACCGTCGCCCTCTATAATAAAATTATTAACCCCTATCATGCTGATCCCGCACCTCTCCGCAACTAAATAAATAGTTTAACCCCTAAACCGCCGCTCCATGAACCCGCCGCAACCTATATTAAACCTATTAACCCCTATCCTGTCCCCCCTACACCGTTGCCACCTATAATAAATTTATTAACCCCTAATCTGCCCCCCCTACACCGTCGCCACCTATAGTAAATTTATTAACCCCTATCCTGCCCCCCACTACGCCGCCGCCACTGTAATAAAATTATTAACCCCTAAACCTAAGTCTAACCCTAACCCTAACGCCCCCCTAACTTAAATATTAATTAAATAAATCTAAATAAATTAACTCTTATTAAGTAAATGAATCCTATTTAAAACTAAATACTTACCTTTAAAATAAACCCTAATATAGCTAAAATATAAATAATAATTATATTCTAGCTATCTTAGGATTTATATTTATTTTACAGGTACCTTTCAATTTATTTTAACCATGTACAATAACTATTAAATAGTTATTAACTATTTAATAGCTTACCTAGCTAAAATAAAGAGAAATGTACCTGTGAAATAAATCCTAACCTAAGTTACAATTACACCTAACACTACACTATACTTTAATAAATTATTCCTATTTAAAAATAAATACTTACCTGTAAAATAAACCCTAAGATAGCTACAATGTAATTAATAATTATATTATAGCTATCTTAGGATTTATATTTATTTTACAGGTAACTTTGTATTTATTTTAGCTAGTTAGAATAGTTATTAAATAGTTATTAACTATTTAATAACTACATAGCTAAAAGAAATACAAAATTACCTGTAAAATAAATCCTAACTTAAGTTACAATTAAACCTAATACTACACTATCATTAAATAATTAACTACAAATAACTACAATTAAATACAATTACATAAACTAACTAAAGTACAAAAAATAAAAAAAGCTAAGTTACAAAAAATAAAAAAATAAGTTACAAACATGTTACAAATATTACAACAATTTTAAGCTACTTACACCTAATCTAAGCCCCCTAATAAAATAACAAACCCCCCCAAAATAAAAAAATGCTCTACCCTATTCTAAATTAAATAAATTTCAAAGCTCTTTTACCTTACCAGCCCTTAAAAGGGCCATTTGTGGGGGCATGCCCCAAAGAAAACAGCTCTTTTGCTTGTAAAAGAAAAATACAACCCCCCCCAACATTAAAACCCACCACCCACATACCCCTAATCTAACCCAAACCCCCCTTACAAAAACCTAACACTAATCCCCTGAAGATCATCCTACCTTGAGTCGTCTTCACTCAGCCGAGCCACCGATGGAACTGAAGAGGACATCCGGAGCGGAAGAAGTTAATCCTCCAAGCGGCGCTGAAGAAATCTTCCATCCGATGAAGTCATCAGGCGGCGCTGAAGAAAAGTCTTCGATCCGTCCGATGTCATCTTCAAAGAGGCGCTGAAGAGGTCTTCTATCCGGGCGAAGTCATCTTCCAAGCCGGGTCTTGAATCTTCCTTCCGCCGACGCGGAACCACCTTCTTCACCGACGGACTACGACGAATGACGGCTCCTTTAAGGGACGTCATCCAAGATGGCGTCCCCTCAATTCCGATTGGCTGATAGGATTCTATCAGCCAATCGGAATTAAGGTAGGAAAATCTGATTGGCTGATGGAATCAGCCAATCAGATTCAAGTTCAATCCGATTGGCTGATCCAATCAGCCAATCAGATTGAGCTCGCATTCTATTGGCTGATCTTAACAGCCAATAGAATGCAAACTCAATCTGATTGGCTGATTCCATCAGCCAATCAGATTTTTCCTACCTTAATTCCGATTGGCTGATAGAATCCTATCAGCCAATCGGAATTGAGGGGATGCCATCTTGGATGACGTCCCTTAAAGGAGCCGTCATTCGTCGTAGTCCGTCGGTGAAGAAGGTGGTTCCGCGTCGGCGGAAGGAAGATTCAAGACCCGGCTTGGAAGATGACTTCGCCCGGATAGTCCAGTTTAAAAATAAATCCGGGTGTTGGCCAAATGGTAGTAGATTAAACCAGGTCTTTAATCCAATGATCTCCAAAACTCAGCTTTCTGCACTGAACTTTTAGCTTCCTTCTTTTCCAGGAAACAACTTCCTGGAAAAGAAGGAAGCTAAAAGTTCAGTGCAGAAAGCTGAGTTTTGGAGATCATTGGATTAAAGACCTGGTTTAATCTACTACCATTTGGCCAACACCCGGATTTATTTTTAAACTGGACTTTGGACATTGCTTTATATTTATTTCTCATTTTTACTTTGTCTGGTTTAGAATTTATTGTATTTGTTATAATAAGATTTGTGTTTCATTATTGAATATGTTGTAGTACACATACTACTGTTTTTATATGGGAGTAAAATCCTATGGTTATTAAACCTAATCAATAGATATTATAGCCAAAGAAATTTCATTAGCTTTGGTTATTTATCTTATCGTTTTTTGATATTTTTCCACAACCAATTGGTTTACCTTTACAGATCATACCGGTATTTGATCATGGTGATAATGCATTTTTATGGTTTTATGTTTTTCCACCTTGTTTAATTTTATATTTTTTTCTTCATTATATCACACCAATCCTATTGTGCACATTATATATGTTTTTTTGACTCACCATATTGACACTGTACAATGCCAGCATATATTTTTGAGTATTTTCTGATATATGTATATTTTTTTTGTTTGTTTGTTTTTTCTACAAGTTTTGTGATTGTGATTTTATTCACTAATTTGTGTTTCCCACTTACTGTGGTTTTTAACATATATATTTTTTAGATCACATGTGTGTATTTTCAATGAGACTAATAACTTGGTCAGTTTAATATTAATACAAGCACACATATCTCCATTGGAGCTTACACCAATCTCCTTGTTATCCTTTTCTCTTTTTTTGGACACACCCAACAACATTTCAGTTACAAAATTTTATAATTTTGGATTAATCTCCTTTATTGGTAATATCTGGTTTATTCTAGTGAGAATTAGATTTAGATCTGGAATATTGTTGGAATATTGCTAGATTTCAGTAAACCTCAGTTTTAGATTGATTTTAAGTTTGTTGGTTTTAAAGTGTATTTTTGTAAGATTCTGATGTTTGGTAATAAAGAGAAGTCTCTATACGTTTTTTAATGGTATTGTATGTATTTGACTATTGCTCACTTATTCATACACCTTAGAATTTAGGTGACATTGTAGAAGGAACCTGGAGTTTACCTTAGCCTTTTAGGCGCTCCTATAAATTTTCATATTTTTTTCAGCCGGCTCTCCCCATTGAAATGGGGAAAATCGTGCACGAGCACGTAAAACCAGCCTACCGCAGCTTTCAGCAGCGCTGGTATTGGAGTGCGGTATGGAACTCAATTTTGCTCTACGCTCACTTATTGCCTGATAACGCCGGGTTTTTGTAAACCTGTAATACCAGCGCTGTAGGTAAGTGAGCGGTGAGAATAACTTGCAAGTTAGTACCGCACCGCTCATAACGCAGAACTCGTAATCTAGCCGAAAAATATTTTTATTCAATTTTAATATATAATAATGTGTTTTACTGTGTATTTACTGTAAATGTTTTACATTCCACTGTTTTTCAGATAGGGGAAAAATGTTCTTAGTATTTTTACATATAAAAATATATCTGTATTTATCTATACCTATATACATTCATATATATATATATATATATATATAGGTATAGATATATATTTTATTAACTATTATCAGATATATAAATATCTATTTAAAAAAAAGAACATTTTCTTCTTTCTGAAAAACAATGGAATGTTAAGTATTTATAACTCAAGTCGGGTTGAGCACGCTTGGTCAAATGCAGTTAGGTTAGCGCAAGATCGATGGGTTAGGTTTTTATATCAGTGTGCTGCATTAAAGTCTATGGGGATAAAAAGTTAGCATGCATTGGATTTCGCTCACAGGTTTTGCTTGGCAGCTCGATGGGGCAGCTACATATGCTTTTGGACATGAAATAAACCTTTTTGTCCTATATTGAGCCAATCCTGTTTGAAAAAATACTATGAATGCACCATTTATTCACCAATAACTAAAATTATGTATCACAATTAGTGATGTCTCGAATTGTTCGCCGGTCAATAGTTCCCGGCAAACATAGCTTGTTCGCATTCGCAACTGCGATCCGCCCCCTATTCATCATCATTGAGTAAACTTTGACCCTGTATCTCACAGTCTGCAGACACATTCCAGCCAATTAGCAGCAGACCCTCCCAGCTCCTGGACAGAAGCCATTTTAGATTCATTCGGAAGCTACTTTCTTAGTGAGAGGAGGGACAGTGTAGCTGTTGCTGATTTAATAGGGACATTGATAGCTAGGCTAATGTATTCAGTGTCCACTACAGTCCTGAAGGACTCATCTGATCTTTGCTGTAAGGACAGCACCCCAAAAAGCCCTTTTTAGGGCTAAAATATCATTTTTTTCCCCTGTGTAATCTAATTGCAGTTGCCTGCCTGCCAGCTTGTGTGTCAGGCTCACAGTGTATACTGTGCCCACTTGCCCAGTGCCACCACTCATATCTGTTGTAAAAGTAGTGCAAATTTAAAAAAAAAAAACTTTTTTGACTGTGAAACATCAGTCTGCTAGTGTAATCTAATTGCAGTTGCCTGCCTGCCATCGTGTGTGCCAGGCCCACTTGCCCATTGCCCCCACTCATATCTGGTGTAAGAGTAGTGTAAATTTTAAAAAAAAAACACTTTTTTGACTGTGAAACATCAGTCTGCTAGTGTAATCTAATTGCAGTTGCCTGCCTGCCAGCGTGTGTGCCAGGCCCACTTGCCCAGTGCCACCACTCATATCTGTTGTAACAAACAGTAGTGTAAATTTAAAAAAACACACACTTTTTTGACTGTGAAACATCAGTCTGCTAGTGTAATCTAATTGCAGTTGCCTGCCTGCCAGCGTGTGTGCCAGGCCCACTTGCCCAGTGCCACCATTCATATCTGGTGTAACAGTACTGTAAATTTAAAAAAAAAACTTTTTTGACTGTGAAACATCAGTCTGCTAGTGTAATCTAATTGCAGTTGCCTGCCTGCCAGCATGTGTGCCAGGCCCACTTGCCCAGTGCGATCCGCCCCCTATTCGTCATCATTGAGTAAACTTTGACCCTGTATCTCACAGTCTGCAGACACATTCCAGCCAATCAGCAGCAGACCCTCCCAGCTCCTGGACAGAAGCCATTTTAGATTCATTCGGAAGCTACTTTCTTAGTGAGAGGAGGGACAGTGTAGCTGCTGCTGATTTAATAGGGACATTGATAGCTAGGCTAGTGTATTCAGTGTCCACTACAGTCCTGAAGGACTCATCTGATCTTTGCTGTAAGGACAGCACCCCAAAAAGCCCTTTTTAGGGCTAAAATATTTTTTCCCCTGTGTAATCTAATTGCAGTTGCCTGCCTGCCAGCTTGTGTGTCAGGCTCACAGTGTATACTGTGCCCACTTGCCCAGTGCCACCACTCATATCTGTTGTAACAGTAGTGTAAATTTAAAAAAAAAAAAACTTTTTTGACTGTGAAACATCAGTCTGCTAGTGTAATCTGAAGACAAAAGAGTGCAACAGCACTACACTAGTATGTGGGAGATGCTTTTATCAAAATTGGATTTATTTCCTTAGCTTGAGTGCTTATGCATGGATTAACTAGAAGAGCAGGATCAACAAGAGGTTGAAAAAGTATGCATTTCTTTAGCACTCCATTCTCCCCTTGAGAATTTATATACAGGGAGTGCAGAATTATTAGGCAAATGAGTATTTTGACCACATCATCCTCTTTATGCATGTTGTCTTACTCCAAGCTATATAGGCTCGAAAGCCTACTACCAACTAAGCATATTAGGTGATGTGCATCTCTGTAATGAGAAGGGGTGTGGTCTAATGACATCAACACCCTATATCAGGTGTGCATAATTATTAGGCAACTTCCTTTCCTTTGGCAAAATGGGTCAAAAGAAGGACTTGACAGGCTCAGAAAAGTCAAAAATAGTGAGATATCTTGCAGAGGGATGCAGCACTCTTAAAATTGCAAAGCTTCTGAAGTGTGATCATCGAACAATCAAGCGTTTCATTCAAAATAGTCAACAGGGTCGCAAGAAGCGTGTGGAAAAACCAAGGCGCAAAATAACTGCCCATGAACTGAGAAAAGTCAAGCGTGCAGCTGCCAAGATGCCACTTGCCACCAGTTTGGCCATATTTCAGAGCTGCAACATCACTGGAGTGCCAAAAGCACAAGGTGTGCAATACTCAGAGACATGGCCAAGGTAAGAAAGGCTGAAAGACGACCACCACTGAACAAGACACACAAGCTGAAACGTCAAGACTGGGCCAAGAAATATCTCAAGACTGATTTTTCTAAGGTTTTATGGACTGATGAAATGAGAGTGAGTCTTGATGGGCCAGATGGATGGGCCCGTGGCTGGATTGGTAAAGGGCAGAGAGCTCCAGTCCGACTCAGACGCCAACAAGGTGGAGGTGGAGTACTGGTTTGGGCTGGTATCATCAAAGATGAGCTTGTGGGGCCTTTTCGGGTTGAGGATGGAGTCAAGCTCAACTCCCAGTCCTACTGCCAGTTTCTGGAAGACACCTTCTTCAAGCAGTGGTACAGGAAGAAGTCTGCATCCTTAGAGAAAAACATGATTTTCATGCAGGACAATGCTCCATCACACGTGTCCAAGTACTCCACAGCGTGGCTGGCAAGAAAGGGTATAAAAGAAGAAAATCTAATGACATGGCCTCCTTGTTCACCTGATCTGAACCCCATTGAGAACCTGTGGTCCATCATCAAATGTGAGATTTACAAGGAGGAAAAACAGTACACCTCTCTGAACAGTGTCTGGGAGGCTGTGGTTGCTGCTGCACACAATGTTGATGGTGAACAGATCAAAACACTGACAGAATCCATGGATGGCAGGCTTTTGAGTGTCCTTGCAAAGAAAGGTGGCTATATTGGTCACTGATTTGTTTTTGTTTTGTTTTTGAATGTCAGAAATGTATATTTGTGAATGTTGAGATGTTATATTGGTTTCACTGGTAAAAATAAATAATTGAAATGGGTATATATTTGTTTTTTGTTAAGTTGCCTAATAATTATGCACAGTAATAGTCACCTGCACACACAGATATCCCCCTAAAATAGCTATAACTAAAAACAAACTAAAAACTACTTCCAAAACTATTCAGCTTTGATATTAATGAGTTTTTTGGGTTCATTGAGAACATGGTTGTTGTTCAATAATAAAATTAATCCTCAAAAATACAACTTGCCTAATAATTTTGTACTCCCTGTATAGAACACCTTTAGTAGGATGAAGTGGTGATTTGAATTAAAATTTAACCATTATTGGTTTTATTAAAAAAACAACAGAACACACAACATAAAGAGTTAAAAACACAAAAAGTAAGGGCCCATAGAACGAGTATATCAAATTACTCAGTGCAGTTAACTGTATTATAAATTCAAAAGTGTGATCACTTGGCAGTGTGCTTAATAAAGAGATGGAATATATTGAAATCTCCTAAGAGAAGATAAATAGATACAATTTGAGTAAGTTTTGTTGAGTATAAAAACTAACTCAGCAATCGGTTAGGTACTCAGATGTTTATAAGATAGGTTTTTCTTAAGACTATTAAATTTGTTCAACTTAAGAAAAATGTGCTCAGATGGATGAGCAATTATTTATAAAAATAAATGTCAATGAAGTAACCGATTTTTATATTTTTTAGATATCTTTTATCATTGGCTCATGTGCTTAAATTGCCTTGTGCCTACAATCAGTACTTGGTTTATAATTATTGTCTGTTAATACAAAATAATATACCAGTACTGGTTCTCAATCCGTTGGTTGACTTTATTAGCAGTCTGGTATCTCTTATCATTGACTCATGTGCTTAGATTGCCTTGTGTCTGCAATCTGTACTTAAATTATAAGTTGTTGTCTGATCATACAGGATAGTTGGCATGTACTTTATAAATCGATTAATTAGCTTTTTTAGCGGTCAGTCACTCTCAGAGAGTGATGTAACTAAATATCCATATGGTATGTACTAGGTTTATTATGCTTAGTTAAGATTATAACACCTTGTATAGGGGAATACTGACCAAATTGTTACAAATATATAATGTATTGTAACTAATATGGTTGTGTAGTTACAAAGTATCACTATTCAAAGTTCAATGTGATTGTTTTTACTCAGGCTTATTGTGATTGCAGCCTGAATATGCCCTGAGGGTGTTAGCCTAGGTTTTTTATGTTTATGGTAACCGATGCATGTAATGCCCAGTATTTTCTATGTTACTCGAATAGCAGCTAATATCAGTTGATCGCTACATTAGATTATCATCTGCATAATAAGTTGAACCTAGAATACTTGAAGAGTATTAAAATGTATTAAAGATATACTTTCTCTGGAAAGCACTCTTAAGTACTGGTTTTGTGATTAAGTAGATCCTGTGGTTTGTTAATACCTCACTTTGAAATTAAAGCGGAGGTTTTTTAGGCACTAGACACACACTTGCATCATTCAGATTCACATCTCATTTTAAGTTAAATTCTAGAAAAAGTTTTTTTCAAGCATAACACAGATTCACACAAGTTAAAGTTAAATAAAGCGTAGGTTTGACAAATTCAGTCAATCTCACAGAGTATCAATGCCTCGTTCTAATATATAGTGCATTTGAAGTAGCAATATTGCTAGTATTAGGCGACCCAAACTAGATGCGAGATTAAAAGATATTGGGGGTTGAAAGAGGTTCAACACCCTCCCCTGACATGTTTCGCCGACCTAATAGCGGCTTTTTCAAAGCACATGAGTCAATGATAAGATATACCAGACTGCTAATAAAGTCAACCAACGGATTGAGAACCAGTACTGGTATATTATTTTGTATTAACAGACAATAATTATAAACCAAGTACTGATTGTAGGCACAAGGCAATTTAAGCACATGAGCCAATGATAAAAGATATCTAAAAAATATAAAAATCGGTTACTTCACTGACATTTATTTTTATAAATAATTGCTCATCCATCTGAGCACATTTTTCTTAAGTTGAACAAATTTAATAGACTTAAGAAAAACCTATCTTATAAACATCTGAGTACCTAACCGATTGCTGAGTTAGGTTTTATACTCAGCAAAACTTACTCAAATTGTATCTATTTATCTTCTCTTAGGAGATTTCAATATATTCCATCTCTTTATCAAGCACACTGCCAAGTGATCACACTTTTGAATTTATAATACTGTTAACTGCACTGAGTAATTTAATATACTCGTTCTATGGGCCCTTACTTTTTGTGTTTTTAACTCTTTATGTTGTGTGTTCTGTTGTTTTTTTAATAAAACCAATAAAGGTTAAATTTTAATTCAAATCACCACTTCATCCTACTAAAGGTGTTCTATATATAAATTCTCAATGGGAGAATGAAGTGCTAAAGAAATGCATACTTTTTCAACCTCTTGTTGATCCTGCTCTTCTTGCTAGTGTAATCTAATTGCAGTTGCCTGCCTGCCAGCGTGTGTGCCAGGCCCACTTGCCCAGTGCCACCACTCATATCTGGTGTAACAGTAGTGTAAATTTAAAAAAAAAACCACTTTTTTGACTGTGAAACATCAGTCTGCTAGTGTAATCTAATTGCAGTTGCCTGCCTGCCAGCGTGTGTGCCAGGCCCAATTGCCCAGTGCCACCATTCATATCTGGTGTAACAGTAGTGTAAATTAAAAAAAAAAAAACTTTTTTGACTGTGAAACATCAGTCTGCTTGTGTAATCTAATTGCAGTTGCCTGCCTGCCAGTGTGTGTGCCAGGCTCACAGCATATACTGTGCCCACTTGCCCAGTGCCACCACTCATATCTGTTGTAACAGTAGTGTAAATTTAAAAAAATACACTTTTTTGACTGTGAAACATCAGTCTGCTAGTGTAATCTAATTGCAGTTGCCTTCCTGCCAGTATGTATGCCAGGCTCACTTGCCCAGTGCCACCACTAATATCTGTTGTAACAGTAGTGTAAATTTAAAAAAAAAAAAACTTTTTGGACTGTGAAACATCAGTCTGCTAGTGTAATCTAATTGCAGTTGCCAGCCTGCCAGCGTGTGTGCCAGGCTCACAGCGTATACTATGCCCACTTGCCCAGTGCCACCACTCATATCTGGTGTAATAGTAGTGTAAATTACAAAAAATAACTTTTTTGACTGTGAAACATCAGTCTGCTAGTGTAATCTAATTGCAGTTGCCTGCCTGCCAGCGTGTGTGCCCGGCTTACTCATATCTGTTGTAACAGTAGTGTAAATAAAAAAAAAAAACCTTTTTGACTGTGAAACATCAGTCTGCTTGTGTAATCTAATTGCAGTTGCCTGCCTGACAGCGTGTGTGACAGGCCCACTTGCCCAGTGCCACCACTTATATCTGTTGTAACAGTAGTGTAAATTTAAAAAAAAATAACTTTTTTGACTGTGAAACATCAGTCTGCTAGTGTAATCTAATTGCAGTTGCCTGCCTGCCAGCGTGTGTGCCAGGCTGACAGCGTATACTGTGACCACTTGCCCAGTGCCACCACTCATATCTGGTGTAACAGTAGTGTAAATTAACCCCTTAACGACCAACGACGTATGGGGTACGTCCTGCAAAAAAATGCAGTTAATGACCAAGGACGTACCCCGTATGTCGTTGGTCTTTGAAAGCCCTGGAAGCGATCCTGATCGCTTCCAGCCACTTTCATGTTATTGCAGTGATGCCTCGATATTGAGGCATCCTGCAATAACAGTTTTGAGCAGTCCGATGCAGAGAGAGCCACTCTGTGGCCCTCTCTGCATAGGCCATTGATCGCAGTATTCGTTGGTGGGTGGGAGCTTACCAAGGGAGGCGGGTGGGCGGCGATCAATGGAGGAGGGGGGCAGGATCGCGTGTGGGGTGCGTGCCAGAATGCGTGCGCGTGCACGGGAGCATGCGCGCGCACGTGCACGAGGGTGGGTGCGCGCGTGTGCGGGTGGGAACCCTACACTATGGAACAAATATAAGGACTCAGTGGGAGAGACTCAGTGGGATAAATAAATAAAATTAGTAATCTGGGAGAGGGTTGGGGGTTGGGGGTTGTGGGGGGGCAGCTACACTACAGAAAATAGTTTTTTTTTTTTAATAAAAATAAACCAAAACGTTTTTAATTTGAAACTGGGTACTGGCAGACAGCTGCCAGTACCCAATATGGCGCTCAATAAGGCGGGGGGGGGGGGTTAGAGAGCTGTTTGGGGGGGGGGGGATCAGGGAGGTTGGGGGCTAAGGGGGGATCCTACATAGCAGCATATGTAAATATGCTCAAAAAAAATAAAAATAAATAAAAGATAGCTTTTATTTTAGTACTGGCAGACTTTCTGCCAGTACTTAAGATGGCGGGGACAATTGTGGGTTTGGGGATGGAAGAGAGCTGTTTGGGAGGGATCAGGGGGTGTGATGTGTCAGGTGGGAGGCTGATCTCTACACTAAAGCTAAAATTAACCCTGCAAACTCCCTACAAGCTACCTAATTAACCCCTTCACTGCTAGCCATAATACTCGTGTGATGCGCAGATGCATTTAGCGGCCTTCTAATTACCAAAAAGCAACTCCAAAGCCATATATGTCTGCTATTTCTGAACAAAGGGGATCCCAGAGAAGCATTTACAACCATTTGTGCCATAATTGCACAAGCTGTTTGTAAATAATTTCAGTGAGAAACCTAAAATTGTGAAAAATGTAATTTTTTTTTTAATTTGATCGCATTTGGCGGTGAAATGGTGGCATGAAATATACCAAAATTGGCCTAGATCAATACTTGGGGTTGTCTACTACACTACACTAAAGCTAAAATTATCCCTAAAAGTTCCCTACATGCTCCATAATTAACCCCTTCACTGCTGGCCATAATACACGTGTAGTGCGCAGTGGCATTTAGCAGCCTTCTAATTACTAAAAAGCAACACCAAAGCCATATATGTCTGCTATTTCTGAACAAAGGGGATCCCAGAGAAGAATTTACAACCATTTGTGCCATAATTGCAGAAGCTGTTTGTAAATAATTTCAGTGAGAAACCAAAAGTTTGTGAAAAAATTAGTAAAAAAGTGAACAATTTTTTGTATTTAATCGCATTTGGCAGTGAAATGGTGGCATGAAATATACCAAAATGGGCCTAGATGAATACTTTGGGATGTCTACTAAAAAAAAATATATACATGTCAATGGATATTCAGAGATTCCTGAAAGATATTAGTGTTCTAATGTTACTAGCGCTAATTTTGAAAAATAATGGTTTGGAAATAGCAAAGTGCTACTTGTACTTATTACCCTATAACTTACAAAAAAAGCAAAGAACATGTAAACATTGGGTATTTCTAAACTCAGGACAAAATTTAGAAACTATTTAGCACGGGTGTTTTTTGGTGGTTGTAGATGTGTAACAGATTTTGGGGGTCAAAGTTAGAAAAAGTGTGTTTTTTTTCAATTTTTTCCTCATATTTTATAATTTTTTTTATAGTAAATTATAAGATATGATGAAAATAATGATATCTTTAGAAAGTCCATTTAATGGCGAGAAAAACGGTATATAATATGTGTGGGTACAGTAAATGAGTAAGAGGAAAATTACAGCTAAACACAAACACAGCAGAAATGTAAAAATAGCCTTGGTCCCAAACGGACAGAAAATGGAAAAGTGCTGTGGTCATTAAGGGGTTAAAAAAAAAAAAAAAAACTTTTTTGACTGTGAAACATCAGTCTGCTTGTGTAATCTAATTGCAGTTGCCTGCCTGCCAGCGTGTGTGCCAGGCTCACAGCGTATACTGTGCCCACTTGCCCGGTGCCACCACTCATATCTGGTGTAACAGTAGTGTAAATTTAAAAAAATAAAACGTTTTTGACTGTGAAACATCAGTCTGCTTGTGTAATCTAATTGCAGTTGCCAGCCTGACAGCGTGTGTGACAGGCCCACTTGCCCAGTGCCACCACTTATATCTGTTGTAACAGTAGTGTAAATTTAAAAAAAAATAACTTTTTTGACTGTGAAACATCAGTCTGCTAGTGTAATCTAATTGCAGTTGCCTGCCTGCCAGCGTGTGTGCCAGGCTGACAGCGTATACTGTGACCACTTGCCCAGTGCC
The DNA here is from genome assembly GCF_027579735.1 of Bombina bombina. Lineage (NCBI taxonomy): Eukaryota > Metazoa > Chordata > Amphibia > Anura > Bombinatoridae > Bombina > Bombina bombina. Next base: position 1,001,514,563 of record NC_069501.1, read on the forward strand.
ACCACTCATATCTGGTGTAACAGTAGTGTAAATTAACCCCTTAACGACCAACGACGTATGGGGTACGTCCTGCAAAAAAATGCAGTTAATGACCAAGGACGTACCCCGTACGTCGTTGGTCTTTGAAAGCCCTGGAAGCGATCCTGATCGCTTCCAGCCACTTTCATGTTATTGCAGTGATGCCTCGATATTGAGGCATCCTGCAATAACAGTTTTGAGCAGTCCGATGCAGAGAGAGCCACTCTGTGGCCCTCTCTGCATAGGCCATTGATCGCAGTATTCGTTGGTGGGTGGGAGCTTACCAAGGGAGGCGGGTGGGCGGCGATCAATGGAGGAGGGGGGCAGGATCGCGTGTGGGGTGCGTGCCAGAATGCGCGCGCATGCACGGGAGCGTGCGCGCGCACGTGCACGAGGGTGGGTGCGCGCGTGTGCGGGTGGGAACCCTACACTATGGAACAAATATAAGGACTCAGTGGGAGAGACTCAGTGGGATAAATAAATAAAATTAGTAATCTGGGCGAGGGTTGGGGGTTGGGGGTTGTGGGGGGGCAGCTACACTACAGAAAATAGTTTTTTTTTTTTAATAAAAATAAACCAAAACGTTTTTAATTTGAAACTGGGTACTGGCAGACAGCTGCCAGTACCCAATATGGCGCTCAATAAGGCAGGGGGGGGGTTAGAGAGCTGTTTGGGGGGGGGGATCAGGGAGGTTGGGGGCTAAGGGGGGATCCTACATAGCAGCATATGTAAATATGCTCAAAAAAAATAAAAATAAATAAAAGATAGCTTTTATTTTAGTACTGGCAGACTTTCTGCCAGTACTTAAGATGGCGGGGACAATTGTGGGTTTGGGGATGGAAGAGAGCTGTTTGGGAGGGATCAGGGGGTGTGATGTGTCAGGTGGGAGGCTGATCTCTACACTAAAGCTAAAATTAACCCTGCAAACTCCCTACAAGCTACCTAATTAACCCCTTCACTGCTAGCCATAATACTCGTGTGATGCGCAGCGGCATTTAGCGGCCTTCTAATTACCAAAAAGCAACTCCAAAGCCATATATGTCTGCTATTTCTGAACAAAGGGGATCCCAGAGAAGCATTTACAACCATTTGTGCCATAATTGCACAAGCTGTTTGTAAATAATTTCAGTGAGAAACCTAAAATTGTGAAAAATGTAATTTTTTTTTTAATTTGATCGCATTTGGCGGTGAAATGGTGGCATGAAATATACCAAAATTGGCCTAGATCAATACTTGGGGTTGTCTACTACACTACACTAAAGCTAAAATTATCCCTAAAAGTTCCCTACATGCTCCATAATTAACCCCTTCACTGCTGGCCATAATACACGTGTAGTGCGCAGTGGCATTTAGCAGCCTTTTAATTACTAAAAAGCAACACCAAAGCCATATATGTCTGCTATTTCTGAACAAAGGGGATCCCAGAGAAGAATTTACAACCATTTGTGCCATAATTGCAGAAGCTGTTTGTAAATAATTTCAGTGAGAAACCAAAAGTTTGTGAAAAAATTAGTAAAAAAGTGAACAATTTTTTGTATTTAATCGCATTTGGCAGTGAAATGGTGGCATGAAATATACCAAAATGGGCCTAGATGAATACTTTGGGATGTCTACTAAAAAAAAATATATACATGTCAATGGATATTCAGAGATTCCTGAAAGATATTAGTGTTCTAATGTTACTAGCGCTAATTTTGAAAAATAATGGTTTGGAAATAGCAAAGTGCTACTTGTACTTATTGCCCTATAACTTACAAAAAAAGCAAAGAACATGTAAACATTGGGTATTTCTAAACTCAGGACAAAATTTAGAAACTATTTAGCACGGGTGTTTTTTGGTGGTTGTAGATGTGTAACAGATTTTGGGGGTCAAAGTTAGAAAAAGTGTGTTTTTTTCAATTTTTTCCTCATATTTTATAATTTTTTTTATAGTAAATTATAAGATATGATGAAAATAATGATATCTTTAGAAAGTCCATTTAATGGCGAGAAAAACGGTATATAATATGTGTGGGTACAGTAAATGAGTAAGAGGAAAATTACAGCTAAACACAAACACCGCAGAAATGTAAAAATAGCCTTGGTCCCAAACGGACAGAAAATGGAAAAGTGCTGTGGTCATTAAGGGGTTAAAAAAAAAAAAAAAAACTTTTTTGACTGTGAAACATCAGTCTGCTTGTGTAATCTAATTGCAGTTGCCTGCCTGCCAGCGTGTGTGCCAGGCTCACAGCGTATACTGTGCCCACTTGCCCGGTGCCACCACTCATATCTGGTGTAACAGTAGTGTAAATTTAAAAAAATAAAACGTTTTTGACTGTGAAACATCAGTCTGCTTGTGTAATCTAATTGCAGTTGCCAGCCTGCCAGCGTGTGTGCCCCGCTCACAGCGTATACTGTGCCCACTTGCCCAGTGCCACCACTCATATCTGTTGTAACAGCAGTGTAAATTTAAAAAAAATAAACTTTTTTGACTGTGAAACATCAGTCTGCTAGAGTAATCTAATTGCAGTTGCCTGCCTGCCAGCGTGTGTACCAGGCTCACAGCGTATACTGTGCCCACTTGCCAAGTGCCACCACTCATATCTGGTGTAACAGTAGGGTAAATTTAAAAAAAAACTTTTTTGACTGTGAAACATCAGTCTGCTTGTGTAATCTAATTGCAGTTGCCTGTCTGCCAGCGTGTGTGTCAGGCTCACAGCGTATACTGTGCCCACTTGCCCAGTGCCACCACTCATATCTTGTTTAATAGTAGTGTAAGTGTACATTTAAAACAAAAAAACTTTTTGGACTGTGAAACATCAGTCTGCTTTTTTGTGTCAGGCTTACAGCATATACTGTGCCCACTTGCCCAGTGGCACCACTCAGATCTTGTTTAATAGTATTGTAAGTGTACATTTAAAAAAAAATGACAGGCAGAGGCAGGCCACCCCACAGGTGCCGTCGTAATCGTGGTGCTGTGATTCCCTTTGGCCCTAGAATAATGCCCAATGTTCAGAGGCCACGTACCATGAACTTGAAAAGTTCTGAGGACATAGTTGACTTTTTAACACAGGACACCCAATCTTCTATAGCTTCCGCTCCGAACCTTGACGCACCATCCTCCTCCAGCTTATTTACGGGCACCTCTCAAGTTACCACTCGCCCGCCTGCTGCCACCACCAACACTAGCACCACAGCCACTTTACTTGATCTGATACAAGAAAAAAGGGTGCCTCCTAGTGTAGCCAATGCAGAACTGGATAAATATGAAAAGATCTAAATTTTATACTCACAAATTGTGAAGGCAGAGGTAGTGCAAAGGTAAACGGTCTGGGAACTCAGCAGTGTCCCAGTTGACTGTGCACCAAATGTCAGGGCAGCTCCTCCTGTTAAATTGTTATGGCAATCTGGAAAAAATGGAAGATGTACAGAGGGCGACTCCTAGTGCAGATCAGTTAGTATTGAATTCTCCCACTAACAACTCCCCTTAGAAGGATATTCACACAGTGGGAAGCACACTATAGTGCTAATGCAGCTTTCTGGGTATATTGCAGTGGCCCAGCGCACATATACACTCTGGCAATGAACTGTTCCAAGGTATTTTTTGAGATGTTCCAATGAAACAATAGGAGACTTCAGTGGATAAAAAGAACTTTATAAAAAACAATGTATCATATAAAAAATCAGTCCGTAAAACAGTGGAACAGTTCATTGCCAGAGTGTATATGTGCGCTGAGCCACTGCAATATACCCAGAAAGCTGCATTAGCACTATAGTGTGTTTCCCACTGTGTGAGTATCCTTCTAAGGGGAGTTGTTAGTTGGAGAATTCAATACTAACTGATCTGCACTGGGAGTCGCCCTCTGTACATCTTCCATTTTTCCAGATTGCTTTACTTGGAAGAAATGAGTGATGCGCAACCATCCTTGACAGAGGATGTAGATAACAGTAATATGTCTCAGTCAGGCAGCATTACAGACATGGACGTATGGTGTGATGATGATGATGTTGTACCCGCTGCTGCTTCCTTTGTTGATTTGTAAGATACAAGTGAAGCGGTTGATGATGACGATGCATCTGTGGATGTCCCGTGGGTGCCCGCTAGAAGAGAAGAAGAACAGGGGGAAAGTTCAGATGGAGAGACAGAGAGGAGGAGGAGGAGACGAGTTGGAAGCAGGGGGAGGTCGTCGCAAGGAGCTAGTGGCACAGTCAGACAGCATGCATCGGCACCCAGGGTCAGCCAGACAGCACGCCAATCAACGCATGCCGTTGCCATCACCAGAATGCCGTCATCGCAGAGCTCAGCAGTGTGGCATTTTTTTTTTGTGTGTCTGCCTCTGACAACAGTGATGCCATTTGCAACCTGTGCCAAAAGAAACTGAGTCGTGGGAAGTCCAACACCCACCTAAGTACAACTGCTTTGCAAAGGCACATGATCGCACATCACAAACACCTATGGGATCAACACATGAGTAAAAGCAGCACACAAACTCAAAGCCGCCATCCTCCTCCTGGTCCAGCATCTTCAGCCACGTTAACCACTGCTGTCCTTCTTGCCCCCTCTCAACCATCCGCCACTCTGTCTCTCTTCCGGAGCATTTCCTGCTCATCTGCTCACAGTCAGGTGTCTGTAAAGGACATGTTTGAACGTAAGAAGCTAATGTCACAAAGTCACCGCCTTGCCCGGCGTCTGACAGCTGGCTTGTCTGAACTCTTAGCCCGCCAGCTTTTACCATACAAGCTGGTGGAGTCTGAGGCATTCCAAAAATTTGTAGCTATTGGGACACCGCAATGGAAGGTACCCGGCCAAAATTTCTTTTCACAAAAGGCAATCTCCAACCTGTACTTGATTTTGCAACAGGAAGTAATGGCATGTCTGGCACACAGTGTTGGGGCAAGGGTCCATCTGACCACTGATAGCTGGTCTGTAAAGCATGGTCAGGGCAGGTATATCACCTACACTGCGCATTGGGTAAACCTGCTGATGGCTGACAACCATGGAATGCGTGGCTCTGCAGAGTTGGTGACAACGCCACGACTTGCAGGAAGGCCTGCTGCCACCTCCTCTACTCCTCCTACTCCATCCTCTTTCATAACCTCCTCGGCTGAGTCCTCTTCTGCTGCGTCTTGCTCCACATCAACGGCAAACCCCCAGCTCCCCAGGTACTATTCCACATCCCGGATACGGCAGTGTCACGCCGTCTTGGGGTTGACTTCCCTGAAAGCAGAGAGTCACACCGGACCAGCACTCCTGTCCGCCCTGAATGCACAGGTGGATCAGTGGCTGACTCTGCACCAACTGGAGATCAGCAAAGTGGTTTCTGACAATGGAAGTAATTTGGTGGCGGCATTGAAATTGGGCAAGTTGACACATGTGCCGTGCATGGCACATGTGTGTAATCTGATCGTACAACGCTTTGTGCATAAGTACCCAGGCTTAAAGGACGTCCTGAAGAAGGCCAGGAAGGTGTGTGGCCATTCCAGGTGTTCCTACATGGCCCTGATGCACTTTTCTGATATCCAGCGGCGAAACAACATGCCAGTGAGGCGCTTGATTTGCGACAGCCCGAAACGTTGGAATTCAACACTCCTAATGTTCGACCGCCTGCTCCAACTAGAAAAAGCCGTTAACGAGTATTTGTATGACCGGGGTGCTAGGACAGCCTCTGCAGAGCTAGGAATTTTTTTGCCATGTTACTGGACGCTCATGCGCAATGCCTGTAGGCTCAGGCGTCCTTTTGAGGAGGTGACAAACCTAGTCAGTCACACCGAAGGCACCATCAGCGACATCATACCATTTGTTTTCTTCCTGGAGCGTGCCCTGCGAAGAGTGCTGGATCAGGCCGTAGATGAGTGTGAAGAGGAAGAGGAAGAGTTGTGGTCACCATCACCACCAGAAACAGCCTTATCAGCATCGCTTGCTGGACCTGCGGCAATGCTGGAAGAGGATTGTGAGGACGAGGAGTGAGAGGAGGAATGTGGCTTTGAGGAGGAGGAGTAAGACCAACCACAACAGGCATCCCAGGGTGCTCGTTGTCACCTATCTGGTACCCGTGGTGTTGTACGTGGCTGGGGGGAAGAAGATACCTTCAGTGAGATCACTGAGGATGAGGAACGGTACATGAGTAGCTCGACATCCAACCTTGTGCAAATGGGATCTTTCATGCTGTCGTGCCTGTTGAGGGACCCTCGTATAAAAAAGCTGAAGAAGAACGACCTGTACTGGGTGTCCACGCTACTAGACCCCCAGTATAAGCATAAAGTGCCTGAAATATTACCAAATTACCACACGTCGGAAAGGATGCAGCAGTTCCAAAAGAAATTAAAAAGTATGCTTTACACAGCGTATAAGGGTGATGTCACAGCACAACGGGAATCTAACAGGGGAAGAGGTGAAAGTAATCCTCCGACTCCCATGACCACGCCGGTAAGGACAGGACGCTTTACAGATGTGTTGTTGATGGAGGACATGCGGAGCTTTTTAAGTCCTATGCATCACCACAGCCCTTCGTGGTCCACCCTCAGAGAACGACTCAACCGACAGGTAGCAGACTACCTCGCCTTAACTGCAGATCTCGACACTCTGAGGAGCGATGAACCCCTTGACTACTGGGTGTGCAGGCTTGACCTGTGGCTTGAGCTATTCCAATTTGCGATAGAACTTCTGGCCTGCCCCGCTTCAAGTGTCCTGTCAGAAAGGACCTTCAGTGCAGCAGGAGGTATTGTCACTGAGAAGAGAAGTCGCCTAGGTCAATAAAGTCTAGATTACCTCACCTTTATTAAGATGAATGAGGGATGGATCCTGAAGGGACTGACATTGGGCGATACATTCAACTAAAAAAGGCCTGATGAGATGATCTGCCTTGGGCTAAAAATGGTCCACACGCTGCTGTATTTTATCTTCGAATGCCGGATGACTTGCGTGACTTATCCGCCACCAACTATGGTTCAAGCCGCAATGTTTTAGGGCACTTTCTGCCTGGGAAACAAACATCAAATTTTCTGGCCGCTGCTACAGCAGCGGCTGCAACAGCAGCGGCTGCAACAATACCTAATTTTTCAGGCATGTGTACATGCCAAATTTTTCTGGCCTCTGGTGCTGCACTGTGGCTTCAAAAACCAAACCCAAAAAAAGGCACGTAACAGGGATTAAACTGATAGGAATAGTACTACTTAACACACCACTCCTATCTGGTGGCACATTAGATTGCACGAGCAGTGCCCCAAATTTGAAGTAGGAGGACCAACCAAGCATCTTTTTCCATCTCCCGGTTCCTAAAATCCATGCCATATACACGTCCCCTGGCGCCGCAACTGCATCTGGGAACCTTACCATGGGTCCCAGACTTGTAATTCTCTGTCTGGGAAATTATCTATCTATCAAATCTATCTGTTTATCTATCAAATCTATCTATCGTATCTATCAAATGTATATTGCATCTATTGATCTATCTATCTATCTATCTATCTATCTATCTATCAAATCAATCTATCTCGTGGCCGGACTGTTTTGTGACAGCCACTTGTGTTTCGGCCAAATGTCCGTTGGCTAAAAGTCCGGCCCCGATTGCACGCGCAGTGCCCCAAAATTGAAGTAGGAGGACCGGCCAAGCATCTTTTTCCATCTCCAGGTTCCTAAAATCCATGCCATATACACGTCCCCTGATAGGGGGCGTAACAGTTATTAAACTGATCAGAATAGTACTACTTAACACACCACTCATATCTGGTGGCACAGTAGATTGCACGCGCAGTGCCCCAAATTTGAAGTAGGAGGACCGAACAAGCATCTTTTTCCATCTCCCGGTTCATAAAATCCATGCCATATACACGTCCCCTGGCGCCGCAACTGCCTCTGGGAACCTTACCATGGGTCCCAGAACGCACGTCTTGTAATTCTCTGTCTGTGAAATTATCTATCTATCAAATCTATCTATTTATCTATCAAATCTATCTATCTATCGTATCTATCAAATGTATATTGCATCTATTGATCTATTGATCTATCTAATCTATTTATCTATCTATCATCTATCTATCTATCAAATCTATCTATCTATCTTGTGGTTGTGCAAATGGACTGTTTGCGGTTGTTTGCGGTGCGTTAAACAGGGAGTTTGGTCTGTCACTGGGAAGCGGGCGTAACCCTTACACTACCTGATCGATACAACATCATACCTGATGTTTTAAAGCATGTTATTCCAAACAATTTAGGAATGTTAGGTGATTTATGCCCTTTATGGATTAAAACCAGACTCTACATCAACTATGTAATTTTACGTGGGAGTTTTGCCATGGATCCCCCTCCGGCATGACCCAGTCCTGGTGTTAGTACCCTTGAAACAACTTTTCCATCACTATTGTGGCCAGAAAGAGTCCCTGTGGGTTTTAAAATTCGCCTGCCTATTGAAGTCAATGGCGGTTCTCCCGGTTCGCCCGTTCTCGAACAGTTACGGACGTTCCCGTTTGCGAACGGAAAATTTTCAGTTTGCGACATCACTAATCACAATATGCAACTTCACTAACAACCCTACAGTATGTTATTGTAAGGAACTTATTCACTAATCAATGAAGGAGGTATATGGGTACGTGTCCTGGAGTAAAAGCTTCAATCACTAAAGTAAGATCTAGAAAGATTTATGGCTAGAGTGGTGTGTTAACTGTTGCACTTGAGTGATAAGGGGTGTATAGCGTGTGTAGTACAAGTTTAAAGTAAACACATTCACTTAAACTGAATTTAACTTGTGTCAGGGTAGCGTGACTTTGGAGCTCTGGTTAACTGTTAAACGCAATGAAAAAGTTGCACAAAATACATCAAAAATATATTTAAAATATAGTTACACTCATAATAACATTGCCTAATAAAAAGAATTTAAAAAAAAAATATTAGTCTTAGTGATTTGGGAAAAAAAGGCTTTAACATAGATATATATATATATATATATATATATATATATATATATATATATATATATATATATATATATATATATATATATATATATATATATATATATATATATATATACAATTGTGCTCATAAGTTTACATACCCTGGCAAAATTTATGATTTCTTGTCCATTTTTTAGAGAATATGAATGATAACACAAGAACTTTTCTTTCACTTATGGTTAGTGTTTGGCTGAAGCCCTTTATTATGAATCAACTCTGTTTACTCTTTTTAAATCATGATGACAACAGAAACTACCCAAATGACCCTGATCAAAAGTTTACATACCCTGGTGATTTTGGCCTGATAACATGCACACAAGTTGATACAAAGGGGTTTGAATGGCTATTAAAGGTAACCATCCTCACCTGTGATCTGTTTGCTTGTTATTAGTGTGTGTGTATAAAAGGTCAATGAGTTTCTGGACTCCTGGCAGACCCTTGCATCTTTCATCCAGTGCTGCACTGATGATTCTGGATTCTGAGTCATGGGGAAAGCAAAAGAATTGTCAAAGGATATGCGGGAAAAGGTAGTTGAACTGTATAAAACAGGAAAGGGATATAAAAAGATATCCAAGGAATTGAGAATGCAAATCAGCATTGTTCAAACTCTAATAAAGAAGTGGAAAATGAGGGGTTCTGTTAAAACCAAACCACGGTCAGGTAGACCAACTAAAATTTCAGCCACAACTGCCAGAAAAATTGTTTGGGATGCAAAGACAAACCCAAAAATAACTTCAGGTGAAATACAGGACATGTGGTGTGGCTGTTTCAAGATGCACAATAAGTAGGCACTTGAATAAAAATGCGCTGCATGGTTTAGTCGCCAGAAGAAAGCCATTACTACACAAATGCCACAAAGTGTCCCACTTACAATACGCCAAACAGCACAGAGACAAGCCTCAAACCTTCTGGCACAAAGTCATTTGGAGTGATGAGACCAAAATTGAGCTTTTTGGCCACAACCATAAACGCTACATTTGGAGAGGAGTCAACAAGGCCTATGATAAAAGGTACACCATTCCTACTGTGAAACACGGAGGTGGATCGCTGATGTTTTGGGGATGTGTGAGCTACAAAGGCACAGGAAATTTGGTCAGAATTGATGGCAAGATGAATGCAGTATGTTATCAAACAGAACGCCTCATTTTCCACTTCTTGATTAGAGTTTGAACACTGCTGATTTGTATTCTCAATTCCTTGAATATATTTTTATATCCTTTTCCTGTTGTATACAGTTCAACTACCTTTTCCCACAGATCCTTTGACAATTATTATTCTTTCCCCATGACTCAGAATCCAGAAACGTCAGTGCAGCACTGGATGAAATTTGCAAGGGTCTGTCAGGAGTCCAGAAACTCATTGACCATTAATATACACACACTAATTACAAGCAAACAGATCACAGGTGAGGATGGTTACCTTTAATAGCCTATCAAACCCCTTTGTGTCAACTTGTGTGCATGTTATCAGGTCAAAATCACCAGGGTATGTAAACTTTTGATCAGGGTCATTTGGTTATTTTCTGTTGTCATTATGATTTAACTGTATATGAACTGTATATATATATATATATATATATATATATATATATATATATATATATGTGTGTGTGTGTGTGTGTGTGTGTATATATTTGTGTATACATATATAGACATATATATATATAAGTGCATCGGAGCCCTTTGCAGTCAAGCACCTTAAAACATGAAAAATCATATTTATGCAACATTCATATTTAATAGTGTTTACTATCACCTAGATTATAAGTTTTTTTCATTTGTGTTTTAACACAGAAAAAATGGTCATTTGAGCATTAAAACAGCAACGCAGCCATTAGGAGTCTTGTCGGTATAACTGTACTGCAAGCCTTTTAGACTGTAATGCAACGTTAGTCCCACACTTGAAAAAAATGACGTTTTTGTGTGGGATTTCCATAGCGCTGCCATTACAAGTTTTGCGGTGAGGCTAAAAAGCTTGCGTTACAGACTATACCGACATGATTTCGCAATCTGAGAGCAGTAGTTATGAGTTTTACGCAACAAAACTGTTTCACAAAACTCATAACTAAAGTGTTACAAAGTACACTAACACCAATAAACTACATATTAACCCCTAAACTAAGGTCCTCCCACATTGCAAATACTATATTAAACTTATTAACCCCTAATCTGCCGCTCCCGACATCGCCGCCACTAATAAAAAAATGGAACCCCTATTCCGCCGCTCCCCGACATTGTTGCCACTATACTAAAGTTAATAACCCCTATTCACCCGCACCCCAACATCGCCCACAATATAATAAAGTTATTAACCTCTAAACCTCTGCCCTCCCACATCACTGCCACTAAATAAACCAATTAACCCCTAAACCGAAAGCCCCCACATCGCAAGAAAACTAAATTAAACTATTAACCCCTAAACCTAACAACCCAATAACTTTAAATTAAAATTTAAAGATCCCTATCTTAAAATAAATAAAAACAACTGGGAAAATAAAAAACAAACGGCTAGATTTAGAGTTCTGCGGCCAAAGGGGTGCGTTAGCTACGCGTGCTTTTTCCCCCCCGCACCTTTTAAATACCGCTGGTATTTAGAGTTCACAGAATGGTTGCGTTAGGCTCCAAAAAAGGAGCGTAGAGCATAATTTAACGCCACTGCAACTCTCGATACCAGCGGTGCTTACGGACGCGGCCAGCTTCAAAAACGTGCTTGTGCACGATTCCCCCATAGAAAACAATGGGGCTGTTTGAGCTGAAAAAAAACCTAACACCTGCAAAAAAGCAGCGTTCAGCTCCTAACGCAGCCCCATTGTTTGCTATGCGGAAACACTTCCTAAGTCTGCACCTAACACCCTAACATGAACCCCGAGTCTAAACACCCCTAACCTTACACTTATTAACCCCTAATCTGCCGCCCCCCCGCTTTCGCTAACCCCTGCATATTATTATTAACCCCCAATCTGCCGCTCCGTACACCACGGCAAGCTACATTATAGCTATGTACCCCTAATCTGCTGCCCCTAATACCGCAGACCCCTATATTATATTTATTAACCCCTAATCTGCCCCCCTCAACGTCGCCTCCACCTGCCTACACTTATTAACCCCTAATCTGCCGAGCGGACCGCACCGCTACTATAATAAAGTTATTAACCCCTAATCCGCCTCACTCCCGCCTCAATAACCCTATAATAAATAGTATTAACCCCTAATCTGCCCTCCCTAACATCGCCGACACCTAACTTCAAGTATTAACCCCTAATCTGCCGATCGGAGCTCACCGCTACTCTAATACATTTTTTAACCCCTAAAGCTAATTCTAACCCTAACCCTAACACCCCCCTAAGTTAAATATAATTTTATTCTAACGAAATAAATTAACTCTTATTAAATAAATTATTCCTATTTAAATCTAAATACTTACCTGTAAAATAAACCCTAATATAGCTACAATATAAATTATAATTATATTGTAGCTATTTTAGGATTAATATTTATTTTACAGGCAACTTTGTATTTATTTTAACCAGGTACAATAGCTATTAATTAGTTAAGAACTATTTAATAGTTACCTAGTTAAAATAATTACAAAATTACCTGTAAAATAAATCCTAACCTAAGTTACAATTAAACCTAACACTACACTATCAATAAATAAATTATATAAACTACCTACAATTATCTACAATTAAACCTAACACTACACCATCAATACATTAATTAAATACAATACCTACAAATAAATACAATTAAATAAACTAACTAAAGTACAAAAAATAAAAAAGAACTAAGTTACAAAAAATAAAAAATATTTACAAACATTAGAAAAATATTACAACAATTTTAAACTAATTACACCTACTCTAAGCCCCCTAATAAAATAACAAAGCCCCCCAAAATAAAAAAATGCCCTACCCTATTCTAAAATTAAAATAGAAAAGCTCTTTTACCTTACCAGCCCTGAAAAGGGCCCTTTGCGGGGCATGCCCCAAAGAATTCAGCTCTTTTGCCTGTAAAAAAAAAACATACAATACCCCCCCCCAACATTACAACCCACCACCCACATACCCCTAATCTAACCCAAACCCCCCTTAAATAAACCTAACACTAAGCCCCTGAAGATCTCCCTACCTTGTCTTCACCACACCGGGTCCCGATCTGTCCAGAAGAGCCTCCGATGTTTTCATCCTAGCCCAAGCGGGGGGCTGAAGAGTGACGTCCATCCTCGGGCTGAAGTCTGGATCCAAGCGGCGGCTTAAGAAATCAATCATCGGGCTGAAGTCTTGATCCAAGCGGGCGCTGAAGAAGTCCATAATCGGGATGAAGTCTTCTATGAAGCAGCATCTTCAATCTTCTTTCTTCCGGAGCCATCATCTTCCAGCCGACGTGGAACATCCTCTTCTACCGACGCCTACTCGCCGAATGACGGTTCCTTTAAATGACGTCATCCAAGATGGTGTCCGTCGAATTCCGATATGCTGATAGGATTCTATCAGCCAATCGGAATTAAGGCAGGAAAATTCTGATTGGCTGATGGAATCAGCCAATCAGATTGAGCTCGCATTCTATTGGCTGATCGGAACAGCCAATAGAATGCGAGCTCAATCTGATTGGCTGATCGGATCAGCCAATCGGATTGAACTTGAATCTGATTGGCTGATTCCATCAGCCAATCAGAATATTCCTACCTTAATTCCGATTGGCTGATAGAATCCTATCAGCCAATCGGAATTCGAGGGACGCCATCTTGGATGACGTCATTTAAAAGAACCGTCATTCGGCGAGTAGGCGTCGCTTGAAGAGGTTGGATCTGCGTCGGCTGGGAAGAAGATGGCTCCGCTCCGCTACGGAAGAAAGAAGATTGAAGATGCGGCTTGATAGAAGACTTCATCCCGATGATGGACTTCCGACTTCAGCCCGATGATGGAGTTCTTCATCCGCCGCTTGGATCAAGACTTCTGACCCTCTTCTGGACCGATCGCTGAACCCGGTGAGGTGAAGACAAGGTAGGGAGATCTTCAGGGGCTTAGTGTTAGGTTTATTTAAGGGGGGTTTGGGTTAGATTAGGGGTATGTGGGTGGTGGGTTGTAATGTTGGGGGGGGTATTGTATGGGTTTTTTTTACAGGCAAAAGAGCTGAATTCTTTGGGGCATGCCCCGCAAAGGGCCCTTTTCAGGGCTGGTAAGGTAAAAGAGCTTTGAACTTTTTTAATTTAGAATAGGGTAGGGCATTTTTTTTATTTTGGGGGGCTTTGTTATTTTATTAGGGGGCTTAGAGTAGGTGTAATTAGTTTAAAATTGTTGTAATATTTTTCTGTTTGTAATTTTTTTTTATTTTTTGTAACTTAGTTCTTTTTTATTTTTGTACTTTAGTTAGTTTATTTAATTGTATTTATTTGTAGGTATTGTATTTAATTAATTTATTGATAGTGTAGTGTTAGGTTTAATTGTAGATAATTGTAGGTAGTTTATTTAATTTATTTATTGATAGTGTAGTGTTAGGTTTAATTGTAGATAATTGTAGGTATTTTATTTAATTTATTTATTGCTAGTGTAGTGTTAGGTTTAATTGTAACTTAGGCTAGGATTTATTTTACAGGTAATTTTGTAATTATTTTAACTAGGTAACTATTAAATAGTTATGAACTATTTAATAGCTATTGTACCTGGTTAAAATAAATACAAAATTACCTGTAAAATAAATATTAATCCTAAAATAGCTTCAATATAATTATAATTTATATTGTAGCTATATTAGGGTTTATTTTACAGGTACGTATTTAGTTTTAAATAGGATTAATTTATTTAATAATAGTTAATTTATTTCATTAGATAAAAATTATATTTAACTTAGGGGGGTGTTAGTGTTAGGGTTAGACTTAGCTTTATTGGTTAAAAAATATATTAGAATAGCGGTGAGCTCCGGTCGGCAGATTAGGGGTTAATGTTTGAAGTTAGGTGTCGGCGATGTTAGGGAGGGCAGATTAGGGGTTAATACTATTTATTATAGGGTTATTGAGGCGGGAGTGAGGCGGATTAGGGGTTAATACATTTATTATAGTAGCGGTGCGGTTCGGTCGGCAGATTAGGGGTTAATAAGTGTAGGTAAGGTAGCGGCGACGTTGGGGGGGGCAGATTAGGGGTTAATAAATATTATGTAGGTGTCGGCGATGTTAGGGGCAGCAGATTAGGGGTACATAGGGATAATGTAGCTGGCGGCGGTGTACGGAGCGACAGATTAGGGGTTAAAAAAATTTAATAGAGTGGCGGCGGTGTGGGGGGGCCTCGGTTTAGGGGTACATAGGTAGTTTATGGGTGTTAGTGTACTTTAGAGCACAGTAGTTAAGAGCTTTATGAACCGGCGTTAGCCCAGAAAGCTCTTAACTACTTGTTTTTTTTTATGCGGCTGGAGTTTTGTCGTTAGATTTCTAACGCTCACTTCAGCCACGACTCTAAATACCGGTGTTAGAAAGATCAGATTGAAAAGATAGGATACGCAAATGGCGTAGGGGGATCTGCGGTATGGAAAAGTCGCGGCTGCAAAGTGAGCGTTAGACCCTTTCCTGACTGACTCTAAATACCAGAGGGCAGTAAAAACCAGCGTTAGGAGCTCTCTAAATCTAGCCGAAACAAAATTAAAACTATGAATTAAACTAACATTACTATTATACTAAAATTAAAATAACTACAAATTAACGGCGAGATTATGAGTTTTGCGTTAGCCTTAAAAAGCAGCGTTGAGAGGTCCCAATGCTGCTTTTTAACGCCCGCTGGTATTACAAGTCTGGCAGGTACAGGTGTACCGCTCACTTTTCTTCCACGACTCGATGCTACCGCAAATCCCCTTACATCAATTGCGTATCCTATCTTTTTAATGGGATTTGCCTAACGCTGGTATTAGGCTTGGAGAAAGTGAACGGTAGAGCCTCTACCTCCAAGACCCCTACCGCATTTAAAAGTCAGTAGTTAAGAGTTTTATGGGCTAACGCCGGAACATAAAGCTCTGAACTACAGTGCTACAAAGTACACTAACACCCATAAACTACCTATTAACCCCTAAACCAAGCCCCCCCCCACATCGCAAACACTATAATAAAATTATTTAACCCCTAATCTGCCGACCGGACACTGCCGCCACCTACATTATAGCTATGAACCCCTAATCTGCTGTCGCTAACATCGCCGACACCTATATTAAATTTATTAACCCCTAATCTGTCCCCCCAATGTCGCCGACCTACCTACACTTATTAACCCCTAATCTGCCGACCGGACATCGCCGCCACTATAATAAATGTATTAAACCCTAAACCGCTGCACTCCCGCCTCGCAAACACTATAATAAATTTTATTAACCCCCTAATCTGCTCTCCCTAACATCGCCCCCCTTAAAAAAACCTAACACTACCCCATTGAAGATCACCCTACTTTGAGCCGTGTTCACCCAGCCAGGCACCGATGGGCCAGAAGAGGACATCCGGAGCGGCAGAAGTCTTCATCCGATCGGGGCAGAAGAGGTCCTCCATCCAGCAGAAGTCTTCATACAAGCGGCATCTTCTATCTTCATCCATCCGGCGCGGAGCGGGTCCATCTTCAAGACATCCAATGCAGAGCATCCTCTTCTTCCCGACGACTAACGACGAATGAAGGTTCCTTTAAATGACGTCATCCAAGATGGCATCCCTCGAATTCCGATTGGCTGATAGGATTCTATCAGCCAATCGGAATTAAGGTACGAAAAATCCGATTGGCTGATGTAATCAGCCAATCGGATTGAAGTTCAATCCGATTGGCTGATTGGATCAGCCAATAGAATGCGAGGTCCAGCAACGCTGGTATTGAGGGTTAAAGTGGAGCTAAATTTGGCTCAACGCTCACTTTTCTGAGGCTAACACAGCCATTCAGAAAACTCGTAATACCAGCGTTGGCTTAAGGGAGCGCTGGAAAAAAAAGGCTCGTTAGCCACGCAAGTCTTTACCGACAAAACTCGTAATCTAGGCATAAATTAATTAAACTACACATTAAAAAAAGATAACCCTATTAAAAAAATTACATCTACAATTACAAAAATTTACAAAATATAAAAAAAATAACACACACTAAATTACGAAAAATAACAAACGAAATTATCCAAAATAAAAACAATTACACCTTATCTAATAGCCCTATCAAAATAAAAAAGCTCCCCCAAAATGAAAAAAACCCTTGCCTACAATATACTACCAATAGCCCTTAAAAGGGCCTTTTGTAGGGCATTGCCCTAAAGAAATCAGCTCTTTTCCTTGTAAAAAAAATACAAAGACCCCCCAACAGCAAAACCCACCACCCAACCAACCCCCCAAAATAAAAAAAACCTAACTCTAAAAAAAACCTAAGCTACCCATTGCCCTGAAAAGTGCATTTGTATGGGCATTGCCCGTAAAAGGGCATTCAGCTCTTTTTCATTGCCCATAAAAGGGCATTTAGCTCTTTTAAGAATGCCCAAACCCTAATTTAAAAAAAAACCCCACCTAACACTAACCCCCGACGATCCACTTACAGTTTCTGAAGTCTGGACATCCAGGCTGTGAGAAGTCTTCATCCAGGCTGCGAGGTCTTCATCCATCCAGGCGGCATCTTCTATCTTTATCCAGATAGCATCTTCTATCTTCATCCCGGTGGCACAGAGCGGCTCCATCCTGAAGACATCCGGAGCGGCGTGGAGCATCCTCTTCATACGGTCGCCACCATATACTGATTCTTCAATGCAAGAGAGCCTTTTCAAAAATGTTGTCCCTTGCATTACTATTGGCTGATTTGATTTTGGAAATTCAAATCAGCCAATAGGGTGAGAGCTACTGAAATCCTATTGGCTGTTCAAATCAGCAAATAGGATGAGAGTTACTGAAATTCTATTGGCTATTCAAATCAGCAAATAGGATGAGAGTTACTGAAATTCTATTGGCTATTCAAATCAGCCAATAGAATTTTAGTAGCTCTCAACATATTGGCTGATTTGAACACCAAATTTAACACACCTGCTCCCCATTCACGTAAACAAAAAAGAAGTGGCGCTTACCGAACTTTTGGGCTCGTGCTTTCCGGTAGCGTAAATCTTCAGCGGGCACTGGTTCCTTCTTGCTCAAAGACCGACGTTCCTGGAGCCCAGACAAATGCGCCTCCGTTTTCCGGCGCACAGAGCAAGTACTGGATACACAAAGTATTTCCGGGCTACACAGGGCAGGAGGTCAATCAGGCACCAAAGTTGAAAAGGACGTGAAAAAAGAATCCTTTGAGGCTTCATATAAAAAGTAACAATATTTATTGGGACAACATTAAAAACAAGTATTCAGAGCAAAACGCTCCCTTTAGCATGAGGTCAGGGTCACAACAAAGCAAACCGCAGACATGTTTCGCGTGTAAAGACACGCTTGATCACTGCTGTATGTGTGCTGTGTCTTTGGCCTCTATTTAAAGGGACCTTACATAATTAAGAACAATAAGGTTAACCCTTTCCTGTCTATGCTACTTACTGCAAGGTACACAGAACTCATTTTTGTTAGAGTGGGAATAACAGAGACCTATAATTAAAGTGCTGCTTATGATTTAGAAAAAATATTATTGCAATAGTATTAGGCTTAAATCCTTATATATACTTAATTTAAACAACAATGTTGTGATAGTCTTTTAGGTTTTCAGAATTAAGTAATTATATCTTTATTTTGAAATATGTGTTTTAAACATATTTTAAAGAACGATTGATACTAGAAACCAAAAGGGGTAATATGCAATAATTACATGTATCAGAATGGGGGAGATGTTTAAATAAATAAGTTAACATCACTTTCCTTGTTAATACCCTTAGGATGTCTAGTATTTAATAGGAAGATCCATTTTGCTTCCTTATAGCTCAATTTGTACTCTCTGTCCCCCCCTCGTCTGAGTTTAGGGACGTGGTCAATAGCCTGAATAGACATTAATGTAGCATCACTTTGGTGCATGCTTTTAAAATGCCTTGAGACTGGGGTATTTGCATCTGGATCCTCAATGTCTCTTATGTGTTCTAGTGCTCTATCCTTCAGTAAACGTTTGGTTCTACCAACGTACTGAATCTGGCACCCCCTACAGGTCAAGAGGTAAATAACATGGGTTGATTTGCAATTTAGTTTGTATCTAATATTATATTCAAAACCAGTGACGGTAGATATGAATTTTTGTCCTTCCCTTACATGGTTGCAAGTTTTGCACCTTTGTGCTTTACATTTGTAAAACCCAAGTTTTGTTGGAAGCCAAGTTGGGTTGTGTATGATTGGAAGTTCAGAAGGAGCAATCATGTTTCCTATTGTTTTACCTTTCCTTGCTACAAATCTGCATCCTCCACTGGCCACTTTCTCTAAACCTGAGTCTACTGCCAAAATTGGCAGACTTTCTTTTATGATATTGCAGATTTTGTTAAATTCAAGGCTGTAGGGAGTGCTGAACACTATTTGGTTGTTATGCTTATCATTATTCCTTTGATTTCTTCCTTTATACTTTAAAAGATATTCCCTGGGTATTTGATATACAACTTGTTTTGTGTTTTGTAATATACTTTCTGGGTACCCCCTATCAAGTAATCTCTGTTCCAAAATTTTACATTGGTTTTCATAATTTGTTTTATCAGAACAGATACGCTTAGTTCTTATATATTGCCCTTTAGGTATAGCTTTTTTTACATGGTAGGGATGGCATGACCTAAAGTTAAGTATGGTATTTTCACCTGTGGGTTTTCTGTAAACTGATGTGTCTACCTTGTTAGTATTGAAATCTACCACCAATTCTAGATCCAGAAATTTAATGGTATTTTTATCAAATTCTGCTGTAAATTTCAGATTCATAGGATTTAAATTAATATGCCTAAGAAAACGTTCAATTGAAGTTTCATCTCCATTCCACACCACCAGCAGGTCGTCGATATAGCGGCCATAATAGACAAAATGCTGTTTGAAAGGGTTGTCATCTCCATAGACATGGCAGGCCTCCCACCAACCCATAAAAAGGTTGGCATAGGAGGGGGCAAATTTAGCCCCCATGGCCGTGCCACGCCTCTGGAGATAGCAGCTCCCGTCAAAAAGGAAAAAATTGTGTTCTAGTAAAAATTCTATAGCTGTTAACAAAAAATAAATAACATCCTTGCTATAGTTGGAAAATGTATTTAAAAAATAAGTAATGGCCGCCAGACCTAGGTGGTGTGGAATGGAGGTGTACAAAGAGGTGACATCAATTGTCAGGAAATAAAAAGACTCTTGCCACTTTAATTCACTTACACTGTTAAGTACTTGTGTGGAGTCCTTAATATAACTCATGAGATTAAGTACCAGTGGTTGAAGAAATGAGTCAACCAATTCTGATAGTGGTTCAAGGAGGGAGCCCACCCCAGATATAATGGGTCTACCTGGGGGACATTCACTATCTTTATGCAATTTTGGGACAAAATAGAAAATTGGGGTAAGGGGGGCTTGAGGAAGCAAAGTATCAAAGTATCTTTCCTTAAATGCTCCTGCCTGTTTACCTAGTTCTAGGATGTCTTTTAGTTTAGTTTTAAATTTCATAGTTGGATTGAATGTGAGTTTGGTATACACCTCCTCATCATTTAATTGGCGTAGTGCCTCTGTCACATAGTATTTATGGTCCATAATAACTACGTTACCGCCCTTATCAGATTCTTTAATTACAATGTTATTGTTAGATTTTAATGTATCTAGGGCTCTTCTCTGTTCTACTGTTAGGTTATGTGACAGGTGTTGTTTGTATCCTTTTTTTGTACCTAAGTTATCAGATAAGTTTTTTAGCTTTTGTTCTACTGTGCGTTGAAATATATCAATGCTTTTACTTCTGCTGTTAATTTGGTAAAAGATACTTTTTTGCATACTAGGCCTAAAACTAAGGACTGTATTTTGTGTTTCTATATCTGAATTCTCTTCAAGCATGGAAGTAAGGTCCAATACCAGGCACTGTTCACTAAAAGATAAATGATCTTTGTTAGGATTATGTTTGTGCACCACTGTTACACTCTCCTGGTCAGCACCATCCACCTGCCCTGCAAAATGTTGTTTGAGAGTTAATTTTCTTACAAATTTATTTACGTCGTGGATGGTGCTGAACAGGTCAAAATGTGCAGTTGGCGTGTATCCGAGTCCCAGACTAAGAACCTCTCTTTCTGCTGCTGTTAACTGATGTTTAGACAAATTGACTACATTTTTTATATATATTTCCTGGTCTGTGTTCGTGTCTGGTATCTGGTTCTTCCTCCTCTTGTTTTTGCCTCTCCCCCTACTGCCCCTTCTGGTTTTTTTCTTTTTTGCTTTGCATCCGTGCGCCGCTCTTTTTTTGGCACAGTTACCTCCTCTTGAATCGGTATATCTAAGGCTGACATTCCTGAGATATCCACTATTTCCTCATTTGAGTCATGATCTGAGGTATCCACATCATAATCAGTTTCTGCAAAATGCACTTTTTTCTCATTTTTCTTAGATAATGTATCCATTTTATTTTTATTCTTATTAGACTGATTCTGATGATGTGGATACCTCCCTGAACTCTGCCACCTATACACTTTATTAAATTCGTAATCCCTTTTATCTCTTGATAACTTCTGTTTTTTAAATTCCCATAATTCCTTGGTAAATTTAGCCATATTATCCTCAAATTTCTTATCATAGGATACAAATTCTCTATCAGTTTGAAATTTCTTGAATCCATTAAACACATTGAAAGTTTACAAGTAGATTTACAGAAATTTCAAACTGATAGAGAATTTGTATCCTATGATAAGAAATTTGAGGATAATATGGCTAAATTTACCAAGGAATTATGGGAATTTAAAAAACAGAAGTTATCAAGAGATAAAAGGGATTACGAATTTAATAAAGTGTATAGGTGGCAGAGTTCAGGGAGGTATCCACATCATCAGAATCAGTCTAATAAGAATAAAAATAAAATGGATACATTATCTAAGAAAAATGAGAAAAAAGTGCATTTTGCAGAAACTGATTATGATGTGGATACCTCAGATCATGACTCAAATGAGGAAATAGTGGATATCTCAGGAATGTCAGCCTTAGATATACCGATTCAAGAGGAGGTAACTGTGCCAAAAAACGAGCGGCACACGGATGCAAAGCAAAAAAGAAAAAAACCAGAAGGGGCAGTAGGGGGAGAGGCAAAAACAAGAGGAGGAAGAACCAGATACCAGACACGAACACAGACCAGGAAATATATATATAAAAAATGTAGTCAATTTGTCTAAACATCAGTTAACAGCAGCAGAAAGAGAGGTTCTTAGTCTGGGACTCGGATACACGCCAACTGCACATTTTGACCTGTTCAGCACCATCCACGACGTAAATAAATTTGTAAGAAAATTAACTCTCAAACAACATTTTGCAGGGCAGGTGGATGGTGCTGACCAGGAGAGTGTAACAGTGGTGCACAAACATAATCCTAACAAAGATCATTTATCTTTTAGTGAACAGTGCCTGGTATTGGACCTTACTTCCATGCTTGAAGAGAATTCAGATATAGAAACACAAAATACAGTCCTTAGTTTTAGGCCTAGTATGCAAAAAAGTATCTTTTACCCAATTAACAGCAGAAGTAAAAGCATTGATATATTTCAACGCACAGTAGAACAAAAGCTAAAAAACTTATCTGATAACTTAGGTACAAAAAAAGGATACAAACAACACCTGTCACATAACCTAACAGTAGAACAGAGAAGAGCCCTAGATACATTAAAATCTAACAATAACATTGTAATTAAAGAATCTGATAAGGGCGGTAACGTAGTTATTATGGACCATAAATACTATGTGACAGAGGCACTACGCCAATTAAATGATGAGGAGGTGTATACCAAACTCACATTCAATCCAACTATGAAATTTAAAACTAAACTAAAAGACATCCTAGAACTAGGTAAACAGGCAGGAGCATTTAAGGAAAGATACTTTGATACTTTGCTTCCTCAAGCCCCCCTTACCCCAATTTTCTATTTTGTCCCAAAATTGCATAAAGATAGTGAATGTCCCCCAGGTAGACCCATTATATCTGGGGTGGGCTCCCTCCTTGAACCACTATCAGAATTGGTTGACTCATTTCTTCAACCACTGGTACTTAATCTCATGAGTTATATTAAGGACTCCACACAAGTACTTAACAGTGTAAGTGAATTAAAGTGGCAAGAGTCTTTTTATTTCCTGACAATTGATGTCACCTATTTGTACACCTCCATTCCACACCACCTAGGTCTGGCGGCCATTACTTATTTTTTAAATACATTTTCCAACTATAGCAAGGATGTTATTTATTTTTTGTTAACAGCTATAGAATTTTTACTAGAACACAATTTTTTCCTTTTTGACGGGAGCTGCTATCTCCAGAGGCGTGGCACGGCCATGGGGGCTAAATTTGCCCCCTCCTATGCCAACCTTTTTATGGGTTGGTGGGAAGCCTGCCATGTCTATGGAGATGACAACTCTTTCAAACAGCATTTTGTCTATTATGGCCGCTATATCGACGACCTGCTGGTGGTGTGGAATGGAGATGAAACTTCAATTGAACGTTTTCTTAGGCATATTAATTTAAATCCTATGAATCTGAAATTTACAGCAGAATTTGATAAAAATACCATTAAATTTCTGGATCTAGAATTGGTGGTAGATTTCAATACTAACAAGGTAGACACATCAGTTTACAGAAAACCCACAGGTGGAAATACCATACTTAACTTTAGGTCATGCCATCCCTACCATGTAAAAAAAGCTATACCTAAAGGGCAATATATAAGAACTAAGCGTATCTGTTCTGATAAAACAAATTATGAAAACCAATGTAAAATTTTGGAACAGAGATTACTTGATAGGGGGTACCCAGAAAGTATATTACAAAACACAAAACAAGTTGTAGATCAAATACCCAGGGAAAATCTTTTAAAGTATAAAGGAAGAAATCAAAGGAATAATGATAAGCATAACAACCAAATAGTGTTCAGCACTCCCTACAGCCTTGAATTTAACAAAATCTGCAATATCATAAAAGAAAGTCTGCCAATTTTGGCAGTAGACTCAGGTTTAGAGAAAGTGGCCAGTGGAGGATGCAGATTTGTAGCAAGGAAAGATAAAACAATAGGAAACATGATTGCTCCTTCTGAACTTCCAAGCATACACAACCCAACTTGGCTTCCAACAAAACTTGGGTTTTACAAATGTAAAGCACAAAGGTGCAAAACTTGCAACCATGTAAGGGAAGGACAAAAATTCATATCTACCATCACTGGTTTTGAATATAATATTAGATACAAACTAAATTGCAAATCAACCCATGTTATTTACCTCTTGACCTGTAGGGGGTGCCAGATTCAGTACGTTGGTAGAACCAAACGTTTACTGAAGGATAGAGCACTAGAACACATAAGAGACATTGAGGATCCAGATGCAAATACCCCAGTCTCAAGGCATTTTAAAAGCATGCACCAAAGTGATGCTACATTAATGTCTATTCAGGCTATTGACCACGTCCCTAAACACAGACGAGGGGGGGACAGAGAGTACAAATTGAGCTATAAGGAAGCAAAATGGATCTTCCTATTAAATACTAGACATCCTAAGGGTATTAACAAGGAAAGTGATGTTAACTTATTTATTTAAACATCTCCCCCATTCTGATACATGTAATTATTGCATATTACCCCTTTTGGTTTCTAGTATCAATCGTTCTTTAAAATATGTTTAAAACACATATTTCAAAATAAAGATATAATTACTTAATTCTGAAAACCTAAAAGACTATCACAACATTGTTGTTTAAATTAAGTATATATAAGGATTTAAGCCTAATACTATTGCAATAATATTTTTTCTAAATCATAAGCAGCACTTTAATTATAGGTCTCTGTTATTCCCACTCTAACAAAAATGAGTTCTGTGTACCTTGCAGTAAGTAGCATAGACAGGAAAGGGTTAACCTTATTGTTCTTAATTATGTAAGGTCCCTTTAAATAGAGGCCAAAGACACAGCACACATACAGCAGTGATCAAGCGTGTCTTTACACGCGAAACATGTCTGCGGTTTGCTTTGTTGTGACCCTGACCTCATGCTAAAGGGAGCGTTTTGCTCTGAATACTTGTTTTTAATGTTGTCCCAATAAATATTGTTACTTTTTATATGAAGCCTCAAAGGATTCTTTTTTCACGTCCTTTTCAACTTTGGTGCCTGATTGACCTCCTGCCCTGTGTAGCCCGGAAATACTTTGTGTATCCAGTACTTGCTCCCCATTCACACCTGAAACCTTGTAACACTAACTAGTCACATGACAACAGGGAGGAAAAATGGCAAATTGGGCCCAATTTCAACATTTCCACTTAGGGGTGTACTCACCTTTTTTGCCCAACGGTTTAGACATTAATCTATTTTTAGGGGACAGCAAATTTACACTGTTATACAGGCTGTACACTCACTACTTTACATTGAAGCAAAGTGTCATTTCTTCAGTGTTGTCACATGAAAAGATAAAATAAAATATTTACAAAAATGTGAAGGGTGTACTCACTTTTGTGGGATACTGTATATAGAAATATTTAGTTAAGAATAAATTGAACATATTATGCTGTGTGAAGAACATTGGAATGTGAAATATTTATATTTTTCACTTTTTAACGCTCTATTGAAGTTTTTAAGTTAACACGTTTGTGAAAACGTTTTACTTTTTAACACGTCGGATTAGCACTCATGCGAAAACGTTTTACTTTTTAACTTTTAATACTCACGCAAAAAGCTTAGTTCTAGTGAAGTTAACGCACAAGCTGGAGCGCTAAACAGTGTGCCACTTGTAATCTAGCCCTTACTAGGATGTAAGCAAATCTATTTTAATAACCTAGATTCAATGAAAATAATCTCAAAACAGAAGCAGTGATATGAAAGAAATTTTTTTCCTGTGTATGTCCTTGAATAGAAGACAAGAATACTCCAGTAGTTTAAAAAATAAAAAATATCTTTATTTATTCCATAGGCTAAAATAGTATAACAGACTGTAACACAGAGTAAGCTAAAAGAGGTCAGAACGGTTTCAGCACAACATGGCCGTAGTCATAGACATACTGAATGTATTCCTGTGAACACTATTTATACATTTCAAACCCATCCCCCTGTGGGGGTGGTTTACATAAGGATCCATTAAAAACAAGCTTCACTCTATAAGTACAGTAAGCTTATTCTATTACTATCGGATACATGTTGAACAATAATATAGACAACATTTTATAACATAAACATAAAACAAATATATATATAAAGATACCAACTAAAATTGTGGAAGTATAGGAACTAACCACGAGACAGTATGCACCTACAGCACTCTACGCCCAGACTTGGGAGGGGTACTTAGTGTTAGAAAATAATTAAAATTTGACTTTTATTAGAATTGTTTAAAAACTGTAGACAAATTACACACAACACATGGGAAATTAAAATCCTCAAAGTAAGCTATGTCTAATCAATGTCTAGTGAACACAAATATTAAGGTAAATGCCTATAATGTACTGTACCAGCGTATCACATGGGTCATATCAGCTTCTTACAATAGTTGTCTCCTATGGAAGTTATACCTCTGTCTAAGGTAGATTGTGTAGAGATAGGTATATACTGTGGGTTTAATTAATCAGGATATTGATGCCAGATTTAACTGATCACATGTCAATCATGCTATCCCTTATATCCTTGTAATTGTGTAGTGGATGTGCATTATTAGCACTGGAATGTTACAGTGTATATTACTGGTATGGAGATATACGACATTTGAGGTTAGTGGCTAGGGCTAGTGTCTACTAATGTTATACTGGTTTAACAGCAGTGTACTCTCTCTATAGTTATTGCATCCAGAATATGCTGGATGAGAGCGTAAATATTGTATATAGACTATTCGATGTTGCCTCTTGTTAAATAGGGTCTATATTTGTACCCCAATGTTATCACTTTAGGAGATTATATCTTATAAATGGCGATTACTGAGTGGATGGTAATCCTAACCATCTGTTTGTTCGCCTTCAGAAGTAGTTGGCTGAAATTAGGCTAATATTTACATATGCCCAGGTGTCCCCGTAATGGCGATGATTATCTAGATGGTATTATCACCCATAAGTTATATCATCCTGGGATGTTATTAGCTCAGATTACACCCATATTAGCATCTGCCTGAAAGTTAACATAAGTTATGTATACAGTATAGATGGTATATTAACCGCCGAGATTGATGTGGTAATCTCTAATGTGATAGGAATACAGTGGTATTATTAATCACTGGGATTGCACTGTAACGCTTGAATAACAATATTATTTCCTTAGCTTTTATATGAGAATAAATTGCTCAGTGCTTAGATTATCTTTATTAGCATTCTCCCATATAGCTCGATATCTATCTGCAGATTGTATCGGTTTATGATTACTGATTTATATATCAGAAGATTTGACCGGTTAATGATTACCGATTCGTATACCACTTGTATGTGTTTCGGTATTTGTAAAGATAACTTAGGTCTTCTATATTATGAATACACAGCCTTTCGGTCTAACATTCACATCTAAGTAAATCGCATCCACTATTTGGCCAATCACTGAATAGCGGTGTGTCTTAATCTGAGCTAGGGTTTATTAGTGTTGATGACTTATATTTAATAAGCGCTAATGTGCATTATTAATATACTACAATAAATCTTGTCAAACACTGATATTCATTTACTATTGCGGTTCCTAATGATAAATGCTGTGTTTACTAACTCTAAAATATCTACGATCCAGATGCTAGGTTATGTATCGTTTCTCTCTATCGGTGTATTCCTTTATATGCTGATGATTTGAACACTCTGAGTTTATTGATTCTTAGCAAGCTTGTGTCCATCACAGAAAATTGTATCAACTGATTGTGCGACTGTGACTTCTGAATGCAACTTGTTACAACTTTTTTTTTTTTTTTTAAATCTTTTTTTATTGAGGTTTTAGTACAATACACAAAGAACATATATCGCCTTTGGACATCGAAAATAAATCAGATTATTATTAAACAACATATAACAACATTTGTAAGATTTAGAAAATATAGGCAGATGAAACCTTGGTTTTTTTAGTGTATTAGCATACGTGACTGACCTAGTGAAGACTCATTCTTAAGCCAAGGGGCCCATTCTTATAGCAGCTAACTCATGGTCAGATAAATAGCTCTAATGAGCTACAATTATAAAAGAGGTGAATATACACGTTATGGGGGGGGGCAAATTTCAGCGGGTAAGCACCGCTCTTAAAATGAGGTGGGGGAATCGTGGAATCGGGGATTGGGGGGGCGGAGCCATATAGATAAACTCTTATGTTCAATATAGTAAAGTAGGTTGTAGCAGACTTAACTCTGTAGTATCCTTGGGGACCGCGCAACCGGTCAAAATATACAATATAATTAATTAAACCTTAGCAGGCTGATGCCCGCTCATTATGTGTGCTAGAATGAAAATGTGAACTAGGGCACGCTAATACTTAGTTTGTAATTGCAGCAGTACAGTCTCTGATATAGCTCAGCGGATAAGAGAACAGTATTAAACAACCAATTTGTTTTTAAGAAATTAACACACCATGCCCATAAACTCAAATAGATGTAGCAATAAAAACAAAAAAACATTAACACTATACAGTTTCAGTAAACGTTATGTATGTAGACTAGGCACTTATAATGAAGGTATGTAACACTATACCCATAGTACAGTGAATAAAAGAAATTTAAGTTGATAAGTTGACATATCTGTTATAGCTCCATTGGTAAGAGATCTAACTTAGAGAAGCTTAAGTGTCTGGCTATTACTGGATAATGATAGATTCGGTAAGGTGCTCAAAGCCAATGTTAGCTATGTAGGAATATTGTGTCAGCATTAGGACAGGCATCTTTAATAAAAAAAATAAAAAAAAATAATGGCTTTGCAATATTATGCCTAAGATTACACGGGCCCGCGGCAGAGCATTATGCGCCTATCTCTATACTCAAAGGCATATGTCTATGCAACGTATTCACTACTTCATGACTTAAGACCATGAAAATATACTCAAAAAATAATGCAAAGCTAAACACGCCTATTTAAAGCCAAGTAGTAGAGTCCCATAGCATAATAATACAATAGTATAGTGTGGAGCTGTGCGATACTAATTGGAAATATTAAAACCTGTTCTATTTGGGATGGTCATTCCTAATTTTACTACATTATAAAGGGTACCAGTAAAGGGTAAGCTTCTTCCAGCCACAAGTCATACACTATTGATTACCTTACTAAACCTAGGCATAAGAATATTGCACGGTACCTGCTGCTAAATTGCTATAAGATACTATTATGGAGCTCTAATTCTACAGGTCTTTAGGGATTTAGAAGTAGCTATCAGGCATTTTTACTTGTATTCTGTACCCCATTTTTCAGATCTCAAAATCGCCATTTTGAGTAAAAGAAATATGAGCAAATGTATTTAACCACTCATACATTAAAAATGGTTCAGATGTTGGTGTTAATAGCATAGATGAGTTAGTCTTTAAGGGACTATATATATGAAAGCCTCTCATATTATCAAATACTATATCATCATTACAGGAGACCCCACATAACTCTATAAAAATATCATGGCTTACTGGCACATAGCTAAATGTGTTGTTTTAAACACAGCCTAGACAATTAAACCAAATATTTTGCTATGAGAGATCACACATGGCCAAATACCACCGGGCTTGTGTACAGGGATATGCCCCCATTAAGGATTAAGCTTTGGAGTAAAACGTTAATCACATATTTATAGCAAGAAACAACGACAGTGTATTTTACATATAACAGGGGGGGAAAACATTAGTGCCTGAGTGTCGCAGATAAGGCAAAGCAAGCTTGGGTTTAAGTCTGTAGATCACAAAATCTTCAAAGAAAGTTCCGGTTAGTGAGAAAATGTTGTAGGGAGTCTCATTGTTAAAAAAAAAAAACAACTAGCAAGTAGGATGAGTTCCCAAATACCCAGCCAATTTATTAAGCTCTACCCTATGCCAGAGCGAATAGGCATGTTTCCATCAGAGGGATTTACAAACTTTAGTTCCTGAGGCAGAGCGGTATCTGCAATGGGTAATCGCTGCGGCCTCAATGTGGCAGACTGAAATGATATGGTCGCTGCCTTAGATGGGAGTGATACCATGCAGACCGCAAGCAGGGCATCAATGTGCAGCCCCGTTTCAGCCCAAGCGTTGATAGTGAGTCAGATTCCAGCGGCGATGTTCTCACTGAGTCTGGCTTAAGTTTACAAGAATTTACTTGACCGGGCTGAGGTGGGCAATCCTTTTGCAAATATCGTGCTATGTTTACCCCGCTCATTGCAGCGCACGTCGCTTTAGTCATGTTTCCTTCATGTGTATGGCGTGGCTTAGACATCGCTCTGCAGTCAGTCTCTATATGCTGTGCGTTGCGAGTTGCTCTAGGCAATGGTAGCTGCACCGAAGGAGTCAAAGGAGCTGCAAGTGGTGAACCCTGTCCACGGATACCTGACTCCTCAGCGCGGGCATCACTTTCACGCTGTATCCCGTGGTTCAGTGTTTCGTCAAACTGAAGGTGAGCGCCTTGTGTAGAAGGGGCCTGTAGTAGCACTGCTCTGTTCTCCGCCATCTTGCTTGTAGCGCCGCCCGCTTGAGTGCCTGGGGTTCTAGATGTGATTGATTGCTGGGCAGCAGTCTTAGTCTCCTTTTTATGCGGTTGCGATATATATTCTAGTAGTGATGATATACCGTCAGCAAGGCTACGATAATGATTCTCCAAAAGTTGCTTAGTCTTCAGCTCCCATACTTGCAGCGCTTCCATGTTAGCGCGACAGCTCGCCTCTGTGGCTGTTATTAAGCACTGTTGCCGCTTCAGGATTCTTCTCAGATCAGGGATTCTGTAATTACCAGGTGGACTATAGTTTCTCACCCACACGTATAGTTTAGGATAATGCTTGAAAGAAGCAGTTTATTGATAGTTTTGGCCCAAGCTCAAATAGAGCTCAATAGATATGCTCAAATAGAGCTCAATAGATATGCTTCTGGTTGCCTCGGTTGTTGGCTCCGCCCCCTCAACTTGTTACAACTTTTATCAGTGGAATCTTAGTTGTACAGCTTTTATTATTATTATTATTATTATTATCGGTTATTTGTAGAGCGCCAACAGATTCCGCATCGCTTCAGTTTCGTGAGATATATACAAAGAAACCGTCAATCGTTCATTAATTACCCGGATGTTTATCCGTTTTTATGAGTCTAGCATGCAAGTCAATAGTAATCGTATCTTAGAGATTCTATGATTCCACAATTTCTATATGTCTGATATAATGGGTTATTACGTATTTATAGTTCTATGGGGGATTCCTAATATTTAGCTATATGTATAAGTTCAGCTGATTACATCGGTCTCAGAAATCCCATAGGCCGATTAAAGGTACCCGGAAGTAAGCCTGATGTAAACCAAATGATGACAACCTTAGTAGTCATAAATTATCTTTAAATCAACATCACTGTACTTTAACGTATATTAAATTATACTACCCACATATGTTGTATACTACTACTACACCACATTCAGTTAGACTAGAGGTAGAACCAGAACGGTCCTGAAATAACGAGTAATATTAGAATAACATAGGAGGTTTGTTAAATATTGACACAAAGCTATACTTTGACACGTTAAAAGGCGTCTGACACTACTGATGCGTTTCGCCCATAAAGGGCTTTTTCAAAGGCAGCGAGCCGCCAATTTTCCAAACATTTATGTGTTCCGTTCTCAGGTAGTACCTCCCCTTTCGCTTCCTGATTGGTTGAGGACTCGGTGGGTGTTGTTACCAAATTCGTAAAGGTGGTATATACCTGATGTGTTCGTCTGCATTTACAACTACTATCCTTGACTCAAATTGGGTATTTTTATTATTATTGTTAACCTCTTGATGCTCAGATTATTGATATAGTGTTGGGATGTCACGCATTATTGATTTCTATCCGTCTATTTATGTCGTATAAAACAAACTACTTATCAATATTCATGAAATTTCTCATGTTTCTATGAGATCTTACTGTAACAGTTTTTTAGGAAATCTTATTTTAATGTGACCTAGTCTGTTAATAGTCACTGAGTGGTTGTTGTCTCTTTTTCATTACTGTGATTATCTCTGTTTGGATTTCATGAATTTATTGTAAACCTTGTTACATGTTGATTACTTCTAGTAGGATTTTATTATCCTCACTTATGTATTATATAGTAGCTTAGGATTGGTGGTTACTTGTTTTATACTGGAATGATAATATGGTATTTATCCACATTGCGTGTTACTTTTCTAATTATGTATTCTTTACAATGGGGATATGGTACTAGTCGCGTTATTACAGTGGTCTTGTGTTATGATTTAGATTAAATTAATTCACATTTGATTTATTCTGTGTATTCTTATATTTGTATTGTTCACTTTTAAATTATGGTATCATTTACATGTTTCTCTCTTGCTATTATACTGTGAGTCTCTCATGGAACTATGTATAGTTCTTATATGGGTGTAAAAGTGTTGCTGTGTTTATTTAACCTTATATTACTTAAAATTCTCTTAAAAGTGGTGTTTATGTGAAATACACTGTGTGTTAAGTGGTTACCTCTGTATGGGCATATGTATACTGTGTGCTTCTTAATAGTGTCTCATATTTTATTGCAAGTGTCAGTCTCTTATATAAAATTATCTATTCTCCATGGTGAAATAAGTAAATCTGTGTGGTGGTAATTAAATTGTGTGATAGAGTGACCAGAAAAATTAAAAAAAAAAGAATTTTATTTTATTTTGTGTTATGAAAAAACAAACTAAAAAACTAATAATGTGATTCCTTAAATTGCATTATATAATGGTGAATCGGTCAATTTCTTTGACCAGTGTCCTTGTAATGTTGGAAGGTACATACATGGAGAGACTATCATTGGGTAAACTTAAAGTTTATAAAGGTTTTTTTTAGATTATATAAAAGTGTCAGATGATTGTTCAACTCTTTTTGGAGAGTTATTATGTCTTTATAAGAATATATAGTAGTTGTTCTACTCATTTATTCCCTTAGGAAACACTGTATTTAACCGATAGATCCATTTGGTTTCAGCCTTGAGGAGTGCCGTTTCCAGGTCACCTCCTCTAATTCCCAAACTTATTTTTTCTACACCCCAGCAACAAAGATCTTGTTTGTTAGATCGGTGATGGCTTAAAAAATGGGCTGCTACACTTGTGAGTGTTTTGCCTCTTTCTTTGTCTGTTGCCGCATTTTTTATATTCCTTAGATGTTCCATTAGTCGTGTATGGAGTTTACGTGTAGTCATACCTATGTACAATAGATTACAGCTGCATCGTAGAGCATAAATTACTCCCTATGTATTACAGCTGATATATCTTTTGTTCATATACTTTGTTCCAAATCTGTCTGTTATTTGTGTAGTTGGTATCATATATTTACAAGTGCTACAATTCTCACATTTGTAAGATCCTGGTCTGAATGCCGTTGTAGTCTTTTTTGTTTGAAAATGACTACTACTTACAAGATCTTTTAAGTTCTTCGTTCTTCTATATCCAATCATTAGTTTATCTCCTATTTGTTGTTTTAAATTTGCATCTGACATCAGTATGTTCCAATGTTTGTTAATGATTTTAACCACCTCTGATGTTTGATGGTTGTACGTGAGAATGAGTCTTGGATTTTGTGTGTCTTTTTTAGGTTTTTTTGTACAGTAATTCCTTCCTATTGGTGTGAAGGGCTCTGTATCTTGCTTTTTTAATACTGGTTTTACTATAGCCTCGTTTCATCTCTCTGTTAATTCTTTGGCTTTTATCTTAAAGATCTCATCATTCGAACAATTTCGTCTAATTCTTAGATATTCACCAACCGGAAGGCTCTTGATAGTTCCTGGTGCATGGGAGCTTGTACTGTAGAATAAACTATTTGTGGCAGTTTTCTTTCTATATAAATCTGTTTCAATATTGTCTTGTAGGTCTTTATAGATGGTGACATCCAGAAAGTCAATTTTCTTCTGGTTTGCTTCATGTGTTAGTCTGATGTTTAAGTTATTTGTGTTCAATATTTTTAGAAATTTAAGTAGATCTTCATGGCTACCTTCCCAGATGAAGAAGATGTCATCTATAAAGCGGAGCCATAGGGGGATCATATTAGTGTATTCTGTGTTCGTATCTGTGAATACATATTCTGCCTCCCACCACCCTAGGAAAAGGTTTGCATAATTGGGGGCGCATGCTGTCCCCATGGCGGTTCCCTTGGTTTGAAGGTAGAATTTTCCATCGAATATGAAAAAGTTATAATTTAATATGTAATTCAACAATTTGATTATAAGTATGAAAGAAAAAAATTTCCTGTGCACGTCCTTGAATAGAAGACAAGAATACTCCAGTAGTTTAAAAAATAAAAAATATCTTTATTTATTCCATAGGCTAAAATAGTATAACAGGCTCTAACACAGAGTAAGCTAAAAGAGGTCTGAACGGTTTCAGCACGACATTGCCATAGTCATAGACATACTGAATGTATTCCTGTGAACACTATTTATAAATATCAAACCCATCCCCCTGTGGGGGTGGTTTACATAAGGATCCATTAAAAACAAGCTTCACTCTATAAGTACAGTAAACTTATTCTATTACTATCGGATACATGTTGAACAATATTATAGGCAACATTTTATAACACAAACATAAATCAAATATATATAAAGATACATCTCACTAACAGACATGTGCTCAGCACTTATACATATCATAAATGAAGTATACAAATAATTTGTATAAAATACATTGTATATAAAGCTGTATCATTTAGGATATGAACCTATAGATATTAACATTAAAGGCCTGGTAACTATTATCTAAAGTATGACCAAACATGGTTGTTAGTAAGCTGGAATAATTAAAGTATATTGCTTATGCACTGAAAATCTAACTAGATTTGGTATCAGGAAATAGAAGCGACTCCGACCTAAAGAGGATGATACAATGTCAAATTTAAATAGTTGACTAATGGTAATATAGAGCCACCTTATATACTTCAATCATAATTGTGTGTTATCTCATATATATTACTTATATACAGGGAAAGGCACAAACCAAGGCTGTGGCAGACATTTTCTTAAGTAAAGACCTTAGTGAAGGACACCAAGGTACATTTCAAACTAAAAACATCATTATATAGTGCTTGGTGTTATTATACTGATGCAGATACCACTGATCCTATAACCAGCCCTCCTCTGGCTATACCCATGAGCCAGTGTCACTACTGTGTCATTATATAATGCTGTGTGTTATTATACTGATGCAGATACCACTGCTCCTATAACCAACCCTCCTCTGGCTATACCCATGTGTCAGTGTCACTACTGTGTCATTATATAGCGCTGAGTGTTATTATACTGATGCAGATACTACTGATTCTATAACCAGCCCTCCTCTGGCTATACCCATTTACCAGTGTCACTACTGTGTCATTATATAGTGCTGGGTGTTATTATACTGATGCAGATACCACTGATTCTATAACCAGCCCTCCTCTGGCTATACCCATGAGCCATTGTCACTAATGTGTCATTATATAATGCTGGGTGTTATTATACTGATGAGGATACCACTGCTCCTATAACCAGCCCTCCTCTGGCTATACCCATGTGCCAGTGTCACTACTGTGTCTTATATAGCGCTGGGTGTTATTATACTAATGCAGATACCACTGATTCTATAACCAGCCCTCCTCTGGCTATACCCATTTACCAGTGTCACTACTGTGTCATTATATAGTGCTGGGTGTTATTATACTGATGCAGATACCACTGCTCCTATAACCAGCCCTCCTCTGGCTATACCCATGAGCCAGTGTCACTACTGTGTCATTATATAGCGCTGGGTGTTATTATACTGATGCAGATACCACTGCTCCTATAACCAGCCCTCCTCTGGCTATACCCATGTGTCAGTGTCACTACTGTGTCATTATATAGCGCTGGGTGTTATTATACTGATGCAGATACCACTGATTCTATAACCAGCCCTCCTCTGGCTATACCCATGAGCCAGTGTCACTACTGTGTCATTATATAGTGCTGAATGTTATTATACTGATGCAGTAACCACTGATTTTATAACCAGTCCTCCTCTGGCTATACCCATGTGCCAGTGTCACTACTGTGTCATTATATAGTGCTGGGTGTTAATATACTGATGCAGATACTACTGATTCTATAACCAGCCCTCCTCTGGCTATACCCATGAGCCAGTGTCACTATTGTGTCATTATATAGTGCTGGGTGTTATTATACTGATGCAGATACCACTGATCCTATAACTAGCCCTCCTCTGGCTATACCCATGTACCAGTGTCACTACTGTGTCATTATATAGTGCTGGGTGTTATTATAGTGATGCAGATACCACTGCTCCTATAACCAGCCCTCCTCTGGCTATACCCATGTGTCAGTGTCACTACTGTGTCATTATATAGTGCTGGGTGTTATTATACTGATGTAGATACCACTGATTTTATAACCAGCCCTCCTCTGGCTATACCCATGTGTCAGTGTCACTACTGTGTCATTATATAGTGCTGGGTGTTATTATACTGATGCAGATACCACTGATTTTATAACAAGCCCTCCTCTGGCTATACCCATGAGCCAGTGTCACTACTGTGTCATTATATAGCGCTGGGTGTTATTATACTGATGCAGATACCACTGCTCCTATAACCAGCCCTCCTCTGGCTATACCCATGTGTCAGTGTCACTACTGTGTCATTATATAGCGCTGGGTGTTATTATACTGATGCAGATACCACTGATTCTATAACCAGCCCTCCTCTGGCTATACCCATTTACCAGTGTCACTACTGTGTCATTATATAGTGCTGAATGTTATTATACTGATGCAGATACCACTGATTTTATAACCAGCCCTCCTCTGGCTATACCCATGTGCCAGTGTCACTACTGTGTCATTATATAGTGCTGGGTGTTAATATACTGATGCAGATACGACTGATCCTATAACTAGCCCTCCTCTGGCTATACCCATATACCAGTGTCACTACTGTGTCCTTATATAGTGCTGGGTGTTATTATACTGATGCAGATACCACTGATTTTATAACCAGCCCTCCTCTGGCTATACCCATGAGCCAGTGTCACTACTGTGTCATTATATAGTGCTGGGTGTTATTATACTGATGCAGATACGACTGATCCTATAACTAGCCCTCCTCTGGCTATACCCATATACCAGTGTCACTACTGTGTCCTTATATAGTGCTGGGTGTTATTATACTGATGCAGATACCACTGATTCTATAACCAGCCCTCCTCTGGCTATACCCATGAGCCAGTGTCACTACTGTGTCTTTGTATAGTGCTTGGTGTTATTATACTGATGCAGATACCACTGCTCCTATAACCAGCCCTCCTCTGGCTATACTCATGAGCCAGTGACACTACTGTGTCATTATATAGTGCTGGGTGTTATTATACTGATGCAGATAACAATGATTCTATAAACAGCCCTCCTCTGGCTATACCCATGTGCCAGTGTCACTACTGTGTCATTATATAGTGCTGGGTGTTATTATACTGATGCAGATACCACTGATCCTATAACCAGCCCTCCTCTGGCTATACCCATGAGCCAGTGACACTACTGTGTCATTATATAGTGCTGGGTGTTATTATACTGATGCAGATAACAATGATTCTATAAACAGCCCTCCTCTGGCTATACCCATGTGCCAGCGTCACTACTGTGTCATTATATAGTGCTGGGTGTTATTATACTGATGCAGATAACAATGATTCTATAAACAGCCCTCCTCTGGCTATACCCATGAGCCAGTGTCACTACTATGTCATTATATAGTGCTGGGTGTTATTATACTGATGCAGATAACAATGATTCTATAAACAGCCCTCCTCTGGCTATACCCATGAGCCAGTGTCACTACTGTGTCATTATATAGTGCTGGGTGTTATTATACTGATGCAGATAACAATGATTCTATAAACAGCCCTCCTCTGGCTATACCCATGTGCCAGTGTCACTACTGTGTCTTTGTATAGAGCTGGGTGTTATTATACAGATGCAGATACACATCCAGTATTTCACTCAGGCTTTATTTATTCCATACATTACCCCCCAATATCGC
Organism: Bombina bombina; assembly: GCF_027579735.1. Classification (NCBI taxonomy): domain Eukaryota; kingdom Metazoa; phylum Chordata; class Amphibia; order Anura; family Bombinatoridae; genus Bombina; species Bombina bombina. Next base: position 1,001,552,752 of record NC_069501.1, read on the forward strand.
TAGCAGTCTCTTGACAAGCCACTAACTTTATTCACACTACATATTCTTCCTTTCCTATTATTTAATTAGAAAGAAAAGATATACCAAGGCTGTGAATCACAACCTTAGTATATCTTTTCTTTCTAATTAAATAGTACTTATAATAAACCTCAGGTGCTGGTTAAAGTGCTTTACCTTTGCATATAAAGCTCCAGGGATACAGTGGCAGCTTGCTTCTTGAATCTTCCCTCTCTCTTAGTCTCACTCAGAGTCATTTTCCCGGTACTAAGCAGCATCACGTGGACATGGCCCCAACCCTGCGAAACGTGGCACCGCGTGTGTCTAGGAGTCAGTATCAGCATTCATCTGTCCTACTCCTCCCTCCCTGCAGCAAAATGGGTGGCGGACTCTGCAAGGGTTAGTCACGGACACCAGTGTCCGTGTACGGACACCTTGCCTATCCCTGCTTATATGTCAATTATGATCCTTATCTAGGTCAACTAGATCAATCAATATTCCAAAAATTAGGAACTACAACCTAGATTACGAGTTTTGCGTTAGCCTTAAAAAGCAGCGTTTTTAACGCCTGCTGGTATTACAAGTCTGGCAGGTATAGGTGTACTGCTCACTTTTTTTCCGCGACTCGAGCATACCGCAAATCCCCTTACGTCAATTGCGTATCCTATCTTTTCAATGGGATTTTCCTAACTCCGGTATTACGAGTCTTGGAAAAAGTGAGCGGTAGACCCTCTCCTGTCAAGACTGGTACCGCATTTAAAAGTCAGTAGTTAAGAGTTTTTATGGGCTAATGCTGTAACATAAAATTCTTAACTAAAGTGCCAAAAAGTACAGTAACACCCATAAGCTACCTATTAACCCCTAAACCGAGGCCCCCCCGCACATTGCAAACACTTAAATACATTTTTTAACCCCTAATCTGCCAACCGGACATCGCCGCCACTGTAATAAATATATTAATCCCTAAACCGCCGCACTCCCACATTGCAAACACTAGTTACATTTTATTAACCCCTAATCTGCCGTCCCTAACTTTGCCGACACCTACCTACATTTATTAACCCCTAATCTACCGCCCCCAATGTCGCCGCCACTATATTAAATGTATTAACCCCTAAACCTAAGTCTAACCCTAACCCCCCAACTTAAATATAATTTAAAATAATCGGAAAAAAATTGCTACAATTAAATAAATTATTCCTATTTAAAACTAAATACTTACCTATAAAATAAACCCTAAGCTAGCTACAATATAAATAATAATTACATTGTAGCTATCTCAGGGTTTATTTTTATTTTACAGGCAAGTTTTTATTTATTTTAACTAGGTACAATAGTTATTAAATAATTATTAACTATTTAATAACTTCCTAGGTAATATAAGTACAAATGTACCTGTAAAATAAACCCTAACCTAAGTTACAATTACACCTAACACTACACTATAATTAAATAAATTACCTAAATTAACTACAATTAATTACAATTAAATTAAATAAACTAAAGTAAGAAAAAAAACCCCACTAAATTACAGAAAATAATAAAATAATTACAAGAATTTTAAACTAATTACACCTAATCTAATCCCCCTAATAAAATAAAAAAAGCCCCCCAAAATAATAAAAAACCCTACCACTTTTGCGGGGCATTGCCCCAAAGTAATCAGCTCTTTTACCTGTAAAAAAAAAATACAATACCCCCCAACATTTAAACCCACCACCCACACACCCAACCCTACTCTAAAACCCACCCAATCCCCCTTAATAAAACCTAACACTAACCCCTTGAAGATCACCCTACCTTGAGACATCTTCACTTCCATCCGACGACTTCCATCCGACGACTAACACTAAATGACGGTACCTTTAAGTGACGTCATCCAAGATGGCGTCCCTTCAATGTCGATTGATTGCATCAGCCAATAGGATTTTTTCTACCTTAATTCTGATTGGCTGATAGAATTCTATCAGCCAATCGGAATTGAAGGGACGCCATCTTGGATGACGTCACTTAAAGGTACCGTCATTTAGTGTTAGTAGTTGGATGGAAGAGGATGCTCCGCGTCGGATGGCTTGAAGATGGACCCGCTCGGCACCGGGTGGATGAAGATAGAAGATGCTGCCTGGATGAAGACTTCTGCCCGTCTGGAGGTCCTCTTCTGCCCGGATCGGATGAAGACTTCTGGCCGTCTGGAGGACCACTTCTGCCCGGTTGGGTGAAGACATCTCAAGGTAGGGTGATCTTCAAGGGGGATAGTGTTAGGTTTTATTAAGGGGGGATTGGGTGGATTTTAGAGTAGGGTTGGGTGTGTGGGGGGTGGGTTTTAATGTTGGGGGGGTATTGTATTTTTTTTTTACAGGTAAAAGAGCTGATTACTTTGGGGCAATGCCCTGCAAAAGGCCCTTTTAAGGGCTATTTGTAATTTAGTATAGGGTAGGTCTTTTTATTATTTTGGGGGGCTTTTTTATTTTATTACGGGGATTAGATTAGGTGTAATTAGTTTAAAATTCTTGTAATTATTTTATTATTTTCTGTAATTTAGTGTTTGATTTTTTCGTACTTTAGTTTATTTAATTTAATTGAAATTAATTGTAGTTAGTTTAGGTAATTAATTTAACTATAGTGTAGTGTTAGGTGTAATTGTAACTTAGGTTAGGATTTATTTTACAGGTATATTTGTATTTATTTTAACTAGGAAGTTATTAAATAGTTAATAACTATTTAATAACTATTGTACCTAGTTAAAATAAATACAAACTTGCATGTAAAATAAAAATAAACCCTAAGCTAGATACAATATAACTATTAGTTATTTTGTAGCTAGCTTAGGGTTTATTTTATAGGTAAGTATTTCGTTTTAAATAGGAATAATTTAGTTACTGATAGTAATTTTATTTAGATGTATTTAAATTATATTTAAATTAGGGGGTGTTAGGGTTAGACTTAGATTTAGAGGTTAATAACTTTATTATAGTGGGGGCGACGTTGGCGGCGGCAGCGGCAGATTAGGGGTTAATAAGTGTAGTTAGGTGGCGGCGACATTGGGGGCGGCAGAGTAGGGGTTAATAAATAAAAAGTAGGTGTTGGCGATGTTGGGGGCAGCAGATTAGGGGTTCATAGGGATAATGTAGGTGGCGGCGGTGTCTGGAGCGGCAGATTAAAGGGACAGTATACACTCATTTTCATATAACGGCATGTAATAGACACTACTATAAATAATAAGATGCACAGATACTGATATAAAAATCCAGTATAAAACTGTTTAAAAACTTACTTAGAAGCTGTCAGTTTGGCTCTGTTGAAAAGGTAGTTGGAAAGCCCACTACAAGTGGCAAATAAGACACTCCCCCCCTCCCCCTTCTTTTGCATATGAAAAGACCCTTTACACAAACAGGAGCAAGCTGGAGAAGGTAGCTGACGGTATTCACATAAAGCTTTGGGGCTTGGTTAGGAGTCTGAAAATCAGAGCAATGTTATTTAAAAATAAGCAAAACTATACAGTTATTTTTTAAAAAACGTTTATGGGCTATATAAATAGATCATCTACAAAACATTTATGTAAAGAAAAAATGAGTGTATAATGTCCCTTTAAGGGTTGATAATAAAATGCAGATGTTGGCGATGTCAGGGGCGGCAGATTAGGGGTTAATAAGTGTAAGATTAGGGGTGTTTAGACTCGGGGGTTCATGTTAGGTGTAGACATAAAAAGTATTTTCCCATAGAAATCAATGGGGCTGTGTTAGAAGCTGAACGCTGCTTTTTTGCAGGTGTTAGGTTTTTTTCAGCAGATTCTCCCCCATTGATTCCTATGGGGAAATCGTGCACAAGCACGTTTTACCAGCTCACCGCTACCGTAAGCAGCGCTGGTATTGAGGTGAGATGTGGAGCTAAATTTTGCTCTCCGCTCACTTTTTTGCGGCTAATGCCGGGTTTAAAAAAAACCTGTAATACCAGCGTTGTCTTAAGTGAGCGGTGAGAAAAAAATGCTTGTTAACACCGCAAGCCTTACCGACAAAAACTCGCAATCTAGCCGTATGTATCTGCTATGAATTCATGAGATATGAACCATAAACCCAAAGGGTATTGGACTACACAAACATAATAATCAGTTATATGCTGCTGTGCCTCAATGCAAAGATATCTACATAGTTGAATCTGATAGACATCAGAGTCAACTATAACCATACTCTATCTGTGCCAATAGTTAATGATATCAAACTCTGGAAGCAGGCTACCAAGTCTATATATCCAGTATATTTCCTGTCTGGAAAGTATCTGTAATTTATCCCCCCCACCTTGGGGGTCTGGAGATAAATTCAACAGCCTGCCACCTGAAGGTTCCAACGTCACCACAATGTACTTCCAAAAAATGTTTAGAGAGGGCTGAGACCGCTCTTTCTTGTGATACATAAGATAGATGTTTCCTGATACGTTTACCCACTGGCCTTGTTGTTCTACCTACATATTGTTTGTGACACTGTATGCATTCAATCAAATATATAACATATTTGCTACCACACTTGATGCATCCCTTTGTATCAAAAACTTCAGATGTGTGAGCTGAGGTAAAAGTCTTAGAAACATTCATGTGATCACATCATTTACATGTCCTTTTGCCACACTTCTAAGTGCCTTTAACCTGCAGAAAAGAGCACCCACTGTCTTACTTGTGTAGGAGACTTGGAGAAAGTAAATTCCCTAAGGATAAATTAAGTTTGTACACAAAATTACAACCATCACTTATGAGTTCATGTAGGACCTTATCCCCACACAAAATGGGTAAGTTTCTATCTATCACCTGGCACACCTGGTGATATTGGTTTGAAAAGGCTGTTACCAAAGTGGGCTTAGTTTTAGTTAATGGCTGACTTTTTACCAATTTATTCGTCGTTTGATCTAGAAGATGGTTTCTGTCCATCAAATTGACTTCATTAAAAGCTTTATTTACAATATTCTTTGGGTAACCCCTGGCTTTCAGTCTATTCTTTAGATCTTTACTCTCCTCAAGGAAATCCATCTCTCGGGTGCAGTTCCGCTTAACCCGCATAAACTGGCCCTTTGCTATGCCTTTGAACACATGTTCAGGGTGGCTGCTACGGGCATGGGTTTGATATGTATAAATAGTGTTCACAGGAACACATTCAGTATGTCTATGACTACGGCCATGTCATGCCGAAACCGGTCAGACCTCTTTTAGCTTACTCTGTGTTAGAGTCTGTTATACTATTTTAGCCTATGGAATAAATAAACATATTTTTTATTTTTTAAACTACTGGAATAATATTGTCTTCTCTTCAAGTACGTGCACAGGAAAAAAAATAATTTCATGTCTTACTGTGGAATAAGGGGATTCCACTCCCACCAGCACGTCCAAACTTTCACGGGCTCCAGCTGATCCTGATGTCACTACATTCGGAGGAGGTGTGACTTGAGGTGAGAGGCTGAGTGGTGTGAGGAAGAGATGCTAAGGAGGACGCCTTCAGCTACGAAGCAAGACAGAAGACTGCATGGAAATATCCCCCCATACAGCACTGAAGAAACACGGTAACACTATTGTACTGCATTGAATTACTGCATTAGATGGGATGTTTAATTGTCTAACAGAATCATATGGCTATTAGGGAGAAGGGGATTTGAAAGGGAACATTTACCGCTGACTGACTATGTTATATTGATTACAAAGACAGCAGCTGTTTACGGAACTTTGTTTAATTACCTACCCATTTCCTACCCATGAACTGACAGAACATTACCTATATGCTGTTTGTTACCATGTGCTGTTGTGAGGGTAGGATTACTGTATGTGTGGATGCCGGAATTAGGCTATTTAACAGTACCTCTGTATCTTGATTAAACTGCTAACAAGTATCCCCTCACACCGCATGTTGCTAAGGTGACGACCTCCCAGGTTTCACACGTTTTCTGAGCTTTGAGACTTTGTACTCATTTTTTAAAGCAATGAAATGTTTATGAATCTACGATATTGGACATTTCTGTTCTAAGATGAGATCATGGGAATAAAAACCTTTAATTTGGCCTTTGATTGGAGGATGTAAGCTTTTCTTTTCTGGTGTCGGCACTGTAATGATGCAGGTGTGTAACTATAGATTGCGCCAAAATCGGGTTTATAAAATATATTATAAAGCTTTATTTGCAAAGTTAAGATATCACACTTTATGTGTATACATATAAAAACAAACAATTTAAACAGTTTGTCACAATAATAAATCTGCAAATAAATAGAAAAGCAGATAATTGTAGAGAGACGATTAAACTGCTTGCCTGGGCAGGTATGTTCAGTCCTCACTGAGGGTGAGAATTAAAGGGCAGTCTACTCCAGAATTTGTATTGTGTAAAAAGATAGATAATCCCTTTATTACCCATTCCATAGTTTTGCATAACCAACACAGTTATATTAATGTATTTTTTACCTCTGTGATTACCTTTATCTTAGCCTCTGCATATGGCCTTCTTATCTCAGTTCTTTTGACAGACTTGCATTTTAGCCAATCAGTGCTGACTCCAAAATAACTCCATGGGAGAGAGCACATTGTTATCTATTTGACATACATTAACTAACAGTGTCTAATTGTCAAAATGCCATGAGATAAGAGGCAGTTTGATGGCTTAGAAATTAGCATATGAGCCTACCTAGGCTTAGCTTTCAACAAAGAATACCAAGAGAGCAAAGTGAATTTGATGATAAAAGTAAATGGGATAATTGTTTAAAACAGCATGCCCTATCTGAATCATGCAAGTTTAATTTTGACTAGACTGTCCCTTTAAACATATCTGGCCAGGCAAGCAGTTTAACTGTCTTTGTAAAATTGTATGCTTTTGCAGATTAATTATGGTAAAAAATGTTGTAAATTGTTTTTATCTTTGTTTATATATGTATACACATAGGGCCGAATTATCAAGCTCCGAATGGAGCATGATGCCCCTGTTTCCACGCGAGCCTTTAGGCTAAAGACCGCTGCTCCATAACTTGTCCGCCTGCTCTGAGGCTGCGGACATCAATCCGCCCGATGCTATATGATCGGGCAGATTGACATCCCCTGCTAATGGCCTCAAATCTGCAGGGGCGGCATCACACAAGCAGTTCACAAGAAAGACGGTATTTATCGATGTGCGGCAGGCATGATACGCTACATCGTATCATGTCCGCTCGCACTTTAATAAATCGGTCCCGTAAAGTGTGATATCTTATCTTTGCAAAAAAAGCTTTATAATTTATTTTATAACCCTGATTTTAGTGAAATCTATATTTGTGATGCTTTCTAACAAATGTTTCTGTAGATAATATATCTGCCTTAAACAGGGATTACTATATATATTTTATAATATTATTACTTATTATTGTATACAAGGTGCTCTTATTTGTTCAAATTCATTTCAAGTGTGTAACTATGTCTATGTGCTTAAGGAAAATTTACCAATGATGCGAATACGTGCGAAAAAGTAATTTGCCACATATTGTCAGTATGGAAGTGCACAAATTCACAAATATCTATACAAAAACCTATAAAATCCACTGCGCCATAAATATGCAATAAAGGTCGGATTAAAGTAGTCGCTCAATTTTTGGAACAAATATATACACTGTAAGCATGTGTGGTGTGCAGGGACCTAAATTAAATGTTGTACAAGAAAGGAGTAATAAAACACAATATGTACTGCTTCCCTGTTAAAGCATTTTATCCATTTATAATCATAAAAATTCTAGGAACTCTCCTTCTTTCTTCCTGTACTTCTGTGACACGTAACTGATGCCTTCTATGCTCTCCAATGTGAGCAGCATAAACTACAGCCAAAAGGTAAAAAAAGTAACAGCTAGATTACAAATTTTGCGTTATGGTGTGGTACAGCTATTCCGCTGAACAATTGGCCATTGCGCGTGGAATGGCAAGTCTCCCGTATTACAAGTCAAGGCGGTATAGCTATACCGCAAGCATTTTTTTTTTTTTTATAATCTTTTTTTCTTTATTTAAATCCAGCAAAATTTAACAAAACCATATCAATAAATGAAAACATACTTCAAGACTTTTCCCAATCTTATCTTTTTGCACCACGCAGGGTCAAAGCATTTTACATCACATAATCTCGTAAAAAAGGAAAACCAAATTCTATAACAAAATTAGTAATTTTCTCAAAGATCGATTTAACTGCTGGATTTTAAATTCTTCCTTTTCCCCTGTAAGGGGAAGACAACACAGAGACAAACAAATAGATAAACAAAACAACAAAAAGGGGGGAAAGAAGAAAAGAAAGAGGAAAGGCAGAAAAGAAGAAGAAAAAAAAAAAAATTAAAAAATACCAACCCCCCCACCCATCTGCAGCCTACCCACCGTGCATTTTCAAATACCCTCAATCCATGACTGTGGGAAAACATTTAATAGTGTCAATTCAGCAAAACTAATTGATTGCAAAAATGGGTAAAGAATCCGTTTTTGGAGTGGTCTTGGGTAAGTTAGAATAGCTGGAGTCCACTTCCATAGGAAGTTCTTAATCCTCTTTTCTGACGCATTCTTAAGATGGTATGATTCATATACTATTTGTTCCTGGATATATTTGAAGATCAAAGCTAGCCCTGGTACATGCTTAGCCTTCCAATTTTTAAGCAAACAGCCTCTAACCACAAGTATAATATTATTAAGACTATTTCTAGTACTATTACTGATAGCATTTTGTGAAGGAACCAAGAGCAAGACTTCCTCCAAGGACAATCCTATCGACACTTTGTATAGTTTATTAAACCAGAAAATTATCTTTAACCAGAGCTGTCTAACTCTAGGACAAGACCAAAACATATGCCCTGTATCCGCTTTATTATAATAACAGCGTGGGCATCTGCTAACCATTGTTGTATAGAACTTAGATAATCTAAGAGGAGATAGATAGAAATTATTAATCAACTTCATGTGAGATTCCTTCATGCCCATTGGACTCTACATTTATAGAGAGAGTCAAAACTCTGTTTTATTTTTTTATGATCCATTGTAGGCATTAGTGAAGACCAAGAATTACAGATATTATCCAGATATAACAAGCTTTGTTTATTCAACATAATATCATATAACAATGAGATTGATGCATCTCCTGCCAAGAATTTTTTAATAGAAAGTCTAATATCTGACCAAGCAATTGATAAAGGAAACAGCCAATTTTGTGAAAAGAAAAAATTGCGGATTTGGAAATATGCAAACAAATTCGCCTGAGGTAGCTCATATTTATTAAACAAAGATCAACACGTATGTATTTGACAATTTTCATCTAATAACTGATTCACATAAACTAGCCCTTTTTGAGCCCATTCCTTAAATACTTCCTGATACATCCCAGGTAAAAAACTAGGATTACCTATAATAGGTAAAAATTCAGAAAATGTGGAATCTATATCCAGGTATTTACAAAACTTTTGCCAGGCAATAATTATATTTTTAATTGTAAAAAGTCCACATACATTCTGAGGTAACTTGCGTACCGGCAAACGCAAAATGGCCTTTAAAGAAAATGGCGTAATTAAAAAGGTTTCCAGATCTTCTGAAGAAACAATATTAGTTCCTGCAAGCCAGTCTACCGCTACTTTAACCATTGCCACTACATTATATAATTTAAGATTAGGGAGAGCCAGGCCAGCCGATTCAGATTTTTGCATTAATCTAAGAAGCGAGATTTTTTATTATTCCAGATAAATCTTGAAAACTGTGTATAAATCTTCTTTAGATCTTTATTTAAAATAAATAATGGAAGATTCTGAAGAGCATAAAGAAGACGAGGAAATATGATAGATTTTATTAGATTAATCTTGGCCATAATTGACAACGGAAATACCGCCCATATCTGAAGATCTCTTTCAATTTTTTGGAACAGAGATTCAAAGTTTGCCTTATACCATCGAGACGGATTTTTATGCAAAACTAAACCCAAATACTTAATAGTGTCAACCACCTTAAACGGTATATTAGATATAGAAGAGATAGTACCTAAACACATTAACTCACTTTTTTCTAAATTAATCCTATACCCTGAAAAGGAACTGAAATCGTCAAGAGCTTATTTGATCACCGGTATGGATTGCTGACAATTAGCTAAAAAAATCAGAACGTCGTCAGCATAAAGTAACGTTTTGAGTTTCTGAGGGACCATCTGTACTCCTATCAAGATATCCCTGAGGCGGATCGCTAATGGCTCAAGCGCAATGTTAAATAACAATGGCGATAGGGGACAGCCCTGTCTGGTACCTCTCTGTAACACTATCTTAGGAGACAAAAATCCATTAATAAGCAAGAAGGATATTGGTTTTGAATAGAGTTTAGATATAAATTGTACAAAGTTGCCTTTAAACCCGAAATTATCTAATGCCCTGAATAGATACTGCCATACAATTGAGTCAAATGCTTTGACTGCATCTAAAGACAAAATGGCAACATCTTGCAACAGGGTTTTTTTTGCTGTTTTGGTCTATATTCCAAGCATAGTCCAGAAAGTTTATAAGCTTACGGATATTTTTCGTGGAATTTCTGGCAACCATAAATCCTGTCTGATCAGGATGAATAATTTTATGGAGGCCCATTGAAAGCCTAGAAGAAATAATAGTCATTAAAATCTTGTAATCTGAATTGAGCACAGAGATTGGCCTATAAGATGCTGGATCTTCCGCATTTTTACCTTTCTTTAATATCAGAGATATGTTAGCTGCAGAAAAAAAACTCGAGATAGTATCATCAGTCGCAAAATAATAATTAAACAATTTTTCCAAAATTGGCAGAAGGTCTTCACCAATACATTTATAAAGCTCTGCTGGCAGCCCATCCGGCCCTGGCGCTTTGTTTAATTTAAGATTGTTTATAGCATTTCTTATTTCATCTATAGAGATGGGTGCATTAATTGAAGTTAAATCATCCACATGTATTTTAGGCATCTTTATCTTAGTCCAAAATATTTCTTGATTCAACTCATTTGATTCTATACTGGAGTAAAGTTGCTGATAATAGGAAAAAAAACCTCAGAGATTTCTCTAGATTCGGTAAAGCGATCATTACCCATCTGAATAGCGAGAATCGTGTTTTTTTTCTCCCTGATTTTAGTTAACCTAGCAAGATGTTTAGCTGAGCAACCATGGAAGCCTTTAAATTGCAAACTAATTTTAACTTCCTCCTCTAGTGATCTTTTCTTTAAAAATAGGTCTCTTTCTCTCCTATTATCTAGATACTTCCTCCAATTAATTTCTGTGCGATCTGAGCAAAATTTTCTGAAAGAATTCCTCACTTTATTAGTAATCTGAACTTCCCATGCTCTATTTTTTTTCTTAACTAGGCTTATATAAGCCTGGATTTCTCCTCTAATCACAGTTTTAAACGCCTCCCAAAATATTTCAGGTTTTTCGAAATAATTCATATTATGAGAACAATATTCCTGCCACACAAGCTTCAGTTTGTTAATGAATCTAGGGTTAGAACATAAATACCTGGGAAAAAAGAATCTAGGTATATGAGCCCTATTTTCAGTTATTGAGAGAGATAATGAAATGATCGCATGGTCAGATATTATAATTTCTCCAATCTCCGCCTCTAATTTGTGTACAGCAAGAGTTTCAGATGTTAAAAAAAAATCTATTCGAGAAAATGTTCTATGAAGTTTTGACTCACATGAAAAAGCCTGTATATCCGGATTCTTGATTCTCCACACATCAACCAATTTTAACATTTGGCAAAATTGTTTCAAACATTTTGCATTTCTATTATATTGTATTCTATTTTTCTTAGAAAGCCTGTCCAGCGTAGGACATAATGTTGCATTAAAATCTCCTCCTAAAATAATAGCTTCTGAGATAAAAGGAGTTAGCCTTACCCTTATTTCCTCCCAAAATGCTCTAGAAAATGTATTAGGTGCGTAAATATTACATAAGACGAAGTTTACATTTTTTATTTGAATTTGCAACAAAATAAATCTAGCGGCTGGGTCTATTTCTACATTAAGAATCTTATATTCTAGATCTCTATGTATAAGAATCACTACCCCACATTTTCTAGTACTCCCAGATGAGGAGATAACTTTTCCCACCCATTTAATTCTCAATTTAGCCGCTTCTTGTTCATTAATATGTGTCTCTTGAAGAAAGACAATATCAGGTTTATTTCTGGCTAATGTTTTGATAATCAAGCATTTTAGCCTGTAATGCAACAATCCATTCCACTTTTAAAAAATTACGTTTTTTAGTGCAGGATTTTCAATTGCATCGTATTGTGGGGTCCGGCTAAAATGCTTGCATTATAGCCTATACCGACACGATCCATTCCGCAATCTGAGACCAGTAGTTATGGATTTTGCGAAACAAAAATGTTTTACAACATTGATAACTAAAATGTTACAAAATACACTAACACCCATAAACTACCTATTAACCCCTAAACTGCCACCCTCCTGCATCGCAAATACTATAATAAACCTTTTAACCCCTAATCCACCGCCCACCCACCCACATAGCGACTATTAAATAAACCTATTAACCCCTAATCTGCCGCCCTCCTACATCGCAAGCACTATATAAACCTATTAACCCCTATACTGCCGGCCCCCCACATCGCCAACACTATAATAAGGTATTAATCCCTAAACCGCCACCACCCCACAACGCAACTAATAAACTAAACCTATTAACCCCTAAACTGCCAGCCCCCCACATCACAAAATACTAAATTAAACTATTAACCTCTAAACCCCTAAACACCCCCTAACTTTAAATTAAAAGTACAATATAACTATCTTAAAATAAATAAAAACTTACCTGTGAAATTAAAAAAACAAACTAAGATTAAACTATAAATTAACCTCACATAACTATTCTAATAAAATAAAATAAACTACAAATTAAAAATTCTAAATTACATGATTAAATAAACCTAACACTACGAAACACTTTTAAAAAATCTAACATTACAAAAAAAAAATTAACAAAAATTAAAATACACTAAGATTACAAAAATAAAAAACGAAATTATCCAAAATAATAAAAATAACACCTAATCTAATAGCCCTATAAAAAACAAAAAAGCCACCCAAAATAAAAACACAGACTAACAATAACTACCAATAGCCCTTAAAGGGACCTTTTTGTAGGGCATTGCCCTAAGTTAAACAGCTATTTTAACTAAAAAAGTACAAAGTCCCCAGTAAACCCCCCACCCAACCAACCCCCCAAAATAAAAAACCTAACTCTAAAAAAAACCTTAGCTACTCATTGCCCCTAAAGGGGCATTTGTATGGGTTTTGCCCTTAAAAGGCAATCAGCTCTTTTACAATCAGCTCTTTTACTGCCCAAAGCCCTAAATCTAAAAAAAAAACACTCAAAAAAATAAAAAAAAAACCTAACACTAACCCAAGAAAATCTACTCACAGTTCCGGAAGAAAGGAAATCCATCTTCATCCAGGCGACAAGAAGTCTTCATCCAGGCTGCGACATCTTCATCCATCGCGGGGGCATCTTCTGTTTTCATCCCAGTGGCGCAGAGCTGCGGAGCATTGTTGCTGGTGGTGCGGACATCCAGCGTGGAGGATCCTCTTCATGCGATCATTGCTGTACACTGAAGCTTGAATGCAAGGTACCCATTTAAAAATGGGGTACCTTGCATTCCTATTGGTTGACATTTTTAAATCAGCCAATAGGATGAGAGCTACTGAAATCCTATTGGCTAATAGGTTTAGTTTATTAGTTGCGATGTGAGGGGCTAACGGTTTAGGGGTTAATAGGTTTAGTTTATTAGTTTTAATGTGGGCGCTAGTGGTTTATGGGTTAATAGGTTTAGTTTATTAGTTGCGATGTGGGAGGCTGGCGGTTTAGCTGCGGAGCATTGTTGCCGGTGGTGCGGACATCCAACGTGGAGGATCCTCTTCATACGATCATTGCTGTACACTGAAGCTTGAATGCAAGGTACCCATTTAAAAATGGGGTACCTTGCATTCCTATTGGTTGACATTTTCAAATCAGCCAATAGGATGAGAGCTACTGAAATCCTATTGGCTAATAGGTTTAGTTTATTAGTTGCGATTTGAGGGGCTAACGGTTTAGGGGTTAATAGGTTTAGTTTATTAGTTTTGATGTGGGGGCTAGTGGTTTAGGGGTTAAAAGGTTTAGTTTATTAGTTGCGATGTGGGAGGCTGGCGGTTTAGGGGTTAATACTTTATTATAGTGTTGGCGATGTGGGGGGCGGCAGTTTAGGGGTGAATAGGTTTATTTAGTGTTGGCGATGTCGGGGGCAGCGGATTAGGGGATAATCATTTTATTTAGTGTCGGCGATGTTGGTGAGCGGGGGGTTAGGGGTTAATAATTTTATTTAGTGTCAGCGATGTTGGGGAGTGGCGGATTAGGGGTTAATAACTTTATTTAGTGTCGGCGATGTCGGGGAGCAGCGGACTAGGGTAATTTAGACTGGGGGTTTATGTTAGGGTGTTTTAACATAATTTTCTTTTCCCCATAGAAATGAATGGGGTTGCGTTACAGCGATCTCCATTCCGCAATCGCAGGTGTTAGTTTTTTTCTAACACTCTCTCCACATTGATGTCTATGGGGGAAAGCGTGCACTAGCACGTAAAGTCAGGCCTTGGGTTTTGTGCGGTATGAAGCTTAATGCACCATACCGCACAACAAGAGAAGGTTTTTTAGTAACTCGTAATGGCAGTGCTATTGAAAATGCGATAATGCTATTTTTTTTGCGTTATTTACGCGCCCGGTATAGCGCAAAACTTGTAATCTTGCTGTAACTGGGCTAAATCAGTATTGCCATCAAACAAGAGGGCACATGTCTAGTCACACTAATCAGATTTTATATTGAAGTCAGAAGTGGCACTAGTCATTTGCATACTACATATGTGACAATTGGGAAGCCATGCATGTGATCTTACTCACCAACCAATTCACGCTTTTTTTAGCAATCATTTTTTATAAATGTGAGATCTAATTTGTGGCCCTTTTTTGGTTCAGAAAAGGTGCAAGTTGTGGGAATTTTACTTGGATAAATTAATAGGTGTTGAACAAAATACCCCCCATTACAAACCTATTCGTTTTCACTATGAAAAAGCTTTATAATCAAATTGTATGTGTCATTCCACCTATTTAAATCAAACTAGTTTGAATATTTTTGTAATATATATATATATATATATATATATATATATATATATATATATATATATATATATATGAATACAGGGAGTGCAGAATTATTAGGCAAATGAGTAGTTTGACCACATTATCCTCTTTATGCATGTTGTCTTACTCCAAGCTGTATAGGCTCGAAAGCCTACTACCAATTAAGCATATTAGGTGATGTGCATCTCTGTAATGAGAAGGGGTGTGGTCTAATGACATTAACACCCTATATCAGGTGTGCATAATTATTAAGCAACTTCCTTTCCTTTGGCAATATGGGTCAAAAGAAGGACTTGACAGGCTCAGAAAAGTCAAAAATAGTGAGATATCTTGTAGAGGGATGCAGCACTCTTAAAATTGCAAAGCTTCTGAAGCGTGATCATCGAACAATCAAGCGTTTCATTTAAAATAGTCAACAGGGTCGCAAGAAGCGTGTGGAAAAACCAAGGCGCAAAATAACTGCCCATGAACTGAGAAAAGTCAAGCGTGCAGCTGCCAAGATGCCACTTGCCACCAGTTTGGCCATATTTCAGAGCTGCAACATCACTGGAGTGCCCAAAAGCCCAAGGTGTGCAATACTCAGAGACATGGCCAAGGTAAGAAAGGCTCAAGACGACCACCACTGAACAAGATACACAAGCTGAAACGTCAAGACTGGGCAAAGAAATATCTCAAGACTGATTTTTCTAAGGTTTTATGGACTGATGAAATGAGAGTGAGTCTTGATGGGCCAGATGGATGGGCCCGTGGCTGGATTGGTAAAGGGCCGAGAGCTCTAGTCCGACTCAGACGCCAGCAAGGTGGAGGTGGAGTACTGGTTTGGGCTGGTATCATCAAAGATGAGCTTGTGGGGCCTCTTCGGGTTGAGGATGGAGTCAAGCTCAACTCCCAGTCCTACTGCCAGTTTCTGGAAGACACCTTCTTCAAGCAGTGGTACAGGAAGAAGTCTGCATCCTTCAAGAAAAACATGATTTTCATGCAGGAACATGCTCCATCACACGCGTCCAAGTACTCCACAGCGTGGCTGGCAAGAAAGGGTATAAAAGAAGAAAATCTAATGACATGGCCTCCTTGTTCACCTGATCTGAACCCCATTGAGAACCTGTGGTCCATCATCAAATGTGAGATTTACAAGGAGGGAAAACAGTACACCTCTCTGAACAGTGTCTGGGAGGCTGTGGTTGCTGCTGCACGCAATGTTGATGGTGAACAGTTGCCTAATAATTATGCACAGTAATAGTCACCTGCACACATAGATATCCCCCTAAAATAGCTAAAACTAAAACTAAAAACAAACTAAAAACTACTTCCAAAAATATTCAGCTTTGATATTAATGAGTTTTTTGGGTTCATTGAGAACATGGTTGTTGTTCAATAATAAAATTAATCCTCAAAAATACAACTTGCCTAATAATTCTGCACTCCCTGTAGGTATATATATATATATATATATATATATATATATATATATATATATATATATAGATATATTTTTTAGGAATAACTATTCGCAAATACATAAAACATATTCATATATATCATATATATATATTACTTTTATTTATTTTTTTACACATATTTAGACATATATATATATATATATATATATATATATATATATATATATATATATATACTGTATATATGTTACGGATAAAATCAGATATTGGGTAATCCTAGGATTACCCGGGTAAAACGGACATTACCCGAGCAGCTGTGGGTAAAGCATGATGTATGATCATAAATCCCCTCAGAGTGCGGAGTCACTGCATCAAACATATATAGCATGCACTATAATTCCCCCATCTTTACCATATCATTTTGTCTCCGGTCTGGGGGGTTCAAGGGGTGCAAAGGCCCTTAGTAAACCTCACTCCCCAAGGTTCACTTGGGGTGGATGCCAGAGGATCAGATGGGTGCCTTCCTTGAACCCCCCAGCCAGAGGCATAAGAAATAGTGTAGAATTACAGTACATCAGGCTTTACCCACAGCCGCTTGGGTAATGTCCGTTTTACTCGGTTAATCCTAGGATTACCCGGATTTCTTACTTTACCCGTAACATATATATATTTATTAAAGTCCTTTCCATTAAAAAACCTTGTCATATACCATATACTTTTGAACCCTTATAACTTTTTTTTATTAATATTTATAGGTATAATATTTTTTAGATGGTGTATTTATTAGTGTAAAGTTTTTTTTTTTATGTATTTATGTTGTGTTTACTGCATCTTTTAATTTAGCCCTAACCCTTACTCGAGGAAGAGCGTAAATGTAGTATGTGCTTGTGCGGTCATGTTTACTTTTAACTTGTAATACGTGCACAAGTTATTGTGGGAGCGATATTTCAGTGTCTTGTAATATAGCCCTATATGTATGTTTGAGGGATTTTTGTTTAATTTTCCAAGTCATTACAATCTCTCTAATGGCCCAATGATCAATAACTTGCGGGCATGGCGAGAAATCACACAAATTCTTACAAAGTAATTTAATATAGGAGTCTCTCCTTCACATACATAAGCTTGCACAATGAGATAAACATCTGTCAAGAAATAATTTAAGTTTCTAAAATTATCTGAGAGACCTCACTGTACTGATGAGACTTCTAACTTATGCCATCTCTCCTGAGCAAAGAGCTTTAGATCATTAAAGGGACACTGAACCCAAATTTTTTCTTTCGTAATTCAGATAGAGCATGACATTTTAAGCAACTTTCTAATTTACTCCTATTATCAAATTGCTATCTTTATTTGAAATGCAAGAATTTAAGTTTAGATGCCGGCCCATTTTTGGTGAACAACCTGGGTTGTTCTTGCTGAATGGTGGATACATTCATCCACTAAATAAAAAAGTGCTGTCCAGAGCTCTGAACCAAACAAAAAGCTTAGATGCCTTCCTTTTCAAATAAAGATAGAAAGAGAACGATGAAAAATTGATAATAGGAGTAAATTAGAAAGTTGCTTAAAATTGCATGCTCTATCTGAATCCCGAAAGAAAAAATTTGGGTTCAGTGTCCCTTTAAGTCCTTGGTATCTCCTAATTCAATTTCCAAAGCCTTATGAATTACATATACAATATTTTTTCTCTTTTTTTTCATGTTTTTTGTGTAGTCACACACACATATATACACACACACACGTAATTACACACACATACATATATTTTCTTAATATATGTTTTTATTTATATAGTTAAATGTGTTGATATGTCAACCAGGATGTTTCTGTGAATGTTTTAACATTAGCCGAACATGAACAAATACATCATAAAAAAAAAACAGAAAATCATTGAAAAAAGAAAAAATAGTCTGAGTTTAGAAAGTACAACGTAAACCTTGCAAAAACATGTGTGAATAGTTCCATTCATAAGAGGCCAAAATTTATTTTTGAAAGATCAAATTGTTGAAACAAATATTCAAAAACCCTGGAGGGAAAAAAAACATATTCTGATTGATTAGAATAATGTTGTTGGATTTCCCTGTATAAAGTATATAAATAAAATATGTGAGTTTTTTTAAATACATGGTTTTAAGAGCCCACACAGCTACTTATGATGGATATATTTATCTCATATAATATCACTTTAAAACACAATTTATTCTTTCCTGATAAATTAATTTCTCTCATATTAGGCTAGATTACAAGATATTGGGCTAGATTACAAGTGGAGCTCACTAATTTGCCCATTTGTGGGTGTGTGATAAATAATCAGCCATTACAAGATATCTGGTTAATTATATAAATGTGCCCAAAATGCCCCCAAAATACAGTGTTGTGCATTTTTATTTTTTAATAACACAACTGCACTAGGCAGTTTTGGGGGGCTAAAGTTGGCGGGTGTGGGGTGTTAGAAAAAAAACAGCACTGAAAAGTGCCTTTACATTGCGGTCTATGGGAACTGTGTGTTCCCAGTAAATATATATTACATATTAACACATATATATATATATATATTACCGTGTGCGCTGGTATTACTTAGTGGAGCACAAATATTGCTTTCATGAAAGCGATAGTTAGTGCTCCACTTGTAATCTGGGCCATTGTGGGGTTTTGTGGATTTTCCCCACCATGAGAGAAATATGAGTCCATGGGGCCTATTTATCAAAGGTCTTGCAGACCTGATCCGACAGTGCGGATTAGGTCCACAAGACCTCGCTGAATGCGGAGAGCAATACACTCTCCGTATTCAGCATTGCACCAGCAGCTCACAAGAGCTGCTGGTGCAACGCAGCCCCCTGCAGACTCGCGGCCAATGGGCCGCTAGCAGGGAGGTGTCAATCAACCCGATTGTACTTGATCGGGTTGATTTCCGGCGATTCCTGTTGGCCTGCTCAGAGCAGGCGGACAGGGTTATGGAGCAGCGGTCTTTAGACCGCTGCTTCATAACTGCTGTTTCTGGTGAGTCTGAAGACTTGCCAGAAACACGGGCCCACAAGCTCCGTTCGGAGCTTGATAAATGGGCCCCTATGAGTAATAACATAAAGGAGGGATTTAAAAAACATCCTCTTTTTACTGAGAAATTAAATCCACAACCCCAATAAAAATCAAGCTGAGACAACTGCCTGAATTAACGTTTCAATCAGAGAAACTTCTATGTCTAAAGAATAACCATTCAATTTCCATGCCATCAAATTCAGAGACTTGAGATACGGATGGAAAAACAGACCATAAGACAGAAGCTCTGACTTTAGAGGAAGAGGCCAAGGAGGGCAGCTGGACATCGGAACCAGATCCACATGCCAAATCCTGCGAGGCCAAGCTGGAGCAATCAGGATTATTGATGATTTCTCTAGGCTTATCTTGGAGCTCCCTCTGGGTAGAAGTACCAGAGGAGGAAACAGATAAGCAAGATGAAACAGTCAAGGAGCTACTAGAGCATCCACAAACTCTGCTTGATGGTGCCTGGACCTCACAAAGTACCTGGGAAGTTTGTTGTTCAAATGGGAGGCCATCAGATCTACCTCTGGGAGACCCCAAAGATCCACAATCTGATTGAACACATCCTGATGAAGAAACCACTCCCTGGATCTAGAGACTGACGATTGAGAAAGTCTGCTTCCCAGTCAGTCACCCCTGGAATAGGAATCTCAGAGACTAGATAGGAATTGGTTTCTACCCATAAGAGAATTTGAGACAGTTCTTCCTAGCTAGAAAACTGCATGTTCCCCCCTGATGGTTAACATAAGCAGCTACTGTGACATTGTTTATCTGAAAACAGAGATGACTTCTCTTTTTCAACAGAAGCCAAACTTGAATCTTAAAATAGCATGGAGTTCTAGAACATTTATTGGAAACCTTTCCTACTGAGGATCCCAAACTCCCTGTGCTCTCAGAGACCCCCAAACAGCTCCCCAACCTGAGAGTCTTGAATCTGTAGAGATCACGGTCCAGGTAGCACAAGCAAAAGAAGCCCCCTAAATAATAAACTGATGATCCATCCTCCAAGTTAGAGGCTGGCTTGTACTGGGATCCAAAAATATCATTTAAGACAGCTTAGTATAATCTCTGCACCATTGAGGAAGCATACAAAGCTCTAAAAGGATTGACTGATTTAAAATCAGTCAATCGGGATGATGTGGTATCCTTATATAAAGGGGTTCCGTACTTCCGGAACTTTAGTGTGAGGCGGCTACTGCACAAAGAGCAGGACTTGTGGAAGAGAGCAGAAGTAAAGAAGATGCAAAGCGGAGGCAGAGGAAGAGGCCACCGAAGTCTGCTTCACAAAAATGGGCCCCCAGCGACAGAAGCCAGGTCGAAGAGGGCTCAACATTGGATCAAGAGGTACTGGAATGTCGAACAGTGAGTACAACTTTAGGGGTTAGTGAGGGATTTTTTGAGGTGGGGATTTCATTTTTAACAATAGGCTTTTTTATTTGAACTTTTTAGGATAGATTTTTTAAGTAGTTTTTGTTATTTTGGGTTCGGGGGGTTACTACTTATTTTGTATTTTTTTTTATTTGCGACTTAGGGTTAATAGTGTAGGGTACTTGTGGTGGGCTAGTGGCAGTATAGGGGTTAATAGGATAGGTAATTGCAGTGGGTATGTGGCTGTATAGGGGATAAGAGGATAGGTACTTCTGGTGGGGATGTGGTGGTATAGGGGTTAATAGGATAGGTACTTGCGATGGGTATGTGGCAGTATAGGGTTAATAGGATAGGTACTTGCAGTGTGTATGTGGTGGGGGCAGGGGTTAATAGGATTGTACTTGCAGTGGGTATGTGGCAGTATAGGGGTTAATATCTTAGGTTACGATCTTAGGGTACTTCAGTTCGTTTTTAGGCACACTGCAGCTATATTTCCAGGGATCTTTTACTATACATCACCAATATGGGCGGCAATGCTGGGTGTTATCTATAGCTGGCATCGGTGACCAATGGCATGTATAGTAATTGTCAATGCCGCTATGTTGGGAGTTTGGAATATTTCAACAGGCTTCCTCGACATAGAGGCAGATCCCTTGGAATATTTCGTAGCTGTTTCGATCATCTGAGCCTGGGCCAGAGGTGCCTTGCTTCACAGCAGAGGAGTCAACCTTATTCTGACGAACGGAACTAAAACGATTGGAAGCTTTAGATTTCCCTCTAGACTTCTTGTCTTTAAGAAGAAAAGACCCTTTACCTCTAATAACAATAGATAAAATATAATCTAAATGAGAAACACAATCGGCTAGATTACGAGTTTTGCGTTAGAGGCTGTGCGGTGCTAACGAGCAGTTTTGTCTCACCGCTCACTTACCTGCAGCGCTGGTATTACGGGTTTTCAGAAACCCGGCGTTAAAAGACAGGAAGTGAGCATTGAGCAAAATTTTGCTCATTACCGCACTCCAATACCAGCGCTGCTTAAGTCAGCGGTGAGCTGGTGTAACGTGCTCGTGCACGATTTCCCCATAGGAATCAACGGGGAGAGCCTGCTGAAAAAAAGTCTAACACCTGCAAAAAAGCAGCGTAAAACTCAGTAACGCAGCCCCATTGATTCCTATGGGGAAATAAAAGTTATGTCTACACCTAACACCCTAACATGAACCCCGAGTCTAAACACCCCTAATCTTACACTTATTAACCCCTAATCTGCCATCCCGACATCGCCAACACCTACATTATATTATTATATTATTAACCCCTAATCTGCTGCTCCGGACACCGCCGCCACCTACATTATACTTATGAACCCCTAATCTGCTGCCCCCAACATCGCCGCCACCTACATTATATTTATTAACCCCTAATCTGCCGCCCCAATGTCGCCACCACCTACCTACACTTATTAACCCCTAATCTGCCACCCCAATGTCGCAAACACTATAATAAACATATTAACCCCTTAACCGTCGCACTCCCGCCTCGCAAGCATTCGTTAAATAGTATTAACCCCTACTCTGCCATCCCTAACATCACCGCCACTTACCTACATTTATTAACCCCTAATCTGCCACCCCCAACGTCGCCACCACTATATTAAAGTTATTAGCCCCTAAGCCTAAATCTAACCCTAACCCTAACACCCCCTAACTTAAATATAATTTAAATAAATCTAAATAAATATTCCTATCATTAACTAAATTATTCCTATTTAAAACTAAATACTTACCTGTAAAAAAAAACCTAAAATAGCTACAATATAACTAATAGTTACATTGTAGCTATCTTAGGATTTATTTTTATTTTACAGGCAAGTTTGTATTTATTTAACTAGGTAGAATAGTTATTAAATCGTTATTTACTATTTAATAACTACCTAGCTAAAATAAATACAAATTTACCTGTAAAATAAAACCTAACCTAAGTTACACTAACACCTAACACTACACTATAATTAAATAAATTAACTAAATTAAATACAATTACCTACATTAAATTAAATTAGCTAAAGTACAAAAAAAAACATTAAATTACAGAAAATAGTAAACAAATTACAGAAATTTAAACTAATTACAACTAATCTAATAGCCCTATTAAAATAAAAAAGCCCCCCCAAAATAAAAAAAAACCCTAGCCTAAACTTAACTACCAATAGCCCTTAAAAGGGCCTTTTGCGGGGCATTGCCCCAAAGTAATCAGCTCTTTTACCTGTAAAAAAAAATACAAACAACCCCCACAACAGTAAAACCCACCACCCACACAACCAACCCCCCAAATAAAATACTAGCTAAAAAAAACTAAGCTCCCCATTGCCCTGAAAAGGGCATTTGGATGGGCATTGCCCTTTAAAGGGCAGTTAGCTCTTTTGCCGCCCAAACCCTAATCTAAAAAATGAAACCCACCCAATACACCCTTAAAAAACCTAACACTAACCCCCTGAAGATCAACTTACCGGGAGACGTCTTCATCCAAGCCGGGTGAAGTGGTCCTCCAGATGGGCAGAAGTCTTCATCCAAGCCGGGCAGAAGTGGTCCTTCAGACAGTCAGAAGTATTCATTCAGACGGCATCTTCTATCATTATCCTTCCGGCGCGGAGCGGGTCCATCTTCAAGACATCAGACGCGAAGCATCATCTTCATCCGACAACTAAAACAGAATGAAGGTACCTATAAGTGACGTCATCCAAGGGCTATTGGTAGTTTAGTTTAGGCTAGGGTTTTTCTTTATTTTGGGGGGCTTTTTTATTTTAATAGGCTATTAGATTAGGTGTAATTAGTTTAAATTTCTGTAATTTGTTTATTATTTTCTGTTATTTAGTATTTTTTTGTACTTTAGCTAATTTAATTTAATTTAGGTAATTGTATTTAATTTAGTTAATTATTTTATTATAGTGTAGTGTTAGGTGTTAGTGTAACTTAGGTTAGGTTTTATTTTACAGGTAAATTTGTATTTATTTTAGCTAGGTAGTTATTAAATAGTTAATAACTATTTAACAACTATTCAACCTAGTTAAAATAAATACAAACTTGCCTGTAAAATAAAAATAAATCCTAAGCGAGCTACAATGCAACTATTAGTTATATTGTAGCTAGCTTAGGGTTTATTTTATAGGTAAGTATTTATTTAGATGTATTTAAATTATATTTAAGTTAGGGGGTGTTAGGGTTAGGGTTAGACTTAGGTTTAGGGGTTAATAACTTTAATATAGTGGTTGGGGGCGGCAGATTAGGGGTTAATAAACTTAGGTAGGTGGCGGCGATGTTAGGGACGGCAGATTAGGGGTTAATACTATTTAACTAATGTTTGTGAGGCGGGAGTGCGGCGGTTTAGGGGTTAATATGTTTATTATAGTGTCGGCGGTGTTGGGGGCGGCAGATTAGGGGTTAATAAGTGTAGGTAGGTGGCGGTGACATTGGGGGCGGCAGATTAGGGATTAATAAATATAATGTAGGTGGCGGCGATGTTGGGGGCAGCAGATTAGGGGTTCATAAGTATAATGTAGGTGGCGGCGGTGTCCGGAGCGGCAGATTAGGGGTTAAAATTTTTATTTTAGTATTTGCGATGTGGGAGGGACTCGGTTTAGGGGTTAACAGCTAGTTTATGGGTGTTAGTGTACTTTTTAGCACTTTAGTTATGAGTTTTATGCTACAGCGTTGTACCATAAAACTCTTAACTACTGACTTTTAAATGTGTTAGGACTCTTGACGGGGTAGGGTGTACCGTTCATTTTTTAGCCTCCCAGGACAGACTCATAATACCGGCGCTATGGAAGTCCCATAGAAAAAAGACTTTACGAAGTTTACGTAAGTTGTTTTGCGGTAATGCCAAAGAAGTGTGCGGTACACCTAAATCTTCAAGACTCGTAATACCAGCCGGCGTAAAAAAGCAGCGTTAGGACCTCTTAACGCTGCTTTTTTACCCTAACGCACAACTCGTAATCTAGCCGAGTGTCTTTCACTTAAAGGAAATAAACTATAGTCTGGATTTTGACACCATGTCAGCAGACCAGGATTTAAGCCATAAGGCTCTCCTGGCAAGGATTGCCAAAGACATGGTTTTAATATTAATCTTCATAATATCAAACACAACATCACAAATAAAATAATTAGCATATTTAAGTAGATCCAAAAGAATTTCAATGACCGAGTCACCAGAACACTGTTCTGAAAGACAGGATAACCAGTGAGTAGAAGCAGCAGCCACGTCAGCTATATAAATAGCTGGCCCAAGCAAATATCCTGCATGTAAAAAATAAAAAGATGCACTATCTTCCAAATGGATAATAGTACGTTTAGAGTGGAAATGGCCCCATCAACCTTAGGAAGTTTCCCACAATTCAACATTAGCAGCAAGGATATAACTTTTTAAACCTTGCAGAAGGATTAAATAAATTACCTGGCTTTGATCATTCCCTAGAAAACATGTCAGAGACAGCATCAGGAATGGGAAAATCTCCAGGGAGATTAAAGACTGAATTTAAATAATTACAAGGCTAGGATATTTAAAGGGACTCTGAACCCATTTTTTTTTCATGATTCAGATAGAGCATGACATTTTAAGCAGCTTTCTAATTTACTCCTATTATCATTTTTTCTTCGTTCTCTTGCTATCTTTATTTTAAAAGCAGGAATGTAAATCTTAGCAGCCAGACCATTTTAGGTTCAGCACCATGGATAGTACTTGCTTATTGGAGGCTTATATTTACCCATCAATAAGCAAGCATAACCCAGGTTCTCAACCAAAAATGGTCCGGCTCCTTTGCATCACATTCCTGCTTTTTAAATAAAGTTAGCAAGAGAACGAAGAAAAATTGATAATAGGAGTAAATTAGAAAGTTGCTTAAAATTGCATGCTCTATCTGAATCATGAAAGAAAAAAATTGTGTTTAGTGTCCCTTTAACCCCTAAAGTAATTAAGATCTCCTTCAAAAGAGAACAAATGTTCAATTTTAAACAAAAAAGAGGATATATCAGGTTCAACATCAGAGGAAGACTCCTCATCACCAGAGGAAAATTCACCATCTGATGACAAACAGTAGTGGAAAAAATTGTGGACAATTTTTGAAATTTGAATGTTTTGCAACTTTGCAGGCTTATAGTAAATGTTATTTTGCACCAAATGCAAATGTTTATATGTCAATTTAAAGATATTTTCATGCTGAATTCAATAAAAAAAAACAGAACGCAAATGTATGCAGTAACGAAAAAAAAAGTTATGCTTACTTAAGTCTAAAAAAGACACACAAGTGTGATTCAGTTAAGAAGCAGATGTTAAGTGTAAACTATATTGGCCAATCACAGTCTGGGGACCAATCAAATGGCAGAAACTGTAATACATCTTGTGATAAGTTGAGGAAAGTCAGTTTAGCTGTTTGTTCTGTAGAAGAAAGACTGTTAGCGGTGTAAATGAATCATACTGGTAGATTGTGTAGATATTGTTAGTATTTTTTTAGATTTAAGCCCTGTACAACGCTGCGGCCCTGGACCTTTCTCTGCCACAATCTCTCTAAAAGTAGCAAGATCGCTCTATTTCTGCATGCCCCATGAATGTGACAATCCAGAAATAGAGGGCAAAGCTACCGATGCCGAGAGGGCGGGGGGGAGCGGGTGGGACCGCTACGCTACGGAAAAGTGAGGGGAAGGAGGGAGAGGGGGGAAGGAGGGAGAGGGGGCTCCTTTAGTGGAAAGGGGATAAGATGGTGAGATTGCGATCTGGGAGGGGGAGGGGGTAGGGTAATGAGGGAGGGCCACCAGTATAACAGAAAAAATGTTGTTGTTTTTTAAATAAATAAAAAAATAGAAAACTTGGTACTGGCAGACAGCTGACAGTACCTAAGATGGCAGCTAATAGGTAGAGGGGGGAGGTTTAAAAAGCTGTTTCGGAGGATCGGGGAAGTTGGGGGAAGGGGGATCCTACACTGCAGAAAATAAAAAAATATATAAATATATTTTATTAAAAAAAAAGGCTACTATTTTCATACTGGCAGACTTTCTGCCAGTACTTAAAGGGACAGTATACACCAATTTCCATATAACTGGATGTAATAGACACTACTTTAAAATAATATGCACAGATATTTATATAAAAAATCAGTATAAAACCATTTAAAACTTACTTAGAAGCTCCCAATTTAGCTCTGTTAAAAAGGTAGCTAGAACACCCACTGCAAGTGGGAAAAGCAGACACTCCCCCCTTCCCCTTCCACCGCATATGAAAAGACCCTTTACACAAACAGGAGCAAGCTGGAATATGTATATGTCGGTATTCTCCTAAAACTTTGTGGCTTAGTTAGGAGTCTGAAAATCAGAGCAATGTTATTTAAAAATAAGCAAAACTATACATTTAAAAAAACTAAAAAATGTATGGGCTTTATAAATAGATCATCTACAAAACATTTATGCAAAGAAAAATTGAGTGTATAATGTCTCTTTAAGATGAAGGTGACCATTGTGGGTGGGGGAGGGAAGATAGCTGTTTGAGAGGGGTCAGGTAGGGATGAGGGTGTGGGAAGTTTCAGGTGGGAGGGTAATGTCTACACTAAAGCTAAACTGCTGTGAATAATAAACGTGTGGTGCGCAGCTGCAATTAGTAGCCTTCTTATTACCAAAAAGCAATGGCATATGTCTGCTGTTTCTGAACAAAGGGGATCCCAGCAAAGCTTTTACAACCATTTGTGCCATGATTGCACAAGCTCTTTGTAAATTATTTCACAGAGAAACCTAAAGTTTGTTAAAAAGTTGATTTTTTTTTATTTGATCGCATTTGGCGGTGAAATGGTGGCATGAAATATACCAAAATATCAATAAGTTGATTTGTCTACTAAAAAAAAATATAAAGTTGTGATAGGTAAATATAAAAAAGGCTCTATTTCTGGTTAAATGTAGTGATGGCAAAAATGCTAAAAATGCTTTGGTCTTTTGGGGAAGTTTTTGTCTGAAATGCCCGGTCCTTAAGGGGTTAATGTGAAGATAATAAGTACAGCAATGACACCAAAGATAAGAGTTGAATGGTCAACCAGGAAAAGGACAAGGATTGTTTAATTACGTGAATCGGGTCTTTCTTATGCTGAAATCGCAAGGCAAGTAGGTGGGTCAGTGACAACATCTAGTGTACTAAAGTGCTGTTTACGTTATCTGGAAACAAAGTTATTGAAAAACAAACCAGGAAAAGGACAAAAAGGTTCACAAAAGCAACTGATGACAGAAAAGTGTGTGTCTGAAGGACAGAAAAATGTCTTCTGAGGCTATCAGAGCTGAACTGTGTTCAACTTGTGTTTGTGTCAGTTCAAGAACGGTAAGGACTAAGAGGTAGGATTCGAGAAAAAACCCATACATGAATCTACAGCAGCGCAAGAAAGACTACAGTGGGCAAAAGAACACATTGGATGGACAGACGGCCAGTGGAAGTAAGTTATTTGGAGTGACGAAAGTAAGATATCCTTATTTGGTAGTGATGGCCGAAAATATGTCAGACGTAGAGTAGGAGAAAAGCTACATCCTGACTGTATGGAGACCAATGTAAAGCAACCAACAAGTGTTATGTTCTGGGCATGTATGGCAGCAAATGGTGTGGCCGCCTTTATGTAATCGATGGCACACTGAACGCAAGAAAATACATTAACATCCTTGAAACAAAACTGCTACCTTCAATCAGGGATCTCTTTCCCAACAATGCACCATTTCTATTTCAGCAGGATTCAGCTCCTGCCACAAAGCAAAAATATGCAATCAGTGGTTTACAACAAAGTCCATTCCATTGTTGACCTGGCCAGGAAACAGCCCTGACTTGAACCCAATAGAAAATGTGTGGATCCGTTTGAAAAGCCTTGTACGAATGAGGCGCCTATCAAATAAAAGGCAATTAGTTGAAGCTATAATTGCTTCCTGGCACCACATAATAACGAAGGCAAAGCTTCAAACACTTGCTGGCTCAATGAGACGTTGCTGTGATGTGGTTTTAAAGAATAAAGACTACCCTACTAAATACTGATAGTTAATTGAAACCATAAGTGCATTACAGTATATTCAGCATGATTGCAGTATTCCCTGCATAACTTATTTTGTACTATATATTATTAGCATTTTTTTATTGAATTCATCATTACATTGTCTTTAAATTGACATATAAACACTTGCAAAACATTAACATTTCAAAAAGTGTCCACCATTTTTGCCACCACTGTAACAGTATTCCTGGCTACAGAGCACATAGTACTAGTAGAAGGTAAATTCTGAACTGACATTGTAAGCTTGATTAAAGGTTGGAGAGAGCAGCCAACGCCTCAGATACTTTAGCCTTGATTAAAAAAAAAGTTCACACTGGGCGAAACATCATTAACATTCTCCTGTAAAAAAAAAATACAAGCAGAGGTTTATGAAATAAGAGTATATTGTAGATCCATAGAGGGAGGCAAAAGACAAGCCCCTGAGACAAGTTATGGAAGGTATATGATAAACTTCCCATGAGGTGAAAAAAGAATCACAAACCATACCCCAAATAAATCCCTCTGACAAGCACTGTATCTGAGGGGAACCAACTTCAATATAGACTGAAAATCCTTCTCTCTAAAAAATCAAATGCACATCTTCATTCTTCGACCACCTCCAGTGGAGGCAAAGTAAAGACTGAGGTATGTGTGAAGTTGGAGGTTTTTTTTAGGGCTCTTGGGGTTTGGGAATCTTTACTTCCTCCTAGTGGTAGGTAAGAGTAATTCCCAGGAGTAATGAATCTTGGACTCTTACCACCTTTATGAAAGAAATTTAGTATAATATGAATAGCTTTATTCTCATTGGTTTTTGGAACCAATCTGCAAATAATGTAATGATGCTAGTATGCATATTAAAATTAAATGGCATTACATATTCTTCCAACATAACATATTTAGAATGTCTTAAATGTTATTTTAGAAAACTGAAGCAAAGCATGCAAAGTGTTTACTCACAGTCCTCAAAGTATTGTCGTCCATAGCTCTGATGCACTTCTTCAGACACATTAGTCCAGATGTTCTTCAGGTCATTCTTCATACGCTGCAAGTCATTAAGCTGGGTTTGGAAATACCCAGGCTCAATAATAGAGACTTTAACCCCAAATGGTTTCAGTTCACGTCTGTTGTAAGACAATTTAATGTTGTGAGTGACTTTTGATTGATGCTTTCATCCTTAAGCAATTGTTATACTTAAATGTGTGTGTGTATATATATATATATATATATATATATATATATATATATATATATATACAGAAATAAATATATCTCAAAACTGAAAATTACTGGTTACCACTATGCCCCTAAAAGGCTTAAAGGGACAATAAACCTAAAATATTTCTTTCATTGTTATTATTATTATTATTATTATTATTATTATATAAAAATACAATTTTAAAAACGTTTCTAATTTACTTCTATTAAATTTGCTTCCTTCTCATGATATTCTTTGTTGAAGAGATGCCATATAGTGCTGCAGACACATGCACACTTCTGAGCTTACATCCTTGCTTTTCAACAAAATTTGATAACAGAAGTAAATTGGAAAGTTGTTTAAAATTGTATGCTCTGTCTAAATCCTGAAAGAAAAAAAATCGGGTTTTATGTCCCTTTAAGGGGATAAACCAAAGAAATTTATATACATATACATATACATATACATATACTGTATATATAAGTAGAGTAAAACATTTATTCTATACATGTAGGGGCCGATTTATGAATGAGCGGGCGGACATGGAGGCCTACTTATCAAGCCGTCAACTGTGCTGCATTCAACAGCACCAATACGCTCGCCTGACATCACCTAACATTGCGGCCGTGGACCTGAATACGCTCTCCTTATTTATTAAAAAATCTGTCAAGAAGCAGCGCACCAAGTAAGGGGCGATGAGCAGCGAACTGTTGTTAACGAACAGTCATCGATCTCGCTGCTATTCGGCTTTTTCCCAGCTTTATTTGTATACTGTCACTAAACACCGCCACTATACCAAAATGTTTAACCCCAATCTCACTGCTCTCGGACCCCACTGCAACTAAATAAAGTTATTAACCCCTATCCCCGACACTGCCATAACTGTAATAAACTTATTAACCCCTATCATTCCGCTCCCGGACCCCGCCGCCACCTACATTATGTTATTAACCCCTAATCTGCCGCCCCCTACACCGCCGCCTCCTACATTATGTTATTAACCCCTATCCCGCCGCTCCCTGAGCCCACCACAACTAAATAAAGTTATTAACCCCTAAACCGCCAGCCCCCCACATCGCCATAAACTAAATTAACCTATTAACCCCTAAACCTAACAACTCGCTAACTGTACATTAAATATTAACTCATCCCTATCTTATAATAAATTTAAACTTACCTTTAAAATTAAATTAAACTATATTAAAATACTAATTAACCTACCCTAACTATTATACTAAAAGTACAATAAACTGTATAAAACTAAAAATTAATCTACCCTAACTGTTATACTAAAATTACATTAAACTACAAATTAAATTAACTATATTATATATTTAAACACCTAACCCTACTTAAATAATTTAAATCTACACTAAAAAATTACTAAGTTACAAAAAAACAACTAAGTTACATAAACTAACAAACACTAAGTTACAAAAAAAATAAACACTAAGTTACACAAAATAAAAAATTAATTATCAAAGATTTAAACTAATTACACCTAATCTAAGAACCCTATGAAAATAAAAAAGCCCCCCCAAAATAAAAAAAACACTAGCCTACAATAAACTACATTGCCCCAAAGAAATCAGCTCTTTTACCTGTAAATAAAAAATACAAATACCCCCCAACAGTAAAACCCACCACCCACACGACCAACCCCCCCCCCAAATAAAAACCTAACTAAAAAAACCTAAGCTCCCCATTGCCCTGAAAAGGTCATTTGGATGGGCATTGCCCTTAAAAGGGCATTTAGCTCTATTGCAGCCCAAACCCCTAATCTAAAAATAAAACCCACTCAACCCTTAAAAAATCTAACACTAACCCCTGAAGATCCACTTACAGTTTTGAAGATCCGACATCCATCCTCCAAGAAGCCGGCAGAAGTCTTTATCCAAGTGACCGAAGTCTTCATCCAAGCCCGCAGAAGTCTTCACCCAGACGGCATCTTCTATCTTCATCCATCCGGCGCGGAGCAGCTCCATCTTCAAGACATCCGACGCGGAGCATCCTCTTTGTTCGATGTCTTCTTCCCAAATTAATGTTCCTTTAAATGATGTCATCCAAGATGGCGTCCCTTAGATTCCGATTGGCCAATAGAATTCTATCAGCCAATCGGAATTAAGGTTGAAAAAAATCCTATTGGCTGTTGCAATCAGCCAGTAGAATTGAGCTTTCATCCTATTGGCTGATCCAATCAGCCAATAGGATTGAGCTTGCATTCTATTGGCTATTCCAATCCGGAAGGCTCATGCAGAAACTGCAGCATACACTGCATAGTAAATTGGCCCGTAGTATCTATATAGAATACACACAGATTACACACAAATAAAATCTAAAATGTATCGTTAAAATACATTGTATAGGTTAAAAAATACAACCAGCAGAGATACACAATAGAGATACACAATAGCAATAAGTCTAAAATAAGACAGTGATGACGTCCTTTCAAATTGAAGACATATCCCTGCTGATCTGTGGAAGGCAAAAATGAACTTCTCTGGTAAAGAGAACTAAACTAATAGAAATTATACTTAAAGGGATAGTAAACTCCAAAATGTTATTGTTTAAAAAGATAGATTATCCCTTTATTTACCATTCCCCCGTTTTGCATAACCAACACTGTTATAGAAATATACTTCTTATTTCTGTAATTATCTTGTATCTAAGCTTCTGCTGACTTATCTCAGATCTTTTCACAGACTTGCATTTTAGGCAATTAGTGCTGACTCTTAAATAACTCCATGCGCATGAGCTCAATGTTATTTATATGAAACACATGAACTAACGTCCTCTAGCTGTGAAAAACTGTCAAAGCATTCAGATAAGAGGCGGTCTTTAAGGGCTTCAAAATCAGAATATGAGCCTACCTAGGTTTAGCTTTCAACTAAAAATACCAAGAGAACAAAGCAAATTTGATGATAAAAGTAAATTAGAAAGTTTTTTAAAGTGACATGCCCTATCTGAATCATGAAAGTTTAAAGGGACACTATATTCAATTTTTTTCTTTAACCCCATAATGACCGAGGACGTGCCAGGCACGTCCTACAAATACTGGTCGTTAACTACCAAGGACGTGACTCAAGGGGTTTAAGCGCTGGATGCGATCGTGAATGCTTCCAGCCACTTGAGGCATCGTGCAATACCCTTTGCTAAGCATCTGATGCAGAGAGAGACACTCTGTGGCCCTCTTTGCATCGGCCAGCGATGGTGCTGATCATTGGTGGGTGGGAGCTATAGCAGGGAGGTGGGTGGAAGGCCCATCTCTGGTAGAGTTCCTGTTAGGCCGGATGATGGGGCAGGGAGCACGCGCGGGGCAGCGGAAGCGTGCAAGCGGGTGGGGGTGGGACTGTGACTGGGGCCACTACACTAGTGTAAGGGATGGAGGGAGAGGGGGGAATAAATGTTGGGAAAGAGATTTGGGAGGGGGAGGGAGGTAGGGTATTTAGGGGGCAGCTACACTACAGAAAATTTGGGTTTTTATTTAGCTGTTTGTGGGGGATCAGGGAGGTTGGGGGCTAAGAGAGGATCCAACACTGTAGAATAAATATAAATATAAAAAAAAAATGCATTTTATTTTTTAGTACTGGCAGACTTTCTGCCAGTACTTAAAGGGACACTGTAGTCAGAAATGATATGCAAATAAAATCGTAGTATAGTTTTAAAACTCTTATTTTCTAATGTACTTCATTTATTAAATATGTACCCATTTGGCCAATAATTTACTTTGAAATATTAATTGTTTCCCAACCTACTTGTATGTCAGCCGTTACGGTTACCAATCCGTGCTGACAACTGCAGTTGTAAGATGGCGTTTTTTCTGAACTAATGCGCATGCGCGAGTTACCGCAGTGTCACAGGAAACGTCACCATCTGCAGTAGAATAAGGCAAGTAGAATCTATCAGCAGCAGTCGAGTGAGCTGCACACATCACGTAAATACATAGCTTACGATCGCTTCCAGAATCGCCCTAGAGTAAACGAGCAAACTATACTTAAAATGAAAACTAGCAGGTACGCTCAGCACTTTTCCGGCCCAGCGTACCTGGTTTTCAATCCGCCGCCCTGGAGGCAGCGGATCCCATAGGAATCAATGGGAGTCTGACCATAGCGAAAGTTCAGGTTCCCTGCTGCCAGACATCCCATTGATTCCTATGGGAAATGTCTACACCTAACACCCTAACATGTACCCCGAATCTAAACACCCCTAATCTGCCCTCCCTACACCGCTGCAACTAAATAAATGTATTACCCCATAAACCGCCGCTCCCGGAGCCCACCGCCACTATAATAAATATGTTAACTTATCTCAGATCTTTTCACAGACTTGCATTTTAGGCAATTAGTGCTGACTCTTAAATAACTCCATGCGCATGAGCTCAATGTTATTTATATGAAACACATGAACTAACGTCCTCTAGCTGTGAAAAACTGTCAAAGCATTCAGATAAGAGGCGGTCTTTAAGGGCTTCAAAATCAGAATATGAGCCTACCTAGGTTTAGCTTTCAACTAAAAATACCAAGAGAACAAAGCAAATTTGATGATAAAAGTAAATTAGAAAGTTTTTTAAAGTGACATGCCCTATCTGAATCATGAAAGTTTAAAGGGACACTATATTCAATTTTTTTCTTTAACCCCATAATGACCGAGGACGTGCCAGGCACGTCCTACAAATACTGGTCGTTAACTACCAAGGACGTGACTCAAGGGGTTTAAGCGCTGGATGCGATCGTGAATGCTTCCAGCCACTTGAGGCATCGTGCAATACCCTTTGCTAAGCATCTGATGCAGAGAGAGACACTCTGTGGCCCTCTTTGCATCGGCCAGCGATGGTGCTGATCATTGGTGGGTGGGAGCTATAGCAGGGAGGTGGGTGGAAGGCCCATCTCTGGTAGAGTTCCTGTTAGGCCGGATGATGGGGCAGGGAGCACGCGCGGGGCAGCGGAAGCGTGCAAGCGGGTGGGGGTGGGACTGTGACTGGGGCCACTACACTAGTGTAAGGGATGGAGGGAGAGGGGGGAATAAATGTTGGGAAAGAGATTTGGGAGGGGGAGGGAGGTAGGGTATTTAGGGGGCAGCTACACTACAGAAAATTTGGGTTTTTATTTAGCTGTTTGTGGGGGATCAGGGAGGTTGGGGGCTAAGAGAGGATCCAACACTGTAGAATAAATATAAATATAAAAAAAAAATGCATTTTATTTTTTAGTACTGGCAGACTTTCTGCCAGTACTTAAAGGGACACTGTAGTCAGAAATGATATGCAAATAAAATCGTAGTATAGTTTTAAAACTCTTATTTTCTAATGTACTTCATTTATTAAATATGTACCCATTTGGCCAATAATTTACTTTGAAATATTAATTGTTTCCCAACCTACTTGTATGTCAGCCGTTACGGTTACCAATCCGTGCTGACAACTGCAGTTGTAAGATGGCGTTTTTTCTGAACTAATGCGCATGCGCGAGTTACCGCAGTGTCACAGGAAACGTCACCATCTGCAGTAGAATAAGGCAAGTAGAATCTATCAGCAGCAGTCGAGTGAGCTGCGCACATCACGTAAATACATAGCTTACGATCGCTTCCAGAATCGCCCTAGAGTAAACGAGCAAACTATACTTAAAATGAAAACTAGCAGGTACGCTCAGCACTTTTCCGGCCCAGCGTACCTGGTTTTCAATCCGCCGCCCTGGAGGCAGCGGATCCCATAGGAATCAATGGGAGTCTGACCATAGCGAAAGTTCAGGTTCCCTGCTGCCAGACATCCCATTGATTCCTATGGGAAATGTCTACACCTAACACCCTAACATGTACCCCGAATCTAAACACCCCTAATCTGCCCTCCCTACACCGCTGCAACTAAATAAATGTATTACCCCATAAACCGCCGCTCCCGGAGCCCACCGCCACTATAATAAATATGTTAACTTATCTCAGATCTTTTCACAGACTTGCATTTTAGGCAATTAGTGCTGACTCTTAAATAACTCCATGCGCATGAGCTCAATGTTATTTATATGAAACACATGAACTAACGTCCTCTAGCTGTGAAAAACTGTCAAAGCATTCAGATAAGAGGCGGTCTTTAAGGGCTTCAAAATCAGAATATGAGCCTACCTAGGTTTAGCTTTCAACTAAAAATACCAAGAGAACAAAGCAAATTTGATGATAAAAGTAAATTAGAAAGTTTTTTAAAGTGACATGCCCTATCTGAATCATGAAAGTTTAAAGGGACACTATATTCAATTTTTTTCTTTAACCCCATAATGACCGAGGACGTGCCAGGCACGTCCTACAAATACTGGTCGTTAACTACCAAGGACGTGACTCAAGGGGTTTAAGCGCTGGATGCGATCGTGAATGCTTCCAGCCACTTGAGGCATCGTGCAATACCCTTTGCTAAGCATCTGATGCAGAGAGAGACACTCTGTGGCCCTCTTTGCATCGGCCAGCGATGGTGCTGATCATTGGTGGGTGGGAGCTATAGCAGGGAGGTGGGTGGAAGGCCCATCTCTGGTAGAGTTCCTGTTAGGCCGGATGATGGGGCAGGGAGCACGCGCGGGGCAGCGGAAGCGTGCAAGCGGGTGGGGGTGGGACTGTGACTGGGGCCACTACACTAGTGTAAGGGATGGAGGGAGAGGGGGGAATAAATGTTGGGAAAGAGATTTGGGAGGGGGAGGGAGGTAGGGTATTTAGGGGGCAGCTACACTACAGAAAATTTGGGTTTTTATTTAGCTGTTTGTGGGGGATCAGGGAGGTTGGGGGCTAAGAGAGGATCCAACACTGTAGAATAAATATAAATATAAAAAAAAAATGCATTTTATTTTTTAGTACTGGCAGACTTTCTGCCAGTACTTAAAGGGACACTGTAGTCAGAAATGATATGCAAATAAAATCGTAGTATAGTTTTAAAACTCTTATTTTCTAATGTACTTCATTTATTAAATATGTACCCATTTGGCCAATAATTTACTTTGAAATATTAATTGTTTCCCAACCTACTTGTATGTCAGCCGTTACGGTTACCAATCCGTGCTGACAACTGCAGTTGTAAGATGGCGTTTTTTCTGAACTAATGCGCATGCGCGAGTTACCGCAGTGTCACAGGAAACGTCACCATCTGCAGTAGAATAAGGCAAGTAGAATCTATCAGCAGCAGTCGAGTGAGCTGCGCACATCACGTAAATACATAGCTTACGATCGCTTCCAGAATCGCCCTAGAGTAAACGAGCAAACTATACTTAAAATGAAAACTAGCAGGTACGCTCAGCACTTTTCCGGCCCAGCGTACCTGGTTTTCAATCCGCCGCCCTGGAGGCAGCGGATCCCATAGGAATCAATGGGAGTCTGACCATAGCGAAAGTTCAGGTTCCCTGCTGCCAGACATCCCATTGATTCCTATGGGAAATGTCTACACCTAACACCCTAACATGTACCCCGAATCTAAACACCCCTAATCTGCCCTCCCTACACCGCTGCAACTAAATAAATGTATTACCCCATAAACCGCCGCTCCCGGAGCCCACCGCCACTATAATAAATATGTTAACCCCTATACCGCCGCTCCCGGAGCCCACCGCAAGCTACATTATACATATTAACCCCTAATCTGTCCCCCCCTACACCGTCGCCACCTATAATAAATGTATTAACCCCTATCCTGCCCCCCCTACACCGCCGCCACTGTAATAAAATGATTAACCCCTAAACCTAAGTCTAACACTAACCCTAACACCCCCCTAACTTAAATATTAATTAAATACATCTAAATAAATGTAACTCTTATTAGCTAAATGAATCCTACTTAAAACTAAATACCTTTAAAATAAACCCTAATATAGCTACAATATAAATAATAATTATATTGTAGCTATCTTAGGATTTATTTTTATTTTACAGGCAACTTTCAATTTATTTTAACTAGGTACAATAGCTATTAAATAGTTATTAACTATTTAATAGCTACCTGGTTAAAATAAAGAGAAATTTACCTGTAAAATAAAAACTAACCTAAGTTAAAATTACACCTAACACTACACTATACTTTAATAAATGAATCCTATTTAAAACTAAATACTTACCTGTAAAATAAACCCTAAGATAGCTACAATATAATTAATAATTACATTGTAGCTATTTTAGGATTTATTTTTATTTTACAGGTAACTTGGTATTTATGCTAGCTAGTTAGAATAGTTATTAAATAGTTATTAACTATTTAATAACTACCTAGCTAAAAGAAATACAAAATTACCTGTAAAATAAATCCTAACCTAAGTTACAATTAAACCTAACACTACACTATCATTAAATTAATTAAATTAATTACCTACAAATAACTACAATTAAATTCAATTAAATAAACTAACTAAAGTACAAAAAATAAAAAAAGCTAAGTTACAAAAAATAAAAAAATAAGTTACAAACATTTAACAAATATTAAAACAATTTTAAGCTATTTACACCTAATCTAAGCCCCCTAATAAAATAGCAAAGCCCCCCAAAATAAAAAAATGCCCTACCCTATTCTACATTAAAAAAGTTCAAAGCTCTTTTACCTTACCAGCCCTTAAAAGGGCCTTTTGCGGGGCATGCCCCAAAGAAAACTGCTCTTTTGCCTGTAAAAGAAAAATACAGCCCCCCCCCAACATTAAAACCCACCACCCACATACCCCTAATCTAACCCAAACCCCCCTTAAATAAACCTAACACTACCCCCCTGAAGATCATCCTACCTTGAGTCGTGTTCAGCCAGCCGACCACCGATGGAACCGAAGAGGAGATCCGGAGCTGCAGAAGTCATCATCCAAGGGGCGCTGAAGAAATCTTCCATCCGATAGAAGTCTAAATCCAGGCGGCGTCTTCAATCTTCATCCATCCTGAGCGGAGCGGAGCCATCTTCAGAGGAGCCTACGCGGATCCATCCTCTTCTTCCCGACGACTAACGATGAATGACGGTACCTTTAAGTGACGTCATCCAAGATGGCGTCACTTGAATTCCGATTGGCTGATAGGATTCTATCAGCCAATCGGAATTAAGGTAGAAAAATCTGATTGGCTGACTGAATCAGCCAATCAGATTCAAGTTCAATCCGATTGGCTGAATGGTTCAGCCAATCGGATTGAACGATTGAACTTGAATCTGATTGGCTGATTCAGTCAGCCAATCAAATTTTTTTACCTTAATTCCGATTGGCTGATAGAATCCTATCAGCCAATCGGAATTCGAGTGACGCCATCTTGGATGACGTCACTTAAAGGTACCGTCATTCGTCGTTAGTCGTCGGGAAGAAGAGGATGGATCCGCGTAGGCTCCTCTGAAGATGGCTCCGCTCCGCTCAGGATGGATGAAGATTGAAGACGCCGCCTGGATTTAGACTTCTATCGGATGGAAGATTTCTTCAGCGCCGCCTGGATGATGACTTCATCGGATGGAAGATTTCTTCAGCGCCCCTTGGATGATGACTTCTGCCGCTCCGGATCTCCTCTTCGGTTCCATCGGTGGTCGGCTGGCTGAACACGACTAAAGGTAGGATGATCTTCAGGGGGGTAGTGTTAGTTTTTTTTAAGGGGGGTTTGGGTTAGATTAGGGGTATGTGGGTGGTGGGTTTTAATGTTGGGGGGGTTGTATTTTTCTTTTACAGGCAAAAGAGCTGAATTCTTTGGGGCATGCCCCGCAAAAGGCCCTTTTAAGGGCTGGTAAGGTAAAAGAGCTTTGAACTTTTTTTTTTTTTTTAAATATTATTTTTATTGGATGAAAAGAAGAACGATACATATTAACGTGTTTCAGATCACAAAGGGTACATATCAATAAAAGCTATACCAGTTTTTATACAATGCGAAAGCATAGCATCCAGCATTTTAGTTTACATTTAGTAAGTTATAAAACAATTTATACAACTTAGTAAGAAAACTGAACATTAGTTGGTCACTTTGTTTACTCAAAACTGAGGTCTCTTTGCCCACCTTCATAGAAACAGTTTGATTTAATTCATCTTCTACACAATTTATGTGGGGATCTCTCTCCTATTTAATACTATTGCACTGCATGTTATTGTATAGTAGTCAATGTGTATGCATTCGTGTTTCCCAGTAGAATTTTATATTATAGAACATTTCCATATCTTTCCTTACAAAGTATCCATACTCCTCTAGATGAATTGTTTGTTCCATTAGTGACTCCCATGCTTGGTATGTAGGGATTATTTGGGACTTCCAGTTAATAGCTATCAAGTATTTTGCAGTGTTTAGAGCTAGCTGTACTAATTTCCTACATATTTTACACTTGCATTGTGGGAGTAAGTTTAATAGTGCTGTGGTGGGTTGGAGTTGGTACTCATGGTTTTGGTTGCTAATGGATTTAATGTATTCCCCTATTTTTGACCAGAAAGGTTGTAGATTATTGCAAGACCACCATATGTGGATCATATTGCCTCTACTGCCGCAGCCTCTCCAACACATGTCAGAGGCATTTGGGTATATCATCTTAATCCTTACCAGTGTGAGATACCACCTTGCTAGGATCTTGAAATTTAATTCTAATGCTCTAGCAGATACTGAAGATGTTCTGGTATTATGTACAATGCGTTTCCACTCTTTTTCAGTTAACTCTAACCCCAGTTCCCTATGCCATCTATCTACATAGTTAGGACTTTCTTTTAGCTCTCTAAGTGATAATGCTTTTTTTGCCCATGCTAAAGTGTGGCATAATGGTTGATCACTAAGGCACTGTTGTTCGAACAGAGAAGGTTGTCTAGTTATCCCTTCTTTATCCGGTGAAGTGGCAAGAAAGTGTTTAAGTTGGTAATATTTCAACCATTTCGAAAAGGCTCCACCCAGTATATTATTTAACTCAGTTCTCGGCTTGAGCTTACCGCTATTCAAAAATTTGTATATGGGTGTCGTATATCCCATCTCCCAGTTATGCTGTGTGGTCAGTTTTTGTTCTAACCCCCCATGGAGTTCTGTGTTAGGAGATACCGGGGACATAGGGGATCTCAGAGAGGATAT
Source organism: Bombina bombina (assembly GCF_027579735.1). Lineage (NCBI taxonomy): Eukaryota > Metazoa > Chordata > Amphibia > Anura > Bombinatoridae > Bombina > Bombina bombina. The sequence goes on from NC_069501.1 coordinate 1,001,593,944, forward strand.
CTTCTCATTATTGACTAAAATATTATCCCAAATCTCAAACACGTGCTGGTATAGTGGGTATGTTTTGATCCATGGTGGGTGGCTCTTTTTATCTACCCAACACAATGCACCAGGGGACGGGGATTTCAAGATATGGGAATCCAATGCTACCCAGGCCTTACTTTCTGCATTGCGGTGCCAATCTAATAATTTTGTAAACATTTTGCCTTATAGTACACTTCTAAGTTGGGAAGTCCCAATCCTCCTTCTCGGGTAGACCGATACATTGTTGTTTTAATGATTCTAGGCTTAATTTTACCCCAAATGTATTTATTTATCAGTGTTTGTAGCGCATTGCGGAATGAGTTAGTCAATGCGATTGGCACCGTTTGGAATATATAAATAATTCTGGGCAATACAGTCATTTTTACCGCCTGAATGCGTCCCCACCATGAAATTGATTTATCACTCCATCTATTTAGCTCTTTATTTAGCTCTTTGTAAAGGGTCTGATAATTCCATTCAAACAGAGTAGTGGGCTTAGGAGATAGGTATATCCCCAGATATTTAATAGCTTTTTTTGGGGGACTAAATGGGCACTTCTTTAATATTTCTGAATATTCCGCAGCTGGCATAGTTATGTTTAAAATCTCCGACTTTTGATCATTTATTAAAAAATTAGAGAAAGATCCAAACTCTCTAAACTCCCTCAATACTTCCGATATTGATTCTGTAGGGTTAGTCAACGTAAGTAACACGTCGTCCGCGTAAAGTGATAATTTATCATTATCTTGCCCTATCTTAATGCCCGAAATCTGTTTATTTCGTCTGATTTTGTGGGCCAGTATTTCCATGCTCAACACAAATAGCAGGGGGGACAGGGGACATCCTTGCCGGGTACCATTTTGTATAGAAAACGTATCCGATAATATATTATTTGCTTTCACTTTAGCCGATGGATTTTGGTATAAGCTGAAAATTCTCTTTAAAATAGTTTCTCCGAATCCCATCTTGCACAAGACCGCCTGTAGGAATCTCCAATCCAGGCGGTCAAACGCTTTTTCAGCGTCAGCAGAGACAATCACCATACCTATTTTAGGAATTTTAGCATAATCAATTAATTGTAGTGTTCTGATGGTATTGTCTCTTGCTTCTCTGCCTGGAACAAATCCAGCTTGATCTAAATGCACTATTTGGGGTAAGATTTTGTTAATGCGTCCTGCCAAAATTTTCGCATATATTTTGAGATCTGTGTTGAGCAGTGAAATGGGTCTATAGCTGCCCGGTAGATTAACTGGTTTATTTGGTTTAGGTAGCACGGATATGTGGGCTTCTAAGCACTCTGTCGGGAAACGACCTAATTTATCTATGTGTTGGAATGCCTTTAGTAATTGTGGGGCTATTAGTGTTTTATACATCTTATAATATTCATTTGAGTATCCGTCTGGGCCGGGGCTTTTATTATTAGGTAATGTTTCAATAGCTGCTATGATCTCCTTCAGTGTAAAGGGAGAATCCAGAATATCTGCCTCTTGTGCTGAGATTTTAGGGGTATCCACAGTATCTAAGTATTGCTGAAGCGCCTTTGAATTTTTTGCGTCATATTGTTTTGCAATGTTGTATAACTTAGCGTAATAGTCTCCGAACACATTTGCTATTTTTTTTGGATCTGTTTCCGCCTGTCCTTTATCATTATCGATTTTAAAAACATGGGACTGGAATGTTTTTTTTTGCTAGGGCTTTTGCTAACCATGTACCTGCTTTATTACTATTGTGGAAGTACATTTTTTTAAGATAAAATGCTTTTTTAATTGTATTTTGTTGCAAAAGCTTTCTGAAGGCTTCCCTAGCACTAGTTACTGACTGAGTGAGATCAACACTCGCAGGGTTAAGTTTATGTTGTTGTTCCAATAATTTTAACTTAGTGAATAGATTTTCGTATTCAATATTATAATGCTTGCGTAGAGTTGCTTTTTGCTTAATGAGTTCTCCTCTAATGGTCGCCTTATGGGCCAACCAATTATTAACCCCACTCGTATCTGCTGAGGTGTTAAGTTGGAAGAATTCTTGTATAGTCTCACTAATATGGTTTTAATATTTGGGTTGTGTAGTATAGTAGAGTCTAGGCGCCACATAGGTTGGCGTTTTGGCATCGAAGGCCACATAAGTTCCAGTGTGATGGAGGCATGGTCTGACCATGAGATCGGCAGGATTTCAGCTTCCGTGGCTAAAGCTATGTTATTATGATCCACCAGCCAATAATCTATCCTAGAATAGGAGTGTCCTGGGTGTGAATAAAAGGTAAAGCTCCGTGTTCTAGGGTGTTTCAGCCTCCAAACATCTATTAATAACAGGGTATCAAATTGTTGAGTGATATGTGTTCTATTTTTATGGGTTATTTGGCTTTTACCTGAAGAACTGTCTATGTACTATGTACCTACTAGTACCATACCTTTCTGTACTTCCCCTAGTTTGGCTAGCGCTTTATTATAGAAGAGTTGTTGACCCATATTGGGCGCATAAATGTTCATTAACGTTAGCTGACTATTATATAGTGTCCCTATTAATATCAAGAACCTACTACCTTCCTCATCAGCATATTGTTCTGAAACCAGAAATGGTATTTCTCTACTAATTAGTATACCTACCCCTTTCTTTTTTTTTTTCATTTGAGTTAAAGAATTGTTGGGTGTATATTTTTGAATATAGGGTTGGCTCCTTATGTTTGGGAAAGTGGGTTTCTTGTAAAAATATTATCGAACCCTGTGATTTTTTAAACCAAGCCAAGGCCATGGACCTCTTATTTGTAGAGTTTAGACCCTTACAATTCTGTGATAACAATTTTATATTATGAAACATTGCATAGGTATGTGTTTGGCTTTCTCATTAGCTTAATCTTTACTATAATCAGGTGGGCAACACGGCATTCTATCTTATAAGTTAGTGACCAACAATAAAAATGAAACGTTAAGAACATTAAAACAAGAAAAAACAAAAACAACATTGTAATTGTAAAAACAATTAACATTTTCTCACTCTCAAATGAGAAACGCAAATGAAAGGATAGGGGAATCCAAAGACCTAATTAGGTCTAGACACACTTGGGGTTAAGTAGCTTACAAAATGCATTAGTTTATTAGAACTAATAATTTTTTTTATTTTATTTTTTATAATACTTATATTAGATAGCAAGTCTGTAATGTTCCAGTATCTCTAATGCTTAGGTATTAAAGTTGAGTCTTTCCAGATTGAATGGGCTTCAAAAAAGAACACAAGTCCTTATTTATGTCCCATGTCATTAGTCTTATTTATCCTCTCCTACAAGCGAAAAGACCTGTAATATTCAAACAAAAGCAATAGTAAATCTTATTACCTGTATGTAGAGAGTTCTCTTAGAGTCAGGAAAAGTTCTTGAACTAATTTCAAAGTTCCAGAGTATCTCTATGACATATGTTGATCTGAAGGGCTCCGTATCAGTCATCACCTGGTTCTTGAACCGGTGTTGAGTCACTTGTGGCAGGATCTCTTGTTCTCTTTCTCTGAACCGTTTGCCATCGTGGTCTCTGATGTAGTGGAATAAGTTCCTTTGAAGCTTTTGTCTCGTGAAGAGGCGGCAAGGAAGGTTGTGGTATTCCAATTTGGGTGCAGAAGGTTTCCAAATCTTCAAGGGATTTATATATAGACATTCGGTTGTTTTTCATCACTTTAATGCTGAAAGGAAAACCCCATCTATAAGGGATCCCATTGTCTTGGAGGTGCTGTGTCAGAAATCTTGTCTCCTTTCTATTTTGCAGCGTGAGTGGGCTTAGGTCGGAGTAGAGCTGCAATTGATGTCCTTTATAGGTCAATGAGTGTAGCTGTCTCGCTGCTTTCATTATCTTTTCTTTATCTAGCTTTTGTGGAACTTTATGATTACATCCCTCAGAGGGTCTGTGTCTTTGGGTTGTGGGCGCAGTGCCCTATGGGCTCTATCCAAGGGGATTTCTGTATATTCTGGTTCCTTTAGTATGGTCTTGAACAAATCCTGGAGGGAGGAGTGCAGATTTTCAGGAACAACTTTTTCTGATAGACCTCTAATCCTTATATTCTGCCTCCTTCCTCTATTGTCCAAGTCCTCCAATTTTTCTTGAAGGAAAGATATTTGTGATTCTTGGGCCAGAAGTTTTCTATTCATTAGATCCATATCTGTGGTTTGAGTCTCAGATTGTTCCTCTAGATATTCCACTCTATTCCCTAACTCATTGACCTCTTTCCTTACCTCCGCCAGCCCATCTTTGATCATACGGCCTACTTGCTGTATAAAAGATGTAAAGTCTCCCTTTGTAGGTAGGTCCTTCAGATCGGCCCTTGTGAGTGGCGTATCAACTGTCACCTCCTGTTGGTTTTCAGCCTCATCTGGAGTCTGGGACGAATCCTCTCCCTTCATTGTTAATGCATGCGATGTTTTAAAGAACATATTCATCTTGTTAGGAGTACTTTTCTGAATCTTATCATTTTTATGTGATCTTTTTGATGCCATATTTGATATTTCAGAAGGTGTCTAGTAAGCTATATTCCTCCCTGAAACCAGTGTTCTTTTAATTCTTGTGTACAGAATTTGTGTTTAATGGCAAACGGCAGAGACCTTTTATCTCTTTACTATATTGAAGACTTGGAGCTCTGTAAGCTGCAAACTACTTAGGAGTGTTTCTTGTTTCCCTAGCGAGCGTGTCAGACAACTTTGAAGAAATAATAGAATGGGCACAACACAGCACATCAACAACCTATCCACTCTAAATACAGTCTTAAACAGCAGGCTTTCCTTTTTATTCCTATTTGGGTTTGAATTTGGATTTAAGGAGAATTTTACTCTCTTAATAAATGTGTATTAAAGACAGTTCTCAATGTCTTATATCCTACTGTCGGAGCCTTAGCTTTATAATGGTTATAAGCATGTAGGCCTAGTAATAAGCCTTCAGCTGCGTCACAGATGCCGTCTCTATTCAACTATATAGAGCCTTTTAGTACTGTATGGTGGGGCTCGATGAAATTGCAGCAAAATTATATTTTATCTAAAAGTCCCAGTTGGAGCCGTGTGTTTAGTGTTCCGGTATGTTGTTATATAAGTCTGCTCAGTCCCTCGGTTTTATGCTGTGCTGTGCTGAGACGCTCACCTTTCAGTTTATGCTAGTTCTGCAATGGCCGCTTCTTACAGTTCCGTCTTCATGATCACTCCGCCTTAGAGCCTGCAAATTCTCCCGGTCAGGGCTGTCACTTCTAAGAGAGCGGTGTCGGAGCAGGGTGTCGGAGCTGAGTCCCCGCGTAAGGTCTTGGCTCTTTAAAAAGTTTTACTTCTGGGCAGCCATGGTCCCACGCTGTGTTTGGTGGTATTATGGCTTCTTTGTGTGCGGTGTGACAGTGACACTCACACTCTCTTTAGCTGCTTATTTTAATCACTGTAGTTCAGCTTGCTTTTCGGATATTCCTATGCAGATAAAACTTGAATATATAAGATTTTAGTCCCCATTTGTGTCTTTAGGATTACAGAGCTTCACATATCTGCGGCCATTTCAGTCCATGGTCAGCTCCGCCCCCCAGCTTTGAACTTTTTTAATGTAGAATTGGGTAGGGCAATTTTTTATTTTGGGGGGCTTTGTTATTTTATTAGGGGGCTTAGATTAGGAGTAAGTAGCTTAAAATTGTTGTAATATTTGTTAAATGTTTGTAACTTATTTTTTTATTTTTTGTAACTTAGATTTTTTTATTTTTTGTACTTTAGTTAGTTTAATTGAATTTAATTGTAGTTATTTGTAGGTAATTAATTTAATTAATGTAATGATAGTGTAGTGTTAGGTTTAATTGTAACTTAGGTTAGGATTTATTTTACAGGTAATTTTGTATTTCTTTTAGCTAGGTAGTTATTAAATAGTTAATAACTATTTAATAACTATTCTAACTAGCTAAAATAAATATAAAGTTACATGTAAAATAAATATAAATCCTAAGATAGCTACAATGTAATTATTAATTACATTGTAGCTATCTTAGGGTTTATTTTACAGGTAAGTATTTAGTTTTAAATAGGATTCATTTATTAAAGTATAGTGTAGTGTTAGGTGTAATTGTAACTTAGGTTAGGATTTATTTTACAGGTAAATTTCTCTTTATTTTAACTAGGTAGCTATTAAATAGTTAATAACTATTTAATAGCTATTTTACCTAGTTAAAATAAATTGAAAGTTGCCTGTAAAATAAATATAAATCCTAAGATAGCTACAATATAATTATTATTTATATTGTAGCTATATTAGAGTTTATTTTAAAGGTAAGTATTTAGTTTTAAATAGGATTCATTTAGTTAATAAGAGTTAAATTTATTTAGATGTATTTAATTAATATTTAAGTTAGGAGGGTGTTAGTGTTAGACTTAGGTTTAGGGGTTAATCATTTTATTACAGTGGCGGCGGTGTAGGGGGGGCAGGATAGGGGTTAATAAATTTATTATAGGTGGCGACAGGTGTAGGGGGGGCAGATTAGGGGGTTAATAAGTTTAATATAGGTTGCGGCAGGGTCCGGGAGCGGTGGTTTAGGGGTTAAACTATTTATTTAGTTGCGACGGGGTCCGGGATCGGCAGGATAGGGGTTAATAACTTTATTATAGGTGACGGCGGTATAGGGGGGGCAGGATAGGGGTTACTAGGTATAATGTAGGTGGCGGTGGGCTCCGGGAGCGGTGGTTTAGGGGTTAATACATTTATAAGAGTTGCGGCGGGGTCTAGGAGCAGCGGTTTAGGGGTTAGTAACTTTATTTAGTTGCGGGGGGCTCCGGGGGCGCCGGTATAGGGGGTAGAACAGTGTAGTATAGTGTGGGTGCTTAGTGACAGCTTGTTTACATATAAACTGAACAAAAAAGTTACTGCTTTAGTTCTTTTTAATTGTAAACAGCCATACAATATTTAGCTAGATATAAGACGTGTCAATGTTATCTAATACGTAGAAAGTCTGGATAACCGATTCAATAGATTTTCCCTCAAATGCGCAAGCGTAAAACTAACAGAGATGTGGGTAACTTCGGCTTCTACAATTACAAATGCGCATGCACGATTTAGCTGAATTGACGCGCAGGCTTATTAGGAAGGGTTATGCTGGTAATGATATGCATAGGAGCGAAATGTTATTGGTCAATCATTTCATATACACACTATGCCGAAAACGATGGGCTGGGAAAGGTGACGTCATGGCCGGGTAATATTTAGTTAAAATATAAGGTTTGTAAGCTTTGTTTTATACAAAATATAGGTTAGTAGCTTTTAATAGATGATAATTATACAAAATATGGGACTATTGAGTAACGAAAAAAGTAAAAAACAGTAATCCTTTAAGATCGCGGTGACCATTGTGAGGTGGGGGAAGGAAGAGAGCTGTTTGAGGGGGGTCAGGAAGGGATCAGGGGGTGGGATGTGTCAGGTGGGAGGCTGATCTCTACACTAAAGCTAAAATTAACCCTACAAGCTACCTAATTAACCCCTTAACTGCTGGGCATAATACAAGTGTGGTGCGCAGTGGCATTTAGCGGCCTTCTAATTACCAAAAAGTAATGCCAAAGCCATATATGTCTGCTATTTCTGAAGAAAGAGGATCCCAGAGAAGCATTTACAACCATTTGTGCCATAATTGCACAAGCTGTTTGTAAAGAATTTCAGTGAGAAACCTAAAGTTTGTGAAAAAGTTAACGATTTATTTGACGGTGATATGGTGTCAAGAAATATACCAAAATGGGCCTAGATCAATACTTTAAGTTGTCTACTAAAAAAAATATATAAATGTGAAGGGTTATTCAGGGATTCCTGACCAATATCAGTGTTACAATGTAAGTATCGCTAATTTTTTTTGGGGGGGGGAATGGTTTGGAAATAGCAAAGTACTACTTGTACTTATTGCCCTATAACTTGCAAAAAAAGCAAAGAACATGTAAACATTGGGTATTTCTAAACTCAGGACAAAATTTAGAAACTATTTAGCATGGGTGTTTTTTGGTGGTTGTAGATGTGTAACAGATTTTGGGGGTCAAAATTAGAAAAAGTGTGTTTTTTTCAATTTTTTTCATCATATTTTATAAAAAAAATTATAGTAAATTTTAAGATACTAGTCCTAAAGCCCGTTTACACAGGCCATATTTTGCAATACAGTGGTTCCACCCCTTGTTCTCTCTCCCCTCTCTTTTGCTCTCTCTCTCCTCTCTTTTGCTCTCTCTCCCCTCTCTTTTGCTCTCTCTCCCCTCTCTTTTGCTCTCTCTCCCCCTCTCTTTTGCTCTCTCTCTCCCCCTCTCTTTTGCTCTCTCTCTCCCCCCCTCTGTTGCTCTCTCTCTCCCCCTCTCTGTTGCTCTCTCTCCCCCCTCTCTTTCGCTCTCTCTCTCCCCCCTCTGTTGCTCTCTCTCTCTCCCCCTCCTGCTTTCTCTCCCCCTCTCTTTTGCCCTCTCTCTCTCTACACCCCTCTCTTTTGCGCTTTCTCTTCCCCATTTCTTTTGCTCTCCCTCTCCCCCCTCTCTTTTGCACTCTCCCCCCCTCTTTTGCTCTCTCTTTCTCCCCCTCTCTTTTGCTTTCTCTCCCCCTTTCTTTTTCTCTCTCTCTCTCTCTCCCCCCCTCCCTTGCTCTCTCTACCCCCTCTCTTTTGCAATCTCTCTCTCCCCCCTCTCTTTTGCGCTCCCTCCCCTCTCTTTTACGCTCTCTCTCTCCCCCCTCTCTTTTTTGCTCTCTCTCTCCTCCACTCTTTTGCTCTCTCTCTCCCCCTTTCTTTTACTCTCTCTATCCCACCTCTCTTTTGCTGTCTTTCTCCCCTCTCTTTTGCTCTCTCTCTCCCCCTCTCTTTTGCTCTCTCTCCCCCCTCTCTTTTGCTCTCTCTCCCCTCTCTTTTGCTCTCTCTCACCCCCGTCTCTTTTGCTCTTACTCCCCACTCTTTTGCTCTCTCTCTTCCATCTCTTTTTCTCTCTTCCCCCTCTCTTTTGCTCACTCTTCAATCTCTTTTGCTCTCTCTCCCTCTCTTTTGCGCTCTCTCATCTTTTGCTCTCTGTCTCCCCCCTCTTTTGTTCTCACCCCCTTTCTTTTGCGCTCACTCCCCTCTCTTTTGCTCTCTCTCCCCATACTTTTGCTCTCTCTCCCCTCTCTTTTGCTCTCTTGCTCCTCTCTTTTGCTCTGTCTCCCCCCTCTTTTGCTCTTTCTCCCCCTCTCTTTTGCTCTCTCTCCCCTCTCTTTTTTTCTTTCTCCCCACTCTTTTGCTCTTTCTCCCCCTCTCTTTTGCTCTCTCTCTCCTCTCTTTTGCTCTCTCTCCCCCCTCTCTTTTGCTCTCTCTCTCCCCCTCTCTTTGTCTCTCTCTCTCCCCCCTCTGTTGATCTCTCTCCCTCCTCTCTTTTGTTCTCTCTCTCCCCCTCTCTTTCACTCTCTCTCTCTCCCCCCTCTGTTGCTCTCTCCCCCTCTTGCTTTCTCTCCCCCTCTGTTTTGCACCCTCTCTCTTCCACTCTCTTTTGCACTTTCTCTTCCCCCTTTATTTTGCTCTCTCTCTCCCCCCTCTATTTTGCACTATCCCCTCCTCTTTTGCTCTCTCTTTCTCCCCCTCTCTTTTGCTCTCTCTCTCTCACTTTCTCTCTCTCCCCTCTTTTGCTCTCTCTCCCCCTCTCTTTTGCTTTCTCTCCCCCTCTCTGCTCTCTCTCTCCCCCTCCCTTGCTCTCTCTCCCCTTCTCTTTTGCTTTCTCTCTCTCCCCCCTCTCTTTTGCGCTCTCCCCCCTCTCTTTTGCACTCTCTCTCTCCCCCTCTCTTTTTTGCTCTCTCTCTAACCCTCTCTTTTGCGTGCTCTCTCTCTCCCCCCTTTCTTTTACTCTCTCTATCCCACCTCTCTACCCTTCTCTTTTTTGCTCTCTCTCCCCCTCTCTTTTGCGCTCTCTCTCCCCCCTTTCTTTTACTCTCTCTATCCCACCTCTCTTTTGCTGTCTTTCTCCCATCTCTCCCCCCTTTCTTTTTCTCTCTCTCTCTCTACCCCCTCTCTTTTGCTCTCTCTCCTTTCTCTTTTGCTCCCTCTCTCTCCCCTCTCTTTTGCTCTCTCTCCCCTCTCTTTTGTTCTCTCTCCCCCGTCTCTTTTGCTCTTACTCCCCACTCATTTGCTCTCTCTTCCCTCTCTTTTGCTCTCTTCCCCCTCTCTTTTGCTCTCTCTCCCCTCTCTTTTGCTCTCTCTCCCCTCTATTTTGTGCTCTCTCCTCTTTTGCTCTCTCTCTCCCCCTCTTTTGCTCTCACCACCCTCTTTTGCTCTTTCTCCCCCTCTCTTTTGCTCTCTCTCCTCCTCTCTTTTGCTCTCTCTCCCCTCTCTTTTGCTCTCTCTCCCCTCTCTTTTGCTCTCTCTTTTGCTCTCTTTCTCCCCCCTCTCTTTTGCTCTCTTTCTCTGCCTCTCTTTTGCTCTCTCTCCCCCCTCTCTTTTGCTCTCTCTCTCCACCCTCTCTTTTGCTCGCTCTCCCCACTCTTTTTTTCTTTCTCCCCCCTCTTTTGCTCTATCTCCCCTTCTTTTGCTCTCTCTCCCCCTCTTTTGCTTTCTGTGTCTCTTTTGCTCTCACTCCCCTCTCTTTTGCTCTCTCTTCCCTTTCTTTTGTTCTCTCCCCCCTCTCTTTTGCTCTCTCTCCCCTCTCTTTTGTTCTCGCCCCTCTCTTTTGCTCTCTCTCCCCCTCTTTTTCTCTCTCCCCCTCTATTTTGCTCTCACTCCCCTCTCTTTTGCTCTCTCTTCCTTTTCTTTTGCTCTCTCCCCCTTTCTTTTGATCTCTCTCCTCTCTTTTGCTCTCTCCCCCCCCTGTTTTGGTCTCTCTCCCCTCTCTTTTGCTCTCTCTCTCCTCTCTTTTGCTCTTTCTCTCTCCTCTCTTTTGCTCTCTCTCCCCCTCTTTTGCTCTCTCTCCCCCTCTTTTGTTCTCTCTCCCCCCTATTTTGCTCTTTCTCCCCTCTCTTTTGCTCTCTTTCCCCCTGTTTTGCTCTCTTTTCCCTCTCTTTTGCTCTCTCTCCCCTCTCCTTTATTCTCGCCCCTCTCTTTTGCTCTCTCTTCCCTCTCTTTTGCTCTCTCCCCCCTCTCTTTTGCTCTCTCTCCCCTCTCTTTTGTTCTCACCCCTCTCTTTTGCTCTATCTCCCCCCTCTTTTTCTCTCTCCCCCTCTATTTTGTTCTCACTCCCCCCCTCTTTTGCTCTCTCTTCCTTTTCTTTTGCTTTCTCCCCCTTTCTTTTGATCTCTCTCCCCTCTCTTTTGCTCTCTCTCTCCCCTGTTTTGCTCCCTCTCCCCTCTCTTTTGCTCTCTCTCCTTTCTTTTGCTCTTTCTCTCTCCTCTCTTTTGCTCTCTCCCCCCTTCTTTTGCTCTCTCTCCCCTCTTTTGCTATCTCTCCCCCTCTTTTACTCTCTCTCCCCCTCTTTTGCCCTCTCTCCCCCCTCTTTTGCTCTTTCTCCCCCTCTCTTTTGCTCTCTTTCCCCCTGTTTTGCTCTCTTTCCCCTCTCTTTTGCTCTCTCTCTCCTCTCTTTTGCTCTCTCTCTCCTCTCTTTTGTTCTCTCTTGCCCCTCTTTTGCTCTTTCTCCGAATCTCTTTTGCACTCTCTCACCTCTCTTTTGCTCTCTCTCCCTTGTCTTTTGCTCTCTCTCTCTCTCTCTCTCTCTCTCTCTCTCTCTCTCTCACAATAAAAGTGTTGGGTTTTTTTTGTAATTTAGTTCATTGTAGTGTAAGGTTAGGTGTTAGTGTAACTCAGGTTAGGTTTTATTTTACAGGTAAATTTGTATTAATAACTATTTACTAACTAGTCTACCTAGTTAAAATAAATACAAACTTGCCTGTGAAATAAAAATAAAACCTAAGCTAGCTACAATGTAATTATTAGTTATATTGTAGCTAGCTTAGGGTTTATTTTACAGGTAAGTATCTAGTTTTAAATAGGAATTATTTTGTTATTAATAGTATGTTTTATTTAGATTTATTTAAATTATATTAAAGTTAGGGGGTGTTAGGGTTAGATTTAGGGTTAGGTTTAGGGGTTAATATGTTTATTATAGTGGCGGCGATGTCCGGAGTGGCATATTAGGGGTTAATAAATGTAGGTAGGTGGTGGCAATGTTAGGGGCAGCAGATTAGGGGTTAATAATATTTAACTAGTGTTTGTGATGCGGGAGTGAGGCGGTTTAGGGGTTAATATGTTTATTATAGTGGCGGCGATGTCAGGAGTGGCAGATTAGGGGTTAATAATTTTTATTTTATTGTTTGTGATGCGGGAGGGCCTTGGTTTAGGGGTTAATAGGTAGTTTATGGGTGTTAGTGTACATTTTAGCACTTTAGTTATGAGTTTTATGCTACAGCTTTGTGGTATAGGCTGTACCGCTCACTTTTTGGCTTCCCAGAAAAAGATTGTAATATCGGCGCTATGGAAGTACCATTGAAAAAAGACTTTGCACAAATTGCGTAAGTTAATTTGCGTTGCGGCCAAAAAAGTGTGTGGTACAACTTTTTTGACAAGACTCGTAATAGCAGCGGTAGTAAAAAAGCAGCGTTATAACCCATAATGCTGCTTTTTCACTCATAACGAAAAACTCGTAATCTAGCCATTTATTTGAAAAAGAAGGCATCTAAGTTAAGTAGCCAGCCAAATTTGGTTCAGACCCTGGACAGCATTTATGCACCAATCAGCAAGGACAACACAGATGGTGCTTTTCAAATAAAGATAGCAAGAGAATGAAGAAAAAAATGATAATAGGAGTAAATTAGAAAGTTGCTTAAAATTGCATTCCCTATCTGAATCATGAAAGATAAAATTTGGGTGCAGTGTTCCTTTAATGGCGAGAAAAACTGTATATAATATGTGTGGGTACAGTAAATGAGTAATAGGAAAATTGCAGCTAAACACAACACTGCAGAATTGTAAAAATAGCCCTGGTCCTTAACGGTAAGAACATTGAAAAATGGTCTGGTCACTAAGGGGTTAATGATTCAGATAGAACATGTCATTTTAAGCCACTTTTTAATTTACTCCAATTATCAATTTTTCTTTGTTCTCTTGCTATCTTTATTTAAAAAGAAGGTATGTAAAGCTTAAAAGGCGTACCATTTTTGGCTGAGAACCTAGGTTGTGTGTGCTTATTGGTTTGCTAAATGCAGCCACCAATAAGCAAGCACTATCCAGGGTGCTGAACCTAAAATGGGCTGGCTCCTAAGCTTTAAACTCCTGCTTTTGAAATAAAGATAGCAAGAGAACAAAGAAACATTCGGCTAGATTTAGAGTTTTGTCGATAAAGACCCGCGTAGCTAACACTGCTTTTTTCCCAGTGCACCATTAAGACAACGCTGGTATTTAGAGTTGTCTGAGGGGCTGCGTTACGCTCAGAAAAGGTAGCGTTGAGCAGAATTTACCTTCCCTTCAACTCTCAATACCAGCGTTGCTTACGGTAGCGGTAAGCTGGAAAAACTTGCTTGTGCACGATATCCCCATAGGAAACAATGGGGCAGTTTGAGCTGAATAAAACCCTAACATCTGCAAAAAAGCAGCGTTCAGCTCCTAATGCAGCCCCATTGTTTCCTATGGGGAAACACTCTCTAAGTCTGCACCTAACACCCAAACATGAACCCCAAGTCTAAACACCCCTAACCTTACACTTATTAACCCCTAATCTGCCGCCTTCGCTATCGCTGACACCTGCTGTATATTATTAACCCCTAATCTGCCGCTCCGTACACCGCCGCAACCTACATTATCCCTATGAATCCCTAATCTGCTGTCCCTAAAATCGCCAACCCCTATATTATATTTATTAACCCCTAATCTGCCCCCCCAACGTCACCGCCACCTTACCTACACATATTAACCCCTAATCTGCCGACCGGACCTCGCCGCCACTATAATAAATGTATTAACCCCTAAACCGCCGCACTCCCGCCTCGAAAACACTAGAATAAATAGTATTAACCCCGAATCTGCCCTCCCTAACATCGCCGCCATCTACCTACAATTATTAACACTATCAATAAATTAATTAAATAAATTACCTACAATTACCTAAAATAAAATACAATAAAATAAACTATTCTATAATACAAAAAAAACACTAAATTACAAAAAATAAAAAAGAATTACAAGAAGTTTAAACTAATTACACCTAATCTAAGCCCCCTAATAAAATAAAAAAGCCCCCCAAAATAAAAAATTCCCTACCCTATTCTAAACTAACAAAGTAATCAGCTCTTTTACCAGCCCTTAAAAGGGCTTTTTGCGAGCCATTGCCCCAAAGTAATCAGCTCTTTTACCTGGAAATAAAAATACAATACCCCCCCCAACATTACAACCCACCACCCACATACCCCTACTCTAACCCACCCAAACCCCCCTTTAAAAAACTTATCGCTAACCCCCTGAAGATCTCCCTACCTTGAGTCGTCTTCACCCAGCCGAGATGAATTCTTCATCCAAGGTGCGCAGAGGAGGTCTTTGATCCGGTAGAAGTCTTCATCCAAGCGGCAAAGAAGAGGTCCTCCATCCGGTAGAAGTGTTCATCCAGGCAGGGTCTTCAATCTTCATCCATCCGGAGCGGAGAGGAGCCATCTTCAACGGAGCCAACGCGGAGCCATCCTCTTCAACCGACAACTTCCCGACGAATGAAGGTTCCTTTAAGGGACGTCATCCAAGATGGCGTCCCTTCAATTCCGATTGGCTGATAGAATTCTATTAGCCAATCGGAATTAAGGTAGAAAAAAATCTGATTGGCTGATGCAATCAGCCAATCAGATTGAAGTTCAATCTGATTGGCTGATCCAATCAGCCAATCGTATTGAACTCGCATTCTATTTGCTGTTCCGATCAGCCAATAGAATGCAATTTATTTTACAGGTAATTCAGAGCAATTCTTGCTATGCTTAGGCCAGATACTCCACTGTTCACACCTACCCCAGTATGCTCTGTTGGAGTAGCAGGTTCATTAGTCACTGCAGCTACATCTCCCTCCCCCTCTTCTTCACATCTGCCATTCCTGTAGGGGAGGTCCACAGCCACACCCAGGGTCCCATCCTGTTTTACCCTCTGTAACAGGACAGGATGTACTCTGACCCCTACACCAGCCATGCCATTCACTCCTCCTTGCATATGCAATGCTGGTTCTAGCACAGAAGGGTATACACACTTAGTCTGCCCTTCTGCCCAGCCCTGCTGCTCTCTCACATTCCCACACACTGCATCAGGCATCCCATTGTCCCAATCAATGGCAGTATAACCCTTTTCACTGGCACAATACAGTACTGGTACAGGTTCAGATAAATCATCATTAACCCTAGGCTCTCCCTCCCAGCACCCAAGTTCAATAGCAGCAACATTGTTACAAACATTTTCAATACATCCCTCCCTAGGCTCTCCCTCCCAGCTCCCAGGTTCAATAGAAGTTACATTGTCACAAACATTTTCAATACATCCCTCTTCATCAGAACAAGACATTACTGGTGTACACAAAGGCAGAGCTGCATTAACCCTCAGCCCCCCTCCCAGCAATCATGTTCAAGGGAATCATCCTTTATCCTTTGGTTGGAAACCTCCAGCTCTGATGCAGCTAGCGATGTGTCCATCCCCAGCCTCTCCTCTGGGTCTCTCAAAGTTTCACACAGTACCTTAGTTGGTGCAGGGCCCTCTACTGGCTCTTCCAGGTTGCAGGTGTTGTCTTCTAGGGCGTACTGACAAAGCATCCGGCCCACATCATCCCCCAGCAAAACAACAGGGATATCCGCAGAAATCCCCCCCTCCTGCAAACCTTTTCCCACACCCCAATCCATGGGTACACATGCCGCAGAGCACTCCCCGCAAATTTCTTCATTCTCCACAGTCTCTCCTGGGATAATATCCTCTGCCACTTCAGGATGCACCAAGCAATATCCAGCCCCAGTGTCCTGAAGTCTCATGGTCACACAGTCTCCCTCTGTGATGCTCTGCAGATTACCTGCTGACCCACCCACAAACAAAGCTGCTGCAGGTTTCCCTGCTGTATTCTCACTCCAGACTGCAGGTGGAGGTTTCTCCTTGGTGGGGCAGGCAAAACTCAGGTGCCCAAACTCATGGCACCAAATGCATGGGCGGGTATCCCCCTTGCCCAATGCAACTTCTGCCCCCTTAATGGGAGATGTTCCAGGGGAAAGTACTTCTGTAGAATCGGTTGTCAGTTGCAGGCACATTCCCTCCCTCCAGGGAGGTGATCTAGCTTGCACAGTGGAACACTTGGCTACTGGGGCTTCGTTGTTAGTGCTGTCTGTAGCCCCTGCTGCTGAATCAGGTTCCATTCCCAGGAGCACTCTTATGGCCAACGGGCTCACTGTCTGGCAAATATATTGCAAAAATTCTGGGTACAGGAGAGGTGCCTTGGTTATGGTAAAGTCAAAAACCTCTAGCGCATGTCTCCGCTGGGTATCCCTTATAGCTTTTTCGTGCTCTTTTTTTCTCTCAGCAGCTTCTCTCTCTCTTTTTCTCTCAGCTGCCTCTCTCTCTTTTTCTCTCAGCAGCCTCTCTCTCTCTCTTTTTCTCTCAGCAACCTATCTCTCTCTTTTTCTCTCTTGATACTGGAGGATCAGTTCCATTCTTAGTTTGGGTTCAACATCCCCCAAGTATTTGAGTGCTGTCTGTAGCTCAGACTCCATGACACTTACAGGGTTAACAGCACCAGGTAACAGTCCTTGGGCTACAGGAGGATCAACAGTGTTGGGTACCAGGTCTTGAGTTACAGCTTCCACAGTAACCCTTTCTGTGAATGTTTCAAACTCTGTTGTGAGGCCCTCTGCCTCCAGCAATCTCAGTATCAGCTGTTCTTTCCCTTTGCCAAGAATAGTAATTCCTCTCTTCTTGCAAAGAAACTCCAGAGACCATTCAGGCATTCTCCTATATTCTTCCATACTGAGCACAGCAACAAACAACAAGAGGGAGGAAAAATGAACTGCTTCTTTGCATGTATATCTCTCTAACTAGGCACTGAGTTCTGTCTTTGGGAAATTACACAAAAACATGTAATTTATTTTAGTACTATACAAATAGCACTAAAAAACTCTAAATATCCCGACCGCTGCCAGCCAGTTTGTGATGAATCAACCATTCTCAGCGTCACAATAGAGGGGTGTGGGCATGAAGGGGTTAATGGCACACAGCTCTGGTTCCCTTATCCTTGCAACTCTGCAAAAGGACCTCAAAAGAGACACCACATTAACCCCAAGATCTTGTCCACACTGCTCTAATTAACAATCCCACCGCTGCCGCCAGTTTGTGATGAATCAAACCTTCTCAACTTCACAATAGAGGGGTGTGGGCATGAAGGGGTTAATGGCACACAGGCCTGGTTCCCTTTCCCTTGCAACTCTGCAAAAGGACCTTAAAAGAGACACCACATTAGCCCCCAGATCTTGTCCACACTGCTCTAATTAACAATTTCCCTGCTGCCACCACCAAAACTTTTAAATTAAAGGGGAATTTTGGGGAACCCCTAAAACTCACACTATTTAACAATTAGGTACGTGCCTTTAACTTTGTCTCAACAGGAGTGTGAATTTGGATATTAGAGCCCAAAGACAGAATGAGATTTTCTATGCGTTTAATAACAAAAATATCAATACAGGTTACACAGTTCAAAATTATAAAGCCATTCAAAATAACATACAAATGCAAAGCTACAGTTCTTTAGAAACAAAATGGGACATGAAAAGAATTACTCACAATATCTAACTTATTGCCAAGTTCCTTTAGATATGTGGAGAGCTGCCATTCTAGATGTTAGTCGCTTGAGTCCTCAGGGCAGTTCTGCTTAAAAAGTCTGTCTCTTGCCTACTTGAATCAAATTCTCTTTGTCTTGTCAAAGACAATGCCCTGGTTATGATTTACACCAAGTTCAACCAATTACAAACAAGTCTTAGCCCCCACTCAGTCATCAAGGGGAGGAGTGTACTGCATTCCTACACATCAGTTACACAAACAGCATTAGGCTAAGGAGGGGAAAGGGGTCTCAGCCCACAGCTTCTCTGAATACAGATTCCACACAAAGAAATAACAGTTCACCTTAACCCCTTCCAGGCTGAGACAATACCACCTTTGCTGAGCAGCCAATCCAGGCCTCAACTACTCCACATGATTGTTTCATGACAGTAACTTTTTATTTTTGTGTGCAGAAAGAAACTAAAATAGTACACAATTACTGCAGAACCTATCTACTCCTCAGCTAAACATTGCTGAGGTGCCCATCTGCCCTTCTTATACCCAAACTTTATTTCAAGCCAACTCCTTGTTTTTGTGTGCAGAAGGAAAATTTAACATAAAAAATAGACATGTGCATGGCAAAAAAATTTGTTTCAGTTTGGTTCTGATCGATTCGGATTTTTTCAAATTTCGGTTTGGATCGATTCGAATTCAGAAAAATTTGAATCAATTCGGTTCGGATTCGTTTCGGATTTATTCGGATACGAGATAATTCGGTTCGATTCGGAAATTCGGAATTTCGGTAAGTGTTAGGTGGGATGTGCTGTGTATTAGACTAGTATATGTACTGTATATTAGGTGTAACCCATAGTAGAGTAATATAACCTAATATACTGTACAAAACTAGTGTAATTCATGGCTATCCGAATCTACCGAATAAATCCGAATAAATCCGAACTAATTCGGATTTATTCGGTAGATTCAGCACTATTTTAATTCGGAAATTCGAATCGATCCAAATGCCGAATTTTACGAATTCGGCCGAATTTCCGAATCGATCCGAAACGAATCGCAGATTTCTAATAAAAAACGGTACTGCATTTAAACTGATCAAAAAAGATCCGGAACGTAGCAATAGCGTTGTCCGGTCCCACTTATATGGAAACATAAAAAATTGTGTTCAGCAGAGACTCTTTCATACGCTCTCATAACTGTGTGCAATATGATTACAAATAAGGTCCGGAACGCAGCTGTATCGCTGTCCGGACCCACTTCTCTGTAAACACTAATTACTGTGCTAAGCAGTCCTTCCGTTTCCAAAATTGGAATTAGAGAGAAGAGTGCACAGTCCAAATTGGCGCCACCCGTAGCTCCGCCCATCGTGGGCGTTACAACATCAAGCTCCCGGTCGCCATTATTATTGTTTAAAAAACTACGCCACCGGGAGCTAACTGAACCTTAAGCAAACCTGGGGGCAAATGTGTCTACCGCATTGTAGATTGCAGCTGAGTCCAAATATATGTGACCAAAGAATCTTCCACTGAGTCCATTACCCTCAGCCCAATAAAAAGCCCCCAGAGATAAAGCCACCGATCTCCTCAGCCCCAGTGCCTGCTAATAACATGCTGTCAATTAATTCCCTCCTTTTATATATAGGAGTTATATCCCAATTAAATAAAGTGCTCCACTTCCTCTGAGATCTTATTTCCCCGACCCAGAATAAAAAGTCAGCACTTACCTTTAAAATCTGCCCTACAACAGGGCAGCTCAGCAGGTTTGAGAGGTCCTCTCCCTCACATAGCCCTGTGGAGAAAGATAAAGCCTGAATAATCTTACTTAGGCTATCAGGATTAGGGTAGCATCAATGTATGGGAGGCGCAGTGAGAATTATGTCCCACAAGTTCCCATTGCTTTAAAGCTACCACTGCTCTATTGAAGAGACTGATATGGACTACGGCTACACCCTAGGACAAAGCAGCACAATCTTGTACTACTTTAAAAATAATAAACTCTTGAATGAAGAATCTTTTTCTAACACCTAATTTACCACCTCCTTGCACTTAACATAGGCAAAGAGAATGACTGGAGTGGGAGGGAAGGGAAAAGCTATTTAACAGATGATCCGTGGACTCATTGTGTCATTAAAAAGAAAATTATTCCCTAGGCAGTGTGTTTGTAGAAACCCTGTGATCTACCCAGGCGAAAGAGTAAAGTACATTGGAAAAAGTAAAAATAAAAGTTAGGAAATTATGATTCCACTAGCAACACCCTCATGTTCTTGATATATAGCTCTGTGTCAACCTTCATTCACACCTGCAATTTATAAGGCCAATTCCCTCCCATGTTCCCTTCCTGTACTTGTGTACCTTAGAATAATTTCCATCTGTTACCTTAGACTGTCTGAAAACGCCTCAACTCCGTACTTAGAGATGCAGTATCCTCCCCCGCAGATTGTCACCCTTCCTACAATGCTGGATACGTTGACAATACGTCCTTGAGCTTTTCTGATTAGGGGCAGAATATTAAGGGTCACATCCACTGGTCCCAGCAGGTTAACATTCAACACTCTGGTAAAATCGTCTTTTTTCCACCACTCATTAGGTGCACCTGGCATCCCAGTTCCTGCATTGTTCAACAGACCCCAGAGCCCTTAAAAAGAGTAAACACACAATTTAATTAAAAGTTTCACATATATTTCATTAGAAATTCTTTACATACATATATATGTGGGTGAGTGAGTGTTTTGTGGGTATGCATGTTTGTATGTGTGCATTCATTTCTGTGTTTGTGTGTTTGCATGTTTTTGTGCGTGCATGGATGTGTGTGTTTGTGTGTGTGCATGCATTTGTTTGTGTGTGTGAATGTTTGTGTGCATGCAGGCATGTGTGTGTGTGCATGTTTGTGTGTGTTTCTGTATGCATGCATTTGTTTGTGTGTGAATGTTTGTGTGCATGCATGCATGTGTGTGTTTATTTGGGGGGTTGGTTGGTTGGGTGGTGGGTTTTACTGTTGGGGGTGTTTGTATTTTTTTTACAGGTAAAAGAGCTGATTTCTTTGGGGCAATGCCCCGCAAAAGGCCCTTTTAAGGGCCATTGGTAGTTTATTGTAGGCTAGTTTTTTTTTTATTTTGGTGGGGATTTTTTATTTTGATAGGGCTATTAGATTAGGTGTAATTCTTTTTTATTGTTGATAATTTGTTTCTTATTTTTTGTGATTTAGTGTTTTTTTTTAAAGTAATTTAGTTATTTTTATTTTTTAGTAATTTTAGTGTTTAGTTTTTTTTGTAATGTTAGGTGTTAGTGTAAGGCAGGTTAGGTTTTATTTCACAGGTAATTTTGTATTTATTTTAACTAGGTAGTTATTAAATAGTTAATAACTATTTACTTACTAGTCTACCTAGTTAAAATAAATACTAACTTACCTGTGAAATAAAAATAAAACCTAAGCTAGCTACAATATAACTATTAGTTATATTGTAGCTAGCTTAGGTTTTATTTTACAGGTAAGTAAGTATTTAGTTTTAAATAGGTATTATTTAATTAATAACTGTAACTTTAATTTAGCTTTATTTTAATTATGTTAAAGTTAGGTTGTTAGGGTTAGGGTTATGTTAGGGTTAGTGTTAGGTTTAGGGGTTAATGGATTTATTTAGTGGTAGTGATGTGGGAGGCCAGAGGTTTAGGGGTTAATAACTTTAGTATAGTGACAGCGACATCGGGAGTGGCAGATTAGGGGTTAATAACTGTATGTAGGTGGTGGCAATGTTGGGGGCGGCAGATTAGGGGTGTTTAGACATGGGGTTTATGTTAGGGTGTTAGGTTTAAACGTAACTTTTTATTTCCCTATAGACATCAATGGGGCTTTGTTACGGAGATTTTCATTCCGCGATCGCAGGTGTTAGGCTTTTTTTTGCCGGCTCTCCCCATTGATGTCTATGGGGAAATCATGCACAAGCACATCAAAGCAGCACTTGATTTCGGTGCGGTATGGAGCTCAACGCCACCATATCGCCCGCAAAAGCCTGCTTTTTTTAAACTTGTAATAGCAGCGCTATAGGGAGGTGAAATAATACTGCTTTTGTGGCGGTCGTTAAAATCCCTATAGCGCTCAAAACTTGTAATCTAGCTGAATGTTTGTTGAGTCAACTGAGCATGTGTAAAATTAGATGCCAAAAAAAAGATTAAAAAGCTAGAGTACCATGTAATGATCCCCATGAAAATGGATTTTCCACAGAGTAAAGATCATGAAAAATGTTATCGAAATCTTGTGCAAAAACTGATTGGAAAACGGTTTTGAGGGCTCACAATAATAATACAAAGTATCTGATTATTTAATACAGCAATTACACCACATTAATCCATAAGAAGGTATTTTTCAAACAAACACCTACTATGTTATATATTTTCTGATTTGAATAATTTTAGGATTTGTTTGTACCTTTATCTCCAACAATTTCAGCTACCCACTTAGCAACAGACTTTACTCTCTGACTGTCAGTAACATCCAGGATCACTGTCTGCAGTCTGCTGGACGTCTCCTTCTTCAGCTCCTCAGCACCTTTCTCAGTCAGACAAGCAGCCAGCACCTTTAGACCACGGCGATCCAGCTGTTTCGCTGCTAAGTTCCCAAAGCCAGAGTCACATCCTGTGATCAGCACATATTTATCTGAGAGATTCTCTAGTATCTGACTTTGTCTGTACCATCTGTACAGGAGCAGTGTCAAAACCACCAGCAAAAGAAGCCACATGGTGGTGCTGTCAGCGTCTAGTATCTGTAATGTAGAGAAGAAAGACATTTTTTAAACAGATGTTTACCATATCGCTGCATGCATAGCTTAATGGTATAAAATAATTTTATTGCTGCAGAAAACTTTGAAACCCTACTCTATAAAGTTGATTAGGCAGAAAACACTAATTAATAATCACATTTTATATATGTTTCATGTTAAAATGGATATAATGGAACTTACTTCATGACTACTCATGGGGGTAGATTTATCACAGTGCGAGCGGACATGATACGATGTAGAGTATCATGTCCCCCGCACATCGATAAATGCCGACAGCATGCGCTGTAGGCATTTATCATTGCACCAGCAGTTCTTCTGCCGCCTTCTGCAGATTGGCTGCTAGCAGGAGGTGTCAATCAACCCGATCGTATTCGATCTGGTTGATTTTTGTCTGCAGCCTCAGAGCAGGTGGACAAATTATGGAGCAGCGGTCTTTAGATGTAGCAGAATATGTTCTATTTATTCTTAAATACAAATATATATATATATATATATATATATATATATATATATATATATATATATATATATATATATATATTGACAGTAAATACACAGTATTACTCTTTATTAAGTTTGAATATTGCATAACTATGATTTTTCGTTTTTTCAGCTACTTAACTGCAAGGGCTCTAATGCACTTCTATATATGTCTATATATGTGTACATATGTATGTATGTATCTGTTTATATATGTATATATGTCTGTAAATACATATATACATAAACATACATAAATACATCTGTATACATACACACATACATACATGCATAGATATATATATATATATACAGTTGTATGCAAAAGTTTAAGCACCCCTGACAATTTCCATGATTTTCATTTATAAATAATTGGGTGTTTGGACCAGCAATTTAATTTTGATCTATCAAATAACTGAAGGACACAGTAATATTTCAGTAGTGAAATGAGGTTTATTGGATTAACAGAAAATGTGCAATATGCATCAAAACAAAATTAGACAGGTGCATACATTTGGGCAAACCAACAGAAATATTGCATCAATATTTAGTAGAGCCTCCTTTAGCAGAAATAACAGCATCTAGATGCTTCCTATAGCCTGTAATGAGTGTCTGGATTCTGGATGAAGGTATTTTGGACCATTCCTCCCTGAAAAACATTTCCAGTTCAGTTTGGTTTAATGGTTGCAGAGCATGGACAGCCCGGTTCAAATCACAGATTTTCAATGATATTCAGGTCTGGGGACTGGGATGGCCATTCCAGAACATTGTACTTGTTCCTCTGCATAAATGCCAGAGTAGATTTTGAGCAGTGTTTTGGGTTGTTGTCTTGTTGAAATATCCAGCCCCGGCGTAACTTCAACTTTGTGACTGATTCCTCAACATTATTCTCAAGTATCTGCTGATATTGATTGGAATCCATACAACCCTCAACTTTAACAAGATTCCCAGTGCTGGCACTGGCCACACAGCCCCACAGCATGATAGAACATCCACCAAATTTTACTGTGGGTAGCAAGTGTTTGTCTTGGAACGCTGTCTTCTTTTGCTGCCATGCATAACGCCCCTTGTTATGACCAAATAACTCAATCTTTGTTTCATCAGTCCACAGCACCTTCTTCCAAAATGAAGCTGGCTTGTCCAAATGTGCATTTGCATACCTCAAGAGACTCTGTTTGTGGTGTGTGTGCAGAAAAGGCTTCTTCCACATCACTTTTCCATACAGCTACTCATTGTGCAAAGTGTGCTAAATTGTTGAACGATGCACAGTGACACCATCTGCAGCAAGATGATGTTGTAGGTCTTTGGAGGTGGTCTGTGGGCTGTTTTTGACCGTTCTCACCATCCTTTGCCTTTGCCTCTCTAATATGTTACTTGGCCTGCCACTTCTGGCCTTAACAAGAACTGTGCCTGTGGTCTTCCATTTCCTCACTATGGCCTAGATTTGGAGTTTGGCAGTAGCCGTGAAAACCAGCGTTAGAGGCTCCTAACGCTGGTTTTAGGCTACCGCCAGTATTTGGAGTCAGTCAGGAAAGGGTCTAACGCTCACTTTTCAGCCGTGACTTTTCCATACTGCAGATCCCCTTACGTCAATTGCGTATCCTATCTTTTCAATGGGATCTTTCTAACTCCGGTATTTAGAGTCGTGTCTGAAGTGAGCGTTAGAAATCTAACGACAAAACTCCAACCGCAGAAAAAAGTCAGTAGTTAAGAGCTTTCTGGGCTAACGCCGGTTTATAAAGCTCTTAACTACTGTGCTCTAAAGTACACTAACACCCATAAACTACCTATGTACCCCTAAACTGAGATCCCCCCACCTCGCCGCCACTCGATTACATTTTTTTAACCCCTAATCTGTCGACCGTCACCTACGTTATACTTATGTACCCCTAATCTGCTGCCCCTAACACCGCCGACCCCTATATTATATTTATTAACCCCTAACCTGCCCCCCACAACGTCGCCGCCAGCTACCTACAATAATTAACACCTAATCTGCCGACCGCCACCTACGTTATACTTATGTACCCCTAATCTGCTGCCCCTAACACCGCCGACCCCTATATTATATTTATTAACCCCTAATCTGCCCCCCTCAACGTCGCCTTCACCTGCCTACACTTATTAACCCCTAATCTGCCGAGCGGACCGCACCGCTACTATAATAAAGTTATTAACCCCTAATCCGCCTCACTCCCGCCTCAATAACCCTATAATAAATAGTATTAACCCCTAATCTGCCCTCCCTAACATCGCCGACACCTAACTTCAAACATTAACCCCTAATCTGCCGACTGGAGCTCACCGCTATTCTAATAAATGTATTAACCCCTAAAGCTAAGTCTAACCCTAACACTAACACCCCCCTAAGTTAAATATAATTTAAATCTAACGAAATTAATTAACTCTTATTAAATAAATTATTCCTATTTAAAGCTAAATACTTACCTGTAAAATAAATCCTAATATAGCTACAATATAAATTATAATTATATTATAGCTATTTTAGGATTTATATTTATTTTACAGGTAACTTTGTATTTATTTTAACCAGGTACAATAGCTATTAAATAGTTAAGAACTATTTAATAGCTAAAATAGTTAAAATAATTACAAAATTACCTGTAAAATAAATCCTAACCTAAGTTACAATTAAACCAAACACTACACTATCAATAAATTAATTAAATAAAATACCTACAATTACCTACAATTAAACCTAACACTACACTATCAATACATTAATTAAATACAATATCTACAAATAAATACAATGAAATAAACTAACTAAAGTACAAAAAATAAAAAAGAACTAAGTTACAAAAAATAAAAAAATATTTACAAACATCAGAAAAATATTACAACAATTTTAAACTAATTACACCTACTCTAAGCCCCCTAATAAAATAACAAAGACCCCCAAAATAATAAAATGCCCTACCCTATTCTAAATTACTAAAGCTCAAAGCTCTTTTACCTTACCAGCCCTGAACAGGGCCCTTTGCGGGGCATGCCCCAAAGAATTCAGCTCTTTTGCCTGTAAAAAAAACACATACAATACCCCCCCCCAACATTACAACCCACCACCCACATACCCCTAATCTAACCCAAACCCCCCTTAAATAAACCTAACACTAAGCCCCTGAAGATCTTCCTACCTTATCTTCACCATACCAGGTTCACCGATCGATCCAGAAGAGCTCCTCCAATGTCCTGATCCAAGCCCAAGCAGGGGGCTGAAGATGTCCATGATCCGGCTGAAGTCATCATCCAAGCGGGAGCTGAAGAGGTCCATGATCCGGCTGAAGTCATCATCCAAGCGGGAGCTGAAGAGGTCCATGATCCGGCTGAAGTCATCATCCAAGCGGGAGCTGAAGAGGTCCATGATCCGGCTGAAGTCTTCTATCAATGGCATCTTCAATCTTCTTTCTTCTGGATCCATCTTGCAGACCTCCGACGCGGAACATCCTGCTGGCCCGACGGACTACTGATGAATGAAGGCTCCTTTAAGGGACGTCATCCAAGATGGCGTCCCTCGAATTCCGATTGGCTGATAGGATTCTATCAGCCAATCGGAATTAAGGTAGGAAAATTCTGATTGGCTGATGTAATCAGCCAATCAGAATCAAGTTCAATCCGATTGGCCGATACGATCAGCCAATCAGATTGAGCTCGCATTCTATTGGCTGATCGGAACAGCCAATAGAATGCGAGCTCAATCTGATTGGCTGATCGGATGAGCCAATCGGATTGAACTTGATTCTGATTGGCTGATTCCATCAGCCAATCAGAATTTTCCTACCTTAATTCCGATTGGCTGATAGAATCCTATCAGCGAATCGGAATTCGAGGGACACCATCTTGGATGACGTCCCTTAAAGGAGCCTTCATTCGTCGGTAGTCCGTCGGGCCAGCAGGATATTCCGTGTCGGAGGTCTGCAAGATGGATCCGGAAGAAAGAAGATTGAAGATGCCGTTGATAGAAGACTTCAGCCGGATCATGGACCTCTTCAGCTCCCACTTGGATGATGACTTCAGCTGGATCATGGACCTCTTCAGCTCCCGCTTGGATGATGACTTCAGCCGGATCATGGACATCTTCAGCCCCCTGCTTGGGCTTGGATCAGGACATCGGAGGAGCTTTTCTGGATCGATCGGTGAACCTGGTATGGTGAAGATAAGGTAGGAAGATCTTCAGGGGCTTAGTGTTAGGTTTATTTAAGGGGGGTTTGGGTTAGATTAGGGGTATGTGGGTGGTGGGTTGTAATGTTGGGGGGGGGGTATTGTATGTGTTTTTTTTACAGGCAAAAGAGCTGAATTCTTTGGGGCATGCCCCGCAAAGGGCCCTGTTCAGGGCTGGTAAGGTAAAAGAGCTTTGAACTTTAGTAATTTAGAATAGGGTAGGGCATTTTATTATTTTGGGGGTCTTTGTTATTTTATTAGGGGGCTTAGAGTAGGTGTAATTAGTTTAAAATTGTTGTAATATTTTTCTGATGTTTGTAAATATTTTTTTATTTTTTGTAACTTAGTTCTTTTTTATTTTTTGTACTTTAGTTAGTTTATTTCATTGTATTTATTTGTAGATATTGTATTTAATTAATGTATTGATAGTGTAGTGTTAGGTTAAATTGTAGGTAATTGTAGGTATTTTATTTAATTAATTTATTGATAGTGTAGTGTTAGGTTTAATTGTAACTTAGGTTAGGATTTATTTTACAGGTAATTTTGTAATTATTTTAACTATTTTAGCTATTAAATAGTTCTTAACTATTTAATAGCTATTGTACCTGGTTAAAATAAATACAAAGTTACCTGTAAAATAAATATAAATCCTAAAATAGCTATAATATAATTATAATTTATATTGTAGCTATATTAGGATTTATTTTACAGGTAAGTATTTAGTTTTAAATAGGATTAATTTATTTAATAAGAGTTAATTTATTTCGTTAGATTTAAATTATATTTAAGTTAGGGGGGTGTTAGTGTTAGGGTTAGACTTAGCTTTAGGGGTTAATACATTTATTAGAATAGCGGTGAGCTCCAGTCGGCAGATTAGGGGTTAATGTTTGAAGTTAGGTGTCGGCGATGTTAGGGAGGGCAGATTAGGGGTTAATACTATTTATTATAGGGTTAGTGAGGCGGATTAGGGGTTAATAACTTTATTATAATAGTGGTGCGGTCCGGTCGGCAGATTAGGGGTTAATAAGTGTAGGCAGGTGGAGGCGACGTTATGGGGGGCAGATTAGGGGTTAATAAATATAATATAGGGGTCGGCGGTGTTAGGGACAGTAGATTAGGGGTACATAGGGATAATGTAAGTAGCGGCGGTTTACGGAGCGGCAGATTAGGGGTTAATAATAATATGCAGGGGTCAGCGATAGCGGGGGCGGCACAATAGGGGTTAATAAGTGTAAGGTTAGGGGTCTTTAGACTCGGGGTACATGTTAGAGTGTTAGGTGCAGACGTAGGAAGTGTTTCCCCATAGCAAACAATGGGGCTGCGTTAGGAGCTGAACGCGGCTTTTTTGCAGGTGTTAGGTTTTTTTTCAGCTCAAACAGCCCCATTGTTTCCTATGGGGGAATCGTGCACAAGCACGTTTTTGAGGCTGGCCGCGTCCGTAAGCAACTCTGGTATCGAGAGTTGAAGTTGCGTTAAATATGCTCTACGCTCCTTTTTTGGAGCCTAACGCAGCCATTCTGTGGACTCTCAATACCAGAGTTATTTAAAAGGTGCGGCCAGAAAAAAGCCAGCGTTAGCTACGCGGGTCGTTACCGACAAAACTCTAAATCTAGCCGTTAGTTCCTCACAGTGGACACTGACAGCTTCAATATCTGTGATACCTTTTTGTAGCCTTCCCCTAAACCATAATGTTGAACTATCTTTGTTTTCAGGTCATTTGGGAGTTGTTTTGAGGCCCCCATGTTGCCATTCTTCAGAGGAGAGTCAAGGAGAACAACAACTTGCAATTGGCCACCTTAAATACCTTTTCTCATGAATGGATGCACCTGTCTATGAAGTTCAAGGCTTAATGGGCTCACCAAACCAAGTGTGTGTTCCAATTAATCAGTGCTAGGTAGTTACAGGTACTCAAATCAACAAAATGACAAGCGTGCCCAAATGTATGCACCTGTCTATTTTCGTTTTGATGCATATTGCACATTTTCTGTTAATCCAATAAACCTAATTTCACTACTGAATTATTACTGTGCCCTTCAGTTATTTGATAGATCAAAATGAAATTGCTGATCCAAACACCCAATTATTTATAAATGAAAATCATGGAAGTTGTTGGGGGTGCCTAAACTTTTGCATATGACTGTATATACACACACACATATATATATATATATATATATATATATATATATATATATATAGGATACAAAGAAAAGTCCGGATCCTCAAATGCAGATAAAACATAAATCCTTTATTTGATAATGCAGGTAAAAGCATAGAGTATCGGCAGATACAGTTATTTAAACCAAGACTGACATTTTAACATAGACAGCTGGGCAATCTGCAGCAGACATGTTTCGTGCCTACAGGCACTTGTTCACTGCTCACAGGTGTCCCAGCTCATTATCCTTAAATAGGTATTTCTTAAAGGTATAGAGACTCAAATGAGTAAATGGTAATCTAATTATTGTCTATGTTAATAACTATTATAATATATACAAATCACAGATACATATATACATATGAAAGTCACTAAGCTCAGATAAACACTTCAGTTCATACACTTAAAAATACTAATATGAACTATTGAAGATTAAATATGAATAAATACACATAAACTCTGTTCATAATCTTATAACCTAATGCATATAGTGAACAATCATAATATAGAGGGGCAATATACAAAGACATGTGTATTACATAGAGTATGGAAGTCTAAGGATTAGATTTATACTTTCCCCTGTTTGATGTATAAATATACAAAATTCCTCTCTTATTTATGTTAAATATACAAATCTATGTCCCTTCTAAAATTTAATCCTTGCGGAATGATAGTATTGAGGGAAAAAATCCAGAATACTTCCCTAGTATTTAGCTTTGTTTCTCTGTCACCTCCCCTCTTCCATAGGGGTACATGGTCTATTGCTTGGACCATTAATAGGCTGGCATCAGAGTTGTGATGCTCTCGAAAATGCCTAGCTATTGGGGTGTCAGACTCAATATCATCTATTGACCTGAGGTGTGCCAAGAATCTGTCCTTTAAGGATCTCTTAGTTTTTCCTACATACTGTTTATAGCACCCCCTACAGGTCAATAGATATATTACATGTGTGGTGTTACAGTTTAAATAAAAATTAATTTTGTACGTTTTTTGAAGATGGGTTGAAACAAATGTTTCCCCCTCTGATACATGATCACAGGTCTTACAAACATTCCTTCTGCATTTGAAAAAGCCTTTCCGCTTTTTCAACCAACACGTTGCAGAACCACTGCCAGAGCTGTCAGAAGGAGAAACATAGTTTCCTATAGTTTTCCCCTTCTTAGAGATAAAGTCACATCCTTTTTGAATTATTTTCTTTAATGCCAAATCTGTATATAAGATTGGAATACATTCTTTTATGATGTTACACACTTCCCCATATTCCAGACTGTAAGTTGTTATAAATTTGGGTCTCTTATCTTCCTGCTTATCCTTATTGTATCCCTGTCTTTTACGATATCTTAACAGTTCATTCCTTGGTATGACGTTTACATCATTCCTAGCTTTTTCTAACACTCTAGGGGAATAACCCCTATCCAATAATCTTTCAGTAATCAAATTAGCTTGAATTTCATAACTTTCATTAGTAGTACAATTTCTCTTGGCCCTTATGTATTGACCCTTGGGAATACCATTTAGGGTATGCCTTGGATGACATGAGTTATATTCTAGAATAGTATTACCTGCTGAGGCCTTTCTAAATAGATCTGTTTCTATCATCTCCTGTGTAGCACTACCCTTTAATGTTATATCCAGGAAGCAGATTGAGCTCTTATCCTGTTCCCCTATCAGCTTAATGCCACAGTTATTATGATTCAAATAATCACAAAATCCTTCTATTTCACTTTCCTCACCATCAATTATAAAAATCAGATCATCTATGAATCTTGCATAGAAAATGATCTTATTACGGAGGGGGTTGCCATCTCCAAAGACGTGGAACCGCTCCCACCATCCCATAAAGAGATTGGCGTAACAGGGGGCAAACTTGGCCCCCATAGCGGTTCCACGCCTCTGGAGATAGAAACCTCCCTCGAACATAAAATAATTGTGGGTCAATAGGTATTCAATTGATGTCAGAATAAATTGTTTGGTGGTCACATCATAATTGCTATGTGTATCTAAAAAATATCCAATAGCATCTAGCCCTTTATCATGTTTGATGGCTGTATATAGTGAGGTTACATCTACCACCAAAAACCTATAAGATGACTTCCATTTAATATTCTGCAATTTTACCAGTAAGGAGGTGGTGTCTTGTATAAAGCTTGGAAGTTCTTTCACCAATGGCTGCAAGTAACTATCTATGAGCTCCGAAAGAGATTCATTTAATGAATTTATACCAGCAATTATGGGACGCCCCGGGGGATTAAACATGTCTTTGTGCGTCTTAGGGAGGTATTATGATTGTTCACTATATGCATTAGGTTATAAGATTATGAACAGAGTTTATGTGTATTTATTCATATTTAATCTTCAATAGTTCATATTAGTATTTTTAAGTGTATGAACTGAAGTGTTTATCTGAGCTTAGTGACTTTCATATGTATATATGTATCTGTGATTTGTATATATTATAATAGTTATTAACATAGACAATAATTAGATTACCATTTACTCATTTGAGTCTCTATACCTTTAAGAAATACCTATTTAAGGATAATGAGCTGGGACACCTGTGAGCAGTGAACAAGTGCCTGTAGGCACGAAACATGTCTGCTGCAGATTGCCCAGCTGTCTATGTTAAAATGTCAGTCTTGGTTTAAATAACTGTATCTGCCGATACTCTATGCTTTTACCTGCATTATCAAATAAAGGATTTATGTTTTATCTGCATTTGAGGATCCGGACTTTTCTTTGTATCCTATACACTTTTTCAGCGCTCTTTGGATGAAGTGAGCGCTGCAGCTTGGATCCCCTGCGCAGAACGTCTATGAGTGACGTCTCCCACGCTCCAGTGTGCCGTAGCCAGGAAGGAGGAAGCATTAGACGGATAGTGTGAGCGCAAGGCGAGTGTTTGTTACACACACATGGTTTACTTCGTCTACTAGCCATTGCAGCCTACCGTATACCCGCTTGCCAATTATAAGCAACAAACGGCTGAAGAGGAGGTGGTGAGTACTCTGATATTTGACTGCTATCCCTGGTTGATTTGCAGTTTTGGGACTTATTAACTTACAGTGTATACACACGCGGCAGGTACAGACCGGTCTGACACTATCACAGACACATTACCTTGGGGCAGTATACTTATCATTATGGATACTGAGACATCTAGCTATGTTTTAATGGACTTTGGGGAAGACTCCACAGAACATGCAACTGAAGAAGATGTGGTTTTTACTATTGACAGTCTCTTCTTTGAAATAGATAACTTGAGAAAGAGAGACATTAAGCTAGAACTTGATGTAAAATCCTTCCTCTTATATAAACACAATAAGCGTATACCAAGAGGCTTGAGGATTAAAAAATTTCCCTCTTTTAGGGTACTAGATGCTGATTTTATATCAAAGTGGAATAACATATTAGATAACTGTTCCTTTGCCCTTATTGAACTTTTGATTGAATATAAACAACAACAAAGATCTGATTTACTAGAGGAGATGAAAAATGTCCAAGAACAGCTGAGGTCATTTCAGAGGGACCCACAATTTAAGACCTATGATAAACAATTTGAAAAAAATATGATATCTTTCCGACAGGAACTCTGGGAGTTTAAATCACATAAGATGACTAGAGACAAACATGACTATGACCATCAAACAGTTTATAGATGGGATAATAATGACAACTTTAACCGTGAACCCAGAAATTATAGGAGAAGGTTTAGGAATCAACAGAAAAAAGTTAAACAAGTTACTTTCTCTGACACGGAATATGAGGTGGAGTCCTCAGAGGGAGAAATGACCAATGACTGCACAGAATCTCTAGTTTTAAAACCACTTGAAACCTCTGCAAGCCATGTTTCAAAAAACGAACAGGCAGAGACTTTACCATCAGGAAGAAAAAAGCACACAGGGGGAAAAGGGGCAAAGGAACAAAAACAAACACACAGGGAAGGCCAGGAGGGTATATTACACCCCAAACAAAAAATTCAGCTGAAGACCTACCCTACCAGATTAGCAAAACAGATAAAGAAATATGCTTAAATACTAATGTAATCAATCTATCTGATACAATTTTAAATGATGATGAAATAAAGGTATTATCTAAGGGTCTGAATTATGTTCCTTCACAGCACTTCAACTTGTTTAACACTGTGTTAGATGTAAATAAATTCGTGAGGAAATTGTTATTGCGTAAACATTTTGCAGATGCTGAGAAAGAACATAGCAATGTTATTTCTACAAAAGTGGAATCTGATAAAGAATTTTTGTCCTTTTCTGAGCAATGTTCTGTATTTGACCTACAAGGCTTATTAAATGAGAATACACAGGAACTATCTAATACGTTAATTACGGAAAGAGATATAGATTTGTCTAAATTTAAGAAGAAAAGCAATTTCTATCCGGTGCACTCTAGAACTCACCCGGTGGAGACCTTCCAAAAAGTAGTTGAGGAAAAACTAAGGGAACTTGATAAGAAAGAGAAGAAACAAAGACATAATTTATCCTTTAAAGAAAAACAGGCACTTAAAAAGATTTCAGACAATACCAAAATTGTGGTGAGAGCCTCAGACAAGGGGGGAAATGTGGTAGTACTTAATAGGGATTCATATTTAAAAGAAGCCAGTAGACAATTAAGTGATAAGGAAGTATATGTAAAATTAAAAGAAAATCCAACTTTACAGTACAAAGAAATTTTGAAAGATATAGTAAAACACGCCAGATACAATAATGTCATTAATCAGGCTATTGAGGATATGTTAATCCCAGAGTATCCAGTGACACCTATATTTCACTACCTCCCTAAGACGCACAAAGACATGTTTAATCCCCCGGGGCGTCCCATAATTGCTGGTATAAATTCATTAAATGAATCTCTTTCGGAGCTCATAGATAGTTACTTGCAGCCATTGGTGAAAGAACTTCCAAGCTTTATACAAGACACCACCTCCTTACTGGTAAAATTGCAGAATATTAAATGGAAGTCATCTTATAGGTTTTTGGTGGTAGATGTAACCTCACTATATACAGCCATCAAACATGATAAAGGGCTAGATGCTATTGGATATTTTTTAGATACACATAGCAATTATGATGTGACCACCAAACAATTTATTCTGACATCAATTGAATACCTATTGACCCACAATTATTTTATGTTCGAGGGAGGTTTCTATCTCCAGAGGCGTGGAACCGCTATGGGGGCCAAGTTTGCCCCCTGTTACGCCAATCTCTTTATGGGATGGTGGGAGCGGTTCCACGTCTTTGGAGATGGCAACCCCCTCCGTAATAAGATCATTTTCTATGCAAGATTCATAGATGATCTGATTTTTATAATTGATGGTGAGGAAAGTGAAATAGAAGGATTTTGTGATTATTTGAATCATAATAACTGTGGCATTAAGCTGATAGGGGAACAGGATAAGAGCTCAATCTGCTTCCTGGATATAACATTAAAGGGTAGTGCTACACAGGAGATGATAGAAACAGATCTATTTAGAAAGGCCTCAGCAGGTAATACTATTCTAGAATATAACTCATGTCATCCAAGGCATACCCTAAATGGTATTCCCAAGGGTCAATACATAAGGGCCAAGAGAAATTGTACTACTAATGAAAGTTATGAAATTCAAGCTAATTTGATTACTGAAAGATTATTGGATAGGGGTTATTCCCCTAGAGTGTTAGAAAAAGCTAGGAATGATGTAAACGTCATACCAAGGAATGAACTGTTAAGATATCGTAAAAGACAGGGATACAATAAGGATAAGCAGGAAGATAAGAGACCCAAATTTATAACAACTTACAGTCTGGAATATGGGGAAGTGTGTAACATCATAAAAGAATGTATTCCAATCTTATATACAGATTTGGCATTAAAGAAAATAATTCAAAAAGGATGTGACTTTATCTCTAAGAAGGGGAAAACTATAGGAAACTATGTTTCTCCTTCTGACAGCTCTGGCAGTGGTTCTGCAACGTGTTGGTTGAAAAAGCGGAAAGGCTTTTTCAAATGCAGAAGGAATGTTTGTAAGACCTGTGATCATGTATCAGAGGGGGAAACATTTGTTTCAACCCATCTTCAAAAAACGTACAAAATTAATTTTTATTTAAACTGTAACACCACACATGTAATATATCTATTGACCTGTAGGGGGTGCTATAAACAGTATGTAGGAAAAACTAAGAGATCCTTAAAGGACAGATTCTTGGCACACCTCAGGTCAATAGATGATATTGAGTCTGACACCCCAATAGCTAGGCATTTTCGAGAGCATCACAACTCTGATGCCAGCCTATTAATGGTCCAAGCAATAGACCATGTACCCCTATGGAAGAGGGGAGGTGACAGAGAAACAAAGCTAAATACTAGGGAAGTATTCTGGATTTTTTCCCTCAATACTATCATTCCGCAAGGATTAAATTTTAGAAGGGACATAGATTTGTATATTTAACATAAATAAGAGAGGAATTTTGTATATTTATACATCAAACAGGGGAAAGTATAAATCTAATCCTTAGACTTCCATACTCTATGTAATACACATGTCTTTGTATATTGCCCCTCTATATTATGATTGTTCACTATATGCATTAGGTTATAAGATTATGAACAGAGTTTATGTGTATTTATTCATATTTAATCTTCAATAGTTCATATTAGTATTTTTAAGTGTATGAACTGAAGTGTTTATCTGAGCTTAGTGACTTTCATATGTATATATGTATCTGTGATTTGTATATATTATAATAGTTATTAACATAGACAATAATTAGATTACCATTTACTCATTTGAGTCTCTATACCTTTAAGAAATACCTATTTAAGGATAATGAGCTGGGACACCTGTGAGCAGTGAACAAGTGCCTGTAGGCACGAAACATGTCTGCTGCAGATTGCCCAGCTGTCTATGTTAAAATGTCAGTCTTGGTTTAAATAACTGTATCTGCCGATACTCTATGCTTTTACCTGCATTATCAAATAAAGGATTTATGTTTTATCTGCATTTGAGGATCCGGACTTTTCTTTGTATCCTATACACTTTTTCAGCGCTCTTTGGATGAAGTGAGCGCTGCAGCTTGGATCCCCTGCGCAGAACGTCTATGAGTGACGTCTCCCACGCTCCAGTGTGCCGTAGCCAGGAAGGAGGAAGCATTAGACGGATAGTGTGAGCGCAAGGCGAGTGTTTGTTACACATATATATATATATATATATACACACACACACAGAGAAATGCACTCACAGAAACGAACAACCATTTCTCTCTGTGTGTATTTAGTCTCCCTATGGGAAAAAGGGGAAACCAGACGTGGACTCCTTGCTCAGTGTGCTTAGAGGAATACTGCTACACCTCACTGACGAGGCCCAATGAAGGCTGAAACGATCGTCTGGGGTTGCTGTGTTCCTTGTTCAGAGAGGAATTGCCTGGTATTTCGGTGCTGGACTGACCGTGATAGGCGGGATCAGACTGATTAACTACAGGAAAGTTCTACTCTGTGAAAAGCATTGCTGGGCTAAAAGAAGTTGCACCCAGGTGGTAAATCGCCATAGAACAGGCTAACAATGGTATTGAGCTGGTTGTTCGTTCCTGTGAGTGCATTTCTCTCTGTGTGTATTTAGTCTCCCTATGGGAAAAAGGGGAAACCAGACGTGGACTCCTTGCTCAGTGTGCTTAGAGGAATACTGCTACACCTCACTGACGAGGCCCAATGAAGGCTGAAACGATCATCTGGGGTTGCTGTGTTCCTTGTTCAGAGAGGAATTGCCTGGTATTTCGGTGCTGGACTGACCGTGATAGGCGGGATCAGACTGATATACTACAGGAAAGTTCTACTCTGTGAAAAGCATTGCTTGACTAAAAGAAGTTGCACCCAGGTGGTAAATCGCCATAGAACAGGCTAACAATGGTATTGAGCTGGTTGTTCGTTCCTGTGAGTGCATTTCTCTCTGTGTTTATTTAGTCTCCTTATGGGAAAAAGGGGAAACCAGACGTGGACTCCTTGCTCAGTGTGCTTAGAGGAATACTGCTACACCTCACTGACGAGGCCCAATGAAGGCTGAAACGATCGTCTGGGGTTGCTGTGTTCCTTGTTCAGAGAGGAATTGCCTGGTATTTCGGTGCTGGACTGACCGTGATAGGCGGGATCAGACTGATATACTACAGGAAAGTTCTACTCTGTGAAAAGCATTGCTGGGCTAAAAGAAGTTGCACCCAGGTGGTAAATCGCCATAGAACAGGCTAACAATGGTATTGAGCTGGTTGTTCATTCCTGTGAGTGCATTTCTCTCTGTGTGTATTTAGTCTCCCTATGGGAAAAAGGGGAAACCAGATGTGGACTCCTTGCTCAGTGTGCTTAGAGGAATACTGCTACACCTCACTGACGAGGACCAATGAAGGCTGAAACGATCGTCTGGGGTTGCTGTGTTCCTTGTTCAGAGAGGAATTGCCTGGTATTTCGGTGCTGGACTGACCGTGATAGGCGGGATCAGACTGATATACTACAGGAAAGTTCTACTCTGTGAAAAGCATTGCTGGGCTAAAAGAAGTTGCACCCAGGTGGTAAATCGCCATAGAACAGGCTAACAATGGTATTGAGCTGGTTGTTCGTTCCTGTGAGTGCATTTCTCTCTGTGTGTATTTAGTCTCCCTATGGGAAAAAGGGGAAACCAGACGTGGACTCCTTGCTCAGTGTGCTTAGAGGAATACTGCTACACCTCACTGACGAGGCCCAATGAAGGCTGAAACGATCGTCTGGGGTTGCTGTGTTCCTTGTTCAGAGAGGAATTGCCTGGTATTTCGGTGCTGGACTGACCGTGATAGGCGGGATCAGACTGATATACTACAGGAAAGTTCTATTCTGTGAAAAGCATTGCTGGGCTAAAAGAAGTTGCACCCAGGTGTTAAATCGCCATAGAACAGGCTAACAATGGTATTGAGCTGGTTGTTCGTTCCTGTGAGTGCATTTCTCTCTGTGTGTATTTAGTCTCCCTACGGGAAAAAGGGGAAACCAGACGTGAACTCCTTGCTCAGTGTGCTTAGAGGAATACTGCTACACCTCACTGACGAGGCCCAATGAAGGCTGAAACGATCGTCTGGGGTTGCTGTGTTCCTTGTTCAGAGAGGAATTGCCTGGTATTTTGGTGCTGGACTGACCGTGATAGGCGGGATCAGACTGATATACTACAGGAAAGTTCTACTCTGTGAAAAGCATTGCTGGGCTAAAAGAAGTTGCACCCAGGTGGTAAATCGCCATAGAACAGGCTAACAATGGTATTGAGCTGGTTGTTCGTTCCTGTGAGTGCATTTCTCTCTGTGTGTATATATATATATATATATATATATATATAGTGAACATTGGAGTAGCTGTGTTAGTCCAGTAGATAAGATGCTCAAAAAACAAAGTATTGCAGTATGCAGTGATACCTTTTTTATTGGACTAACATAATATTTCAAAGACAAGCTATTTTCTCCTTCAGACACATTCTCTGCTTTTTGTGACACCCCTCTCACCCCCTCCCTCCCTTCCATTTGTTGTATGTGATGTGTATCTATATCAGAATGATCAGTATTGCTTTAGACCTGAGGAAGAGAGGAAAACTCTCAAAAGCTTGTCTTTGAAATGTTATGTTAGCCCAATAAAAAAGGTATCACTGCATACTGCAATACTTTGTTTTTTGAGCATCTTATATATATGTATATATATATATATATATATATATATATATATATATATATATATATATATATATATATATATATAGACTCCAAGTAAGTGCACTCTCACTATATATATATATATATATATATATATATATATATATATATATATATATATATATATATATATGTTTCCCTTATGATTAAGACAGAACATACAATTTAAAAAAGATTATATTTTTTGTTGAAGAGCATACCTAGGTAGGTAGGGTACACATGTCTCGAGTATTACATGGCAGCAACCACTGCTGCCATCTAGTGGTCTTGTAAAGGTGTAAGATTGTTAAAAGTATTCTTGCAAAATTTCTGCTATATAGTGTTTCACACATGTGCATGCTCCAGAGCCTGCTTACCTGCTTTTCAACCAAGAGAACTAAGTAAATTTGGTATTAGAAGTAAACTGGAAACTTATGTAACATAACCAAGTACATCATTGTGAATACATGAATAGGTTAACGTATTTAGTACAGGTATACCTCACTTTACAGCGCTTCACTTTACAGCGCTTCGCTAATACAGCGCTTTGTGGAGCTGACGTTCAGCCTCCAAGGGTTTTTAAACAGTGCTGTAATCATTGTGAGATTGCGAGAAAAGTGACTGGCACCATTTTGTTATGCACAGTTCACTCTGTATACAGCATTACAGTGCAATCTGTGTCTCAGTGCTATAGTATGGCAAATTGTACTACAATAATTGTCACTATTTTACACATACAGTTTTTATTGAATACTGTGCTGTGTGAGTGTTAAACTAAACGTCGCACTATTGCACTCCTAAAATATGTTAGCTCAAACATGTTTTCAAAAATTTAAACACACTGGCAAGTGAAAAGAAAGCTAAAACTGCCTTGTTTCCCTTTAAGGCGGTTTTCACTTTACAGCTGGGCTCCGGTCCCTAACCCGCTGTATGAGCGGGGTATACCTGTATGTGTATATTCCCATATACAATCTACCAGCATATAATATGTCATACTTTTTATTATTGTGATTTATATACTTAGAGAATAACATATCTATTGATCCAGGTTGTGTTCATG
Source organism: Bombina bombina (assembly GCF_027579735.1). Classification (NCBI taxonomy): domain Eukaryota; kingdom Metazoa; phylum Chordata; class Amphibia; order Anura; family Bombinatoridae; genus Bombina; species Bombina bombina. The sequence continues at coordinate 1,001,633,951 of NC_069501.1, forward strand.
TGTTTAGAATATCAATTCAAATTTCAGAGGAGACAACAGAAAGTTTCCTTCCATAAACTAAACTTTCTTCTCTTTCTAGTACTGTATAAAAATTCCTCTGTATAGTAACCTGTTCTTACCTTTCTGCGTATTGTCCACCAATGCCGTCCTTTTTAATGTTCTAAATAAAGAGTAAAAGTTACTTTTAAATCTGCAAATCATTAACCACCAGAGGTCACATTGTGTCCTCAAATAAAAGAAACGTTTATAGTCAATTTTATGATAGATTGTGAAACTAGCCTTGTGAAACCTATGTGCTATGATTACTGTATTAGGCCCAACTTATGTGTTATTTGGAAAAAAATATCCTAAATGCAAAACTGGCTTCATTTAAACTTGCATACAGTATTCTTTTTTATTCATACATTATATATAACACTAATTAAAGGGACAAAAAACCCAAATATTTTTTTATCTTGATTCAGATAGAGACTACAATTTAAAAACATCATTCTAATTTATATATATGATTAACATTTGCTTTGTTCTCTTGTTAGTATTTGTTGAAGATATATCTAGATAGGTAGCTTGCACATGTCTGCCATCTAGTGCTCTTGCTAATGAATAACATTGTTGCAAAACTTCTGCTATCTAGTACTACAGAAAGTAGACTCCTGAATTTGCCTTCCTGCTTTTCAACAAAAGATCACATAAAAATTAAGAAAATGTGATAATAGCAGTAAATTAAAAAGTTGTTTAAAATTGTATGTTCGATCTGAATAATGTAATTTTTTTTTTGGGGGGGGGGGTTATGTCCCTTTAAGTCTTACATTGTAAAATGTAACTCTGTGATTTTGTTGATTTTGAAAATTAAAAGTAGTCCATTTCAGTTACCCCTTGAAAGCCTGATGTAATTTACAGTTCTAATTTTTGAGAGGGTGGAAGAAGCACAATTTTCAGAGGCAGTTTACAGAAAAAGCAGGCAAAATAAGTAATGAATGCATATTTTAAGGTTTTCTTGCTTGTAAAAGCGTGGGTCCCGCAGCAAGCAGCAAGACCCCTCATTTTGGTCACAGGAAATAGTGCTGTCTCACCACTGGCAGCAAGACCACGCTATTAATAACTCAAACCCCATTGAAAGAAGAGCGACATGCAGGGTGCATCGCTGGTCCTTAAGTGGTTAATTTTCTTAATTACACATAAAGGGGTTATCACAATCTTGGACTTTTCACATGTGATCTCACCTCCATCTGTAGCATAGCTATTTGTTTTGTTTTTTGGTGAACTTCCTGCCCTATTCCCTGCCTCTACTCTCTTTGTCCTTTCCCTTTGACCACCACTGCCACTTCCTGCACTACTTCCCTTTGGACTCTTCTGCCTTCCTTCACTGTCAATCATTTTTTTGTTTTTAAATTCATTCCAACTCTTGAGGTCTGCTCTGCCAGCCTGTTTCCTGTCTGCATTGGTACACTTCTAAAATTGATGCTTTGAATGGTGTTGTATTTTGGCAACTTAGATGAGGATTGTGATTGGCTGTGAAATTGATAGGGATATGATGTTATGTGAAAGGGCATGAATACACCAAGATGGGTTTAATCGTTTATTGCACCATTAAAATTATTTTTTGTGTATCAGTTCCAGTGTCTGTGCATCGTCGGCCATTAACGGCCATTCTGGAAGCTGTTCCGAAATGAAGATCAAACGTTATGTGAGTTATCAATGTTCTGGAAAAATAGAGAAAACTCGTGAGAGTTATTGATTTCAACTGTGTTGGACTTGTTAAGACTGTGATCACCTTGTTAAAGGGACATAATACTCCTATGCTAAATCACTCAAAAATAATGCAGGATAACTGTAAAAAGCTGACACGAAAATATCACCTGAGCATCTTTATGCAAAAAAAAGAAGATATTTTACCTCAAAATTTCTTCAGTTCATCAGAGTAAGTGCTGTGTAAAACGTTATACTTCAGATACTGTCCATCTGCAAGATGAAAAAAAAAACAATAGCCAATCAGCATCCGCAGTTCTGAGATAATGCTTTAACTTTGCTGTGATTTCACAGAACTTACTTAAACTGAATTGGAAAATAACATGACTGTGCCTGCAAATGCCAGGTGCACACTTATTTGCAAGTCCTGGGACAATCATCCTGACTGGCTGCTTAAAGTTTCTTTACAGTGGGGTGTTAAAAATACTTAGGACGGGGGGGGGGGGGGGCAGAGCCAACCGCCAAAGCTATAGGACGCACATTGCTGGAGCTCCTGAATTATAAATCTACAAAGTGACATTATTTTGAAAAGGAGACCTCCTTTTTTATGCTATTTTGGACTTTAACTTTTTTTTACGAAGGGGAAAGCTGGTCACGTATATTATTAATCAACAGTCCTTGGTGTAGGCATTAAGTGTTTCTCTAGAGGGATGCATGTCGCCATTTTCGATTAAGATGGAATACCTTAACAGTTGGGAGATCGCAACGACGCAGCTAATTCAAGATTATTATTGCGAGCTCAAGAAAGATCTGAGCGTTATAATGGAGAAATTGGCAGCTGTCACAGTTTACCAACCACAGGCTATGGAGACGTATGAACCTGCAACTCCCCCCGTTTTACAAAGCGCCGCCGAGGATAAACCAGAGTTCAAAGGAGGACCTACTTCTGGGCCTGTTTTCAGCTATCAGGAGGTTATATTGGCCGACCTGCAGATTGTTCCGTGCGACTTAAGGGACACAGGAAAAAGCAAAGAAGCCCCACTTTGGCCTGTAGGTGCTGTGCGCTATTACACAGAGACATTGGGGAGTCTCAGTCACACCATGAAACTACGGTGGATTCCACCTTATACCGGACGCTTTTATGGCCCTTATTGCTATACCGAAGAAGACAACATTTGTCTTAGTCACAGCTGGCTGACTAACTTCTGGGACCTTAAATATACAATCCTTGCATTCCCCCATGATTTACAGCTACAAAGCTTTCCCCTCACTGCCTACCGCTTCTTAAACAGCCCGGACAAGATATGGAGATCACTGTGGGACCCAGGAAAAGATACAATCTGGGTCGGTTCAGCCGACTCACTAGTAAGCAGAGGCATCGCAACCAAAGTTCTGTATGAAGGGGTGCGAATCTCGAAGGATGCAAGGAAATACCTGACCTCATATGGGAAACTAGGAGAAGCTTGCGATCAATTTGCAGAAGTGGGCTCATAATATGACTCTGACTTCCCGGGACATTCAGATGCGAGACGGCTGACTATGGGTATGGCTGAGGTGGTCTCATACCTCTTGTCACACTTGACTGCTCTTTCTACTGTACATTCTAGCTGAAGTAGAGCCCGTGTTGCACTACCTTTGTCAATAGCTATCTAAGCCCTTGCATTTCTAGACTTTGTCTTTCCATGATTTAATGTTTAATTTCTACTCACCCCTTCCATGTTATATGGGTTTAGAAAATGCTGTATACACATGTTCATATATGTAACATAGTAATGTCCTAAGCTTGGCATGATTAGCCCTAAAAACTTTAAGCATATTGTAATCTCCTAATACTGTTAAGTTTATACCCCTCTGTTTAGTTTGGATAGAGTGTTGTCTGTAGCCAGGATAATGCATCACTGTTTTGCTATTGAAAACATTGCTTCCCCTACTGAACATTTGGTAAACTTCTCATATGTGGGGTTTTATTACCAATACTGTCTTATGCTATGAGATATACAACTCCACCCCCACATACTCCTCCTGACCTACGTCACATAGGCTGTTGCTTTGTGGCATATGTCAGGCTTCTTTTGCTTTCTTATTTATAAGGTATATAGATTATGATATCTGTAGCTATTGTTCATTGCCAATAGGTTTATCCCTGTTCGTCACATGGATATCACAAGCAGCCTTTTATGTGCCCTGGCTTTCCACTAGGTCTACTTCAATATACCCTCCTAGGAGAAACTCCCAGCTTTTACTAATATGCATAGAGGATGTGAGATATATACAAATCTATGTTAAGTTCCACTTTGTTACTAACTCGTGCACTTCTCTCATCTTTTTTGTGCTATATACCTCTGTATCATATCCCAGTATGCTATTAGTTTCTAACAGTGGTACGGATACATACACCTATTTTTTCTTACTACATGTTGTGCACAAGTCTGTATACTTACATGTGTATATATAGACAGTAGTTTCATGTTAAAATTAGATGTGTATGTAAGCATTCTTACCTACTATATTATACGCTTGTGACAACTCAGATATAGGCTTAGTGTCACATTCTAACATACTTATAGTAATAGCCTATATAAGGATGCAGATGTCTTGAACAGTTAAATTGTTATTGTTGTTATATTCTATAGTACCTTAGTGCCGCATATAATATGTCCTTGTGGCTCTTATCACAAGAAAGGTCCTAAGTGTAGCACTTTAAATCCACTCTATTATTGTAATTCATGTTATTCATGTACGACTTCATATATGCTCTCTCCTCTGTGCATGCCACTAACTCCCTTCTCCATTTCTTTAGATATCTCACTGCTTTGTTATAAATGGCTCCGTCCCTCCCTCCCTCCCTTTTTCATTACCCTATATTTTAAAGCGGCTCTCTGCCCGCTGACTATCCCCCCTCCCCTATATACATTCATCATAAAGTCCTGAAGGGACCTCCCTAGAGACTACCTTGTTTGCATCATCTTCATGACCATATGACCCGTACAGGGTTCGCTCAGTAGTCCCGAAATAAGCTCTTATCATCATAAAAAGGAGGATTCAGAAGCTCATGTCACTTCTTATTTCAATCACTAATTTCAATATATCTTGTACATGTATTTTGTATGTTTTTGAGTTTACAATTGCATCGGCTGTGACCATTGCCAACTGTTGTATTGTTTGAAAATCCTCAATAAAAAAACTATTTAAAAAAAAAAAAATACTTAGGCCATTTAAGGTCAAATATCTTCCTTTTTTACATAGAGATGTTCAGGTGATATTTTCTAGTCAGCTTTTTACAGCTATGAGGCATCACTTTCATATGCTTCAACATTTGGGTAATATGTCCCTATAACAAAAAAAATGCTTGTTCCCATTTTTACAATATCAATATATAAAATCAGAAAGATTTGAATAGACCTCTGGATTAGATATGGGAAAAGTCACCAATTTTAAGCATTTACAACATCAACTTCAGTGATAACAATCCATCCAACCAGAAGTTATCATCTAAATATTAACAACAAAAGGCACTTGATGTTCAGCACCCACAGATCAACTGATACTATACATTCAGTTAACCTCAGGCTAAAGGAAATGTCAGATATTTCCAAAACAAAAAATAAATAAAATAAATAAATAACAAATTGTATTACACAAAGAAGCTCTTGGCATATTGCCCAACATAAACATACAAATAACATGATTATGTTTCAACAAATACAGATATATATGTGTATTTATTACAATGTGATACACTGCATATACATCATTATATACATTACACATTGACAAGCTTGAAAATTTAAAGTAATTATGATTATTCCCAAACACCGTCTTCCTGTGGATCTTCTTCAACCTATTGCTAATGATGAGCGTCCTTAGACACATCTTTCCATGGACTTCATTGTCAAGCTCCCTGTTTCCAATGGCAATACTGTTATCCTTATGGTAGTTGACCGTTTTTCTAAAATGTCACATTGCATTCCCTTGAAGAAGTTGCCTACCGCTCAGGAGCTTACTTCAATTTTTGCCCGGGAGATCTTCCATTTTCATGGGTTACCCAAGGAGATAGTGTCGGACCGGGGTAGCCAGATTGTCTCTAGATTTTGGCGTTCCTTTTGTGCTCAAATGGGGATCCAGCTTTCCTTCTCCTCGGCATATCACCCTCAATCCAATGGGGCTGTGGAACGGTCTAATCAAGCTCTGGAACAGTTCCTCCATTGCTATGTCTCAGATCACCACAATAATTGGTCTGAACTGTTACCTTGGGCAGAGTTTGCTCGTAATAGTGCTATTAATGCTTCCTCCAAATTATCCCTGTTGATGGCAAATTATGGGTTTCAACCATCCTTGTTACCCGATTTATTGATGTCTCAGGGTATTCTGGCTTTTGAGGAGCATCTTCGGCAACTCCGTTCCACGTGGGTGCAGATTCAGGATTCATCGTTCTATGCAGCGCCAAAAATTCCAGGCTGATCGTAGGCGTCAGCCCGCACCTTCCTACCAGGTTGGTGAGAGAGTTTGGCTGTCCTCCGCAACTTGAACCTTCGCGTGCCTTCCAAAAAACTGGCTACCCGTTATGTTGGTCCTTTTCGAAGACTCCGATGGGTCAATCCTGTGGCCTACACTCTTGACCTTCCTCCTGCAATGCGCATCTCCAATGTTTTTCATGTCTCCCTCTTGAAACTTTTGGTTTGTAATCGGTTTACCACTGTGTTGCCTCGTCCCCATCCTATCTTTGTTGACAATCATGAGGAGTATGAGGTCAGCAGCATTATTGACTCTTGTCTCTCGTATGTCCAGGGGCCGCATACAGTATTTGGTTCACTGGAGGGGCTACGGTCCGGAGGAGCGTTCATGGGTTTCCTCCTCTGATGTTCATGCTCCCGCCATCCTCCGTGCCTTCCATGCCCGTTTCCCAAATAAGCCTTTTGTCCTCCCGCGGGGGAGGGGTCATTGAGGGAAGGGTACTGTCAGGGTTTTTTTCCCTGCTTTGTTTGCCATGTGCTGCTGGCAGCCATTTTACTCACCTCTCTTACTGACTCTGGTGCATACTGTGTGATTCTGCTCATTTCCTGCACTTCCTTTTATGGCCAGACTGGTGTACATCATCCGTGTGAGACAGGATGCAGTCTCAGAATTGTGATGTCATCACTTATTATTTAAAGGGCCTCTGTTCAGTATGCTTTGCCCTTGCAATGTCTCAGACCTGTTTTTGAGAGCTCCTGTGTATTACCTGGCTGTCTGATGTCCCTCCTGGTTCCTGATCCCTGGTTTGTTCCTGACTCTGCTGTTCTCCTTGATCCTGATTCCGGATTGTCTGACTATTCGCTTTCGCTCCTGACTCGGCTCGTCTGACTACCAGCTCTGGTTTTGATTCCTGGCCTGTTTTTTGACTTGTGGACTTTTTATTATTTTTTGCTATTAATAAAGGTGTGATTATTTTTGCACTTCTCATCTCAGTCTGATTCCTGGCACCCTGACAGTCCCTCAATGCAAATTCTTAGCTGTGTGACGTTGGCACCCCGTATAATTAAATTGTGATTACAAATATACCATTATTTAGTGCTACATTTGTGCTAATTTGTGTCGTAAAAATCAACATTTATGTCAGTTTCATTTAAGAGATGTTGCACTTTATATTTTAGCCCATGTAACCTCATCTGTGCCCACTTTGCACCCCATGTAATAAAATCTTGAAAAAATATACCATTCGTTAGTGCTACGTTTGTGCTGATATGTGGTGCGAAAACGTATGTTTGTAGCAATTTTATTTCAGAGATATTGCACTTTATATTTTAGCCCATGTGACCTCAATCTCCACCCATTTTCCACTCCATGTAATTTAATTGTGAAAAACAATACATCACTTGTTTGTGCTGCGTTTGTGTTGATTTTTGCTTCTAAAATGAATATTTGTGCTGGTTTATTTTCAGTAATATTGCACTTTATATTTTAGCCCATGCGACCTTAATCTCCGCCCACTTTCCACCCCATGTAATTAAATAATGAAAAAGTATACTATTTGTTAGTGCTATGTTTGTGCTGATTTGTGCTGCAAAAATTTACTTTTATGCCAGTTTCATTTCTGAGATATTGCAACTTATAGTTTAACCTATATGACCTCATGTAATTAAACCATGAAATAATGTATACCATTTTTTTGGTCTACATTTCTGCTGATTTGTGCCGCAAAAATCAACATTTGTGCCAGTTTCATTTCAGAGATATTGCACATTATATTTTAGCCCATGTGACCTCAGTCTCCGCCCACTTTCCCCCCATGTAATTAAATTGTAAAAAAACTAATAAAAACACACCATTTGTTTGTGCTGTGTTTGTGCTGATTTGTACCGCACATTATATTTTAGCCACCTATGTAATTAAATTATGAAAAAATATACCATTAATTTATGCTACGTTTGTGCAGATTTGTGCCTGAAAAATGTTGGTTTTGTTTTAGAAATATTGCACATTAACTTTTAGCGCATGTGACATCAATTTCTGCCCACTTTCCACCCCATGTAATTAAATAAAAAAAAATAAAAAAAATACACCATTTGTTTGTGCTGTCCTTGTGCTATGTGCAACAAAAATTAACATTTGTGCAGGTTTCATTTCAGAGCTATTGCACTTTATATTTTGGACCATGGGACATCCTCTCCACCCACTTTCCACCCCATGTAATAAAATTATGGGGAAAAAATATATATACCATTAATTTGTGCTATGTTTGTACTGATTTGTGTTGCAAAAATGAACATTTGTGCCAGTTTTGTTTCTGAGATATTACACTTTATATTGTAGCCCATGTGGCCTCATCTTAACCTACTTTCCACCCCATGTAATTAAATCTTAAAAATATACAATTCATTTGTGCTACGTTTGTGCTGATTTGTGTTCCAGATACGAAAATCTGTGCTGATTTGGTTTTGTAGATATTGCACATTATATTCCATTTGACTTCAATCTCGAATTACTTTCCACCCCATGTAATTAAATTGCAAAAAGATATATTCCATTAGTTTGTGTTATATTTGTGCTAATTATATGTGTGTGTGTTTGATGTACAAAGATTCAGAAGTTTGGACAGTGTTTATTAATCTGACAACCATGTTTTAATGATTATGTGTTTGGATGAATTATTTCTGATTTCCTAATCTTCAATATTGTTAAAACGTAATTTATATACATGGCTAATAAAAATACTTGGCAAACACAAAAGATCATATAGTAAGTTAATGATGTGTACATGTACTCAACTCAGTAATTTAAAGTACCATTAACTCTAAAATGAGCATAAGTGATGTCAATAAGTCCTCATATACAACCCCAGCAAACAGCATTATTTAAGGACATACTCTAATTGGTCAGAACATGTCAATTTATCTTTATCAAAAGCTGTAACTCTCTGTATAGATCAATGACAGTTTCTTTCTCTGGACCAACAGTACTCCACAGGTCCTAAATGGTACTTTCACTATGAGTTTAAACCACATGCCTGGGATTAACCACATAGAGTTGCAGTATTACTAATGTTAAAAGGATAAGCTGTAAAAAATTAGAGCATGTAATATTATCACTTGAATGGCTCTTTAACTATACAGGGAGTGCAGAATTATTAGGCAAATGAGTATTTTGACCACATCATCCTCTTTATGCATGTTGTCTTACTCCAAGCTGTATAGGCTCGAAAGCCTACTACCAATTAAGCATATTAGGTGATGTGCATCTCTGTAATGAGAAGGGGTGTGGTCTAATGACATCAACACCCTATATCAAGTGTGCATAATTATTAGGCAACTTCCTTTCCTTTGGCAAAATGGGTCAAAAGAAGGACTTGACAGGCTCAGAAAAGTCAAAAATAGTGAGATATCTTGCAGAGGGATGCAGCACTCTCAAAATTGCAAAGCTTCTGAAGCGTGATCATCGAACAATCAAGCGTTTCATTCAAAATAGTCAACAGGGTCGCAAAAGCGTGTGGAAAAACCAAGGCGCAAAATAACTGCCCATGAACTGAGAAAAGTCAAGCGTGCAGCTGCCAAGATGCCACTTGCCACCAGTTTGGCCATATTTCAGAGCTGCAACATCACTGGAGTGCCCAAAAGCACAAGGTGTGCAATACTCAGAGACATGGCCAAGGTAAGAAAGGCTGAAAGACGACCACCACTGAACAAGACACACAAGCTGAAACGTCAAGACTGGGCCAAGAAATATCTCAAGACTGATTTTTCTAAGGTTTTATGGACTGATGAAATGAGAGTGAGTCTTGATGGGCCAGATGGATGGGCCCATGGCTGGATTGGTAAAGGGCAGAGAGCTCCAGTCCGACTCAGACGCCAGCAAGGTGGAGGTGGAGTACTGGTTTGGGTTGGTATCATCAAAGATGAGCTTGTGGGGCCTTTTCGGGTTGAGGATGGAGTCAAGCTCAACTCCCAGTCCTACTGCCAGTTTCTGGAAGACACCTTCTTCAAGCAGTTGTACAGGAAGAAGTCTGCATCCTTCAAGAAAAACATGATTTTCATGCAGGACAATGCTCCATCACACGCGTCCAAGTACTCCACAGCGTGGCTGGCAAGAAAGGGTATAAAAGAAGAAAATCTAATAACATGGCCTCCTTGTTCACCTGATCTGAACCCCATTGAGAACCTGTGGTCCATCATCAAATGTGAGATTTACAAGGAGGGAAAACAGTACACCTCTCTGAACAGTGTCTGGGAGGCTGTGGTTGCTGCTGCACGCAATGTTGATGGTGAACAGATCAAAACACTGACAGAATCCATGGATGGCAGGCTTTTGAGTGTCCTTGCAAAGAAAGGTGGCTAAATTGGTCACTGATTTGTTTTTGTTTTGTTTTTGAATGTCAGAAATGTATATTTGTGAATGTTGAGATGTTATATTGGTTTCACTGGTAAAAATAAATAATTGAAATGGGTATATATTTGTTTTTTGTTAAGTTGCCTAATAAATTATGCACAGTAATAGTCACCTGCACACACAGATATCCCCCTAAAATAGCTATAATTAAAAACAAACTAAAAACTACTTCCAAAACTATTCAGCTTTGATATTAATGAGTTTTTTGGGTTCATTGAGAACATGGTTGTTGTTCAATAATCAAATTAATCCTCAAAAATACAACTTGCCTAATAATTCTGCACTCCCTGTATATAAAATTACTGAAAATGTATGTTAAATATATGGCAATAATTATACTAAGCAATAATTGCTTCATGGATAATTCATGTCTTTATTAGTTGCATTCGCCTAGATTTAGAGTTTTGCGGCCAAAGGGGTGCGTTAGCTATGCATGTTTTTTTTCCCCCACACTTTTTAAATAACACTGGTATTGAGAGTTCTCTAAAGGACTGCGTTAGGCTCCAAAAAGGGAGCGTAGAGGCATATTTTCCGCCACTTCAACTCTCAATACCAGCGGCTAGCTGGAAAAACGTGCTTGTGCACGATTCCCCCATAGGAAACAATGGGGCAGTTTGGCCTGAATAAAAAACTAACACCTGCAAAAAAGCAGCGCTAAGCTCCTAACGCAGCCCCATTGTTTCCTATGGGGAAACACTCTCTAAGTCTGCACCTAACACCCTAACATGAACCCCGAGTCTAAACACCCCTAACCTTGCACTTATTAACCCCTAATCTGCCGCCCCCGCTATCGCTGACCCTTGCATTTTATTATTAACCCCTAATCTGCCGCTCAGGACCCTGCCGCAACCTACATTATACCTATGTACCCCTAATCTGCTGCCCCTAACATCGCCGACCCCTATATTATATTTATTAACCCCTAATCTGCCCCCCCCCCCCAACGTCGCCGCTACTTTACCTACACTTATTAACCCCTAATCTGCCGACCGGACCTCGTCGCCACTATAATAAATGTATTAACCCCTAAACCGCCGCACTCCTGCCACTCTAACCCTATAATAAATAGTTTTAACCCCAATCTGCCCTCCCTAACATCTGCGACACCTAACTTCAAGTATTAACCCCTAATCTGCCGACCGGACCTCGCCGCTACTCTAATAAATGTATTAACCCCTAAAGCTAAGTCTAACCCTAATCCTAACACCCCCTAAGTTAAATATAATTTTTATCTAACAAAATAAATTATTTCTTTTTAAAAAAAAATAATCCTATTTAAAGCTAAATACTTACCTGTAAAATAAACCCTAATATAGCTACAATATAAATAATAATTACATTGTAGCTATTTTAGGATTTATATTTATTTTACAGGCAACTTTGTATTTATTTTAACTAAGTACAATAGCTATGAAATAGTTATTTACTATTTAATAGCTACCTAGTTAAAAAAAATTACAAAATTACCTGTAAAATAAATCCTAACCTAAGTTACAATTAAACCTAACACTACACTATCAATAAATTAATTAACTAAACTATCTACAATTACCTACAATTAAATCAACTAAACTAAATTACAAAAAAAAACAAACACTAAATTACCACAAAAAAAAGATTACAAGAATTTTAAACTAATTACACCTACTCTAAGCCCCCTAAAAAAATAACAAAGCCCCCCAAAATAAAAAAAATGCCCTACCCTATTCTAAAATAAAAAGTTAACAGCTCTATTACCTTACCAGCCCTTAAAAGGGCCTTTTGGGGGGCATGCCCCAGAGAAATCAGCTCTTTTGCCTGTAAAAAAAAACATACAATGCCCCCCCAACATTACAACCCACCACCCACATACCCCTAATCTAACCCACCCAAACCCCCCTTTTAAAAACCTAACACTAAGCCCCTGAAGATCTTCCTTCCTTGTCTTCACCCAGCCGGGTACCATCCGATCCGTCCAGAAGAGGGTCCGAAGTCTTCATCCTATCCGGCCAGAAGAGGTCCTCCAGAGGGTCGGAAGTAATCATCCAGGTGGCATCTTCTATCTTCTTCCAAACGGAGCGGAGCAGGTCCATCTTGAAGCAGCCGGCACGGATCCATCCTCTTCTTCCGACGTCCTAACACCGAATGAAGGTTCCTTTAAATGACGTCATCCAAGATGGCGTCCCTCGAATTCCGATTGGCTGATAGGATTCTATCAGTCAATCGGAATTAAGGTAGGAAAAATCTGATTGGCTGATTGAATCAGCCAATTCAATCAGCCTATCAGATTTTTCCTACCTTAATTACGATTGGCTGATAGAATCCAATCAGCCAATCAGATTGAGCTTGCATTCTATTGGCTGTTCCGATCAGCCAATAGAATGCGAGCTCAATCTGATTGGCTGATTGGATCAGCCAATCTGATTGAACTTGAATCTGATTGGCTGATTTAATCAGCCAATCAGATTTTTCCTACCTTAATTCCGATTGGCTGATAGAATCCTATCAGCCAATTGGAATTCGAGGGACGCCATCTTGGATGACATCATTTAAAGGAACCTTCATTCGGTGTTAGGACATCGGAAGAAGAGGATGGATCCGCGCCGGCTGCTTCAAGATGGACCCGCTCCGCTCCGGATGGAAGAAGATAGAAGATGCCGCCTGGATGAAGACTTCGGACCCTCTGGAGGACCTCTTCTGACCGGATAGGATGAAGACTTCGGACCCTCTGGAGGACCTCTTCCGGCCCGATAGGATGAAGACTTCGGACCCTCTTCTGGACGGATCGGATGGTACCCGGCTGGGTGAAGACAAGGTAGGAAGATCTTCAGGGGCTTAGTGTTAGGTTTTTTAAGGGGGGTTTGGGTGGGTTAGATTAGGGGTATGTGGGTGGTGGGTTGTAATGTTGGGGGGGTATTGAATGTTTTTTTTTACAGGCAAAAGAGCTGATTTCTTTGGGGCATGCCCCGCAAAAGGCCCTTTTAAGGGCTGGTAAGGTAATAGAGCTGTTAACTTTTTATTTTAGAATAGGGTAGGGCATTTTTTTATTTTGGGGGGCTTTGTTATTTTTTTAGGGGGCTTAGAGTAGGTGTAATTAGTTTAAAATTCTTGTAATCTTTTTTTTTTTTTTGGTAATTTAGTGTTTGGTTTTTTTTGTAATTTAGTTTAGTTGATTTAATTGTAGGTAATTGTAGGTAGTTTAGTTATTACTGGGTCATATTGGCAGCACTCCCAGATGTGGATTTAAACTTTTTGAAAGGTGTGCTAAAAAAACAAATTTTGTATTTGTATTTAAAATTACCAGGGAGACTGACAATCTCCCATTGGTTTAAGCACCCCACCCAAGTTCAGGTGTGCTCATAACAGGGTTATAGAGTTGTGAATAAAAAGCCAGGGAGTCTCATTCTATTATGAAGAGTAAAAGCAGGAATGTTTCAGCCCTTTGTGGCAAAAGGACTGTAGAGTAGGACCAGTCGAATTGGGGCACCTTGAAAGTGGTGACTGGCTAAGCAGAATATGGCCATATTGTGTGACTAAGTTCCCAATATTATTTAAAAAAGAATAGTTGTCTCTTGATGTATTTGCAGGCAATTTTTTGCAGCAGTAAAAAATGTTGTCCGTTGGAAAATGGATGTGCGCTGATACCTCTTTGTTTGTGTAATTACTGGGTCATATTGGCAGCACTCCCAGATGTGGATTTAAACTTTTTGTAAGGTGTGCTAAAAAAACAAATTTTGTATTTGTATTTGTATTTAAAATTACCAGGGAGACTGACCATCTCCCATTGGTTTAAGCACCCCACCCAAGTTCAGGTGTGCTCATAACAGGGTTATAGAGTTGTGAATAAAAAGCCAGGGAGTCTCATTCTATTATGAAGAGTAAAAGCAGGAATGTTTCAGCCTTCCATGGCAAAAGGACTGTAGAGTAGGACCAGTCGAATTGGGGCACCTTGAAAGTGGTGAATGGCTAAGCAGAATATGGCCATATTGTGTGACTAAGTTCCCAATATTATTTAAAAAAGAATAGTTGTCTCTTGATGTATTTGCAGGCAATTTTTTGCAGCAGTAAAAAATGTTGTGCTTTGGAAAATGGATGTGCGCTGATACCTCTTTGTTTAGGTAGTTTAGTTAATTAATTTATTGATAGTGTAGTGTTAGGTTTAATTGTAACTTAGGTTAGGATTTATTTTACAGGTAATTTTGTAATTATTTTAACTAGGTAGCTATTAAATAGTAAATAACTATTTCATAGCTATTGTACTTAGTTAAAATAAATACAAAGTTGCCTGTAAAATAAATATAAATCCTAAAATAGCTACAATGTAATTATTATTTATATTGTAGCTATATTAGGGTTTATTTTACAGGGAAGTATTTAGTTTTAAATAGGATTAATTTTTTTAATAAGAAATAATTTATTTCGTTAGATAAAAATTATATTTAATTTAGGGGGGTGTTAGGGTTAGACTTAGCTTTAGGGGTTCATACATTTATTAGAGTAGCGGCGAGGTCCGGTCAGCAGATTAGGGGTTAATACTTGAAGTTAGGTGTCGACGATGTTAGGGAGGGCAGATTAGGGGTTAATACTATTTATTATAGGGTTTTTGAGGCAGGAGTGAGGCGGTTTAGGGGTTAATACATTTATTATAGTGGCGGCGAGGTCCGGTCAGCAGATTAGGGGTTAATAAGTGTAGGTAAGGTAGTGGCGACGTTGGGGGGGGCAGATTAGGGATTAATAAATATTATGTAGGTGTCGGCGATGTTAGGGGCAGCAGATTAGGGGTACATAGGGATAATGTAGGTGGCGGCGGTGTGCGGTCGGCAGATTAGGGGTTAAAAAAATGTATTAGAGTGGCGGCGATGTGGGGGGACCTCGGTTTAGGGGTACATAGGTAGTTTATGGGTGTTAGTGTACTTTAGAGCACAGTAGTTAAGAGCTTTATAAACCGGCGTTAGCCCATAAAGCTCTTAACTCCTGACTTTTTTCTACGGCTGGAGTCTTGTTGGTAGAGGGTCTACCACTCACTTCAGCCAAGACTCTAAATACCGGCGTTAGGAAGATCCCCTTGAAAAGATAGGATACGCAATTGGCGTAAGGCGGTCTGCGGTATGGAAAAGTCGCGGCTGGAAAGTGAGCGTTAGACCCTTTCCTGACTGACTCTAAATACCAGCGGGCGGTAAAAAGCAGCGTTAGGACCCCTTAACGCTGCTTTTGATGGCTAATGCAGAACTCTAAATCTAGGCGATTGTGTTTTTATTTTGTACAGTGTGGCAAAAATAGTTTGCTTCTGTTGCATTTACACTGGAAAAAATCTTAAAGACATATAGTAGATGTGTATAGAAAAAGTTGCAACGCAGCTAACAAAGATCTGACTCATCTGAGAAAACTTGCTGGAGTGCTGGCTTGCTTAGCTAACTCCTGGTTTGTCTTGTTAAACACCAATTAACTCTGAGCAAGTGGGGGTTAATAATGTGTAAAGTGTGGTTAACTTTGCATACTGGGGGCAATATAGGACTTAACATGCCAGAGAGGGGATTGACATTGCTACAAACAGGTTAATATTGCCAATATGTGTTTTAAGAGATAAACCCCCTATTACGTCATACATACTCTAATACTATAACTGTAATAAATAAAACACAACAACTTGGTTGGGAGAAAATACCCATCACGGTCACGTTTATTCAATAAACAGATTTAAACTATGGCTAATATTATCCAATATTAGGCACTCGTTAATCAAAACATAACTAAAACTTGTATCAAGTTCATTCATAACTGACAACTTCGTTCATATCCAAATCCCTACTGACAGACGGACAAGGCCCCTCTGGTGTTTGCAGATGGACACCCAGCTGTTCATGCTCAATGGCATAGAGAGAGAGCTGTGTTGTGTAGAGATCTTCGGTCTGCAATTCGTAAGGGAGAGGACCCCTAAGACCGGCGCCTAGTGGGCGTCTCCCCTACCTGTTTCTAGACCGTCACTCTTCTCTCTTAATGCCCGCTCCCAGGGCCTTGCCCAACCGCCACAAGAGGAAAGTTACTAAATTTACTCTTGCCGCCACCTTTAACCAACAGGTACCTCTTAACATAACTTACAAACTAACCATACCAACTTTGTTTTAAAAAACATTATAATCCAAATATTTTATTATTATTTTTAATTTATTTTTTTGAACAGTGACTATATAACAGTCATTTAACAACTGCTAACCAGCTTATAATGCATGTATTTTGCCCTTTCTTTCTTTTTTAGATTATCAGTAATAGTACCTTCCTGATGTCATTCATGAATAAATCCAACCCAGCATCCGTTAAGTGCGATTCATCAGGGCGATAAAGGTCCTTTTTGTCATCCGTGATTAGTTTGTGCCTGATAACAAAGCCACCCAAGGCCATAACAGCTCTTCCTACCTCCCTGTTGAGCTTCTTACAGATGTTATACACTGCCCTCTGGGTTGCTATGTACTGCCAGTGCAGTCGAGCAACTACATTGGACCAACATATCCTCACATCACAGAGCAAGGCATGTACCCACTTTATATCGGCCACCATCCTCCTAATGAGATCCAATGCTGGTACGTTATGTGAGTTATCAATGTTCCTGAAAAATAGAGATAACTCATGAGTTATTGATTTCAATTGTGTTGGACTCGTTAAGACTGTGATCACCTTGTTAAAGGGACATAATACTCCTATGCTAAATCACTCAAAAGTAATGCAGTAAAAAGCTGACAAGAAAATATCACCTGAGCATCTCTATGTAAAAAAAGAAGATATTTTACCTCAAAATATCTTCAGCTCATCAGAGTAAGTGCTGTGTAAAAAGTTATACTGTCCATCTGCAAATTGGGGAGAAAAAATAGGCAATCAGCATCCGCAATTCTGAGATAATGCTTTGACTTTGCTGTGATTTCACAGAACTTACTTAAACTGAATAGGAAAATAACATGACTGTGCCTACACATGCCAGATGCACACTTCTTTGCAAGCCCTGGGACAAGCATCCTGACTGGCTGCTTAAAGTTTCTTTACAGTGGGGTGTTAAAAATACTTAGGACATTTGAGGTAAAATATCTTCGTTTTTTACATAGAGATGTTCAGGTGATATTTTATAGTCTGCTTTTTACAGCTATGCTGCATCACTTTCATGTGCTTCAACTTTTGGGTATCATGTCCCTATAACAAAACAAAAAAAAATGCTTGTTCCCATTTTTACAATATCAATAAATAATAATAATAAATAAATATAAATAATAAAATCAGAAAGATTTGAATAGACCTCTTGATTGGATATGTGAAAAGTCACCCATTTTAAGCATGAACAACATCAACTTCAGTGATAACAATCCATCCAACCAGGCGTAATCAACTAAATATTAACAACAAAAGGCATTTGATGCTCAGCACCCACAGATCAACCGATAACATACATTCAATTAACCTCCGGCTCCAGGAAATGTCAGATATTTCCAAAACAAAAAATAAATATAATAAATAAATAGCAAAATGTGTGTTATGTTACACAAAGAAGCTCTTGGCATATTGCCCAAACATATAGAAAACGTCTCCATAACTTAAACATACAAATAAGATGATTATGTTTCAACAAATACAGATACATATGTGTATTTATTACAATGGGATACACTGCATATACATCATTATATACATTACACATTGACAAGCTTGAAATTTTAAAGTAATTATGATTATTCCCAAACACCTCATGCATCCTGCACCCCTTATGTGCTCTATGTTCCATGCGCAAGCATTTTAAACAGAGTCATCACCAGATCTCAGAGCAGACATTTTTTTAAATGCTGGTGCATAAACCATATTACACAGAGTAAAAGCTCTTACTGAAAACGGTAATAACTTGCACTAGAAACATTTTTGCTAAGCAAGTGTATAGCAGAAATGCTTCTATTCAAAATTAAAAATGTTATGCACTAATGTCTATTTCAATTTTAACTGCAATGTCCCTTTACCTTTCAGTGAGCATCAAAAGAAAGATGATTTGTTTGGGGACTTTGAGTTGTATGAGTGCTATGACTTGAGTGATAGGTCACTTGCTATGTTTTTCTTCACTCTTTGAGTATTTCTGATTTATTTCTGTTATTTTTTATTATATCCTTATTAGATCAAGGTCCACCCCAGGAGGGCAGTCAAAGGGGGGGGGGACAGAAGAAGTCATAAAGGCAGTCCAAGTGGATTAATTGTGATGAGGTAGGTGGTGGTTACAGTTGATGGGCTATAATAAAAGCACCTTTTTTTTTTTTTTATTAGATTAGGGTGGTACAGTCTAGACAAAATTAAACTTTAATTATTCAGATAGGACTTGTAATTGTAATCAACTTTCCAATTCACTTTTATCATCAAATTTGCTTTGGTATTCTTAATTGAAACTAAACCTAGGTAGGCTCATATGCTAATTTCTAAGCCCTTGAGGTCTGCCTCTTATCACATGCTTTTAAATTGCTTTTCACAACAAGAGACTGTGAGCCATATAGACAACACTGTGTTCAGGCACAAGACAATACTAAATGCAACTCAATAGATAATAAATACATTGTCATGTGATCAGGGGGCTGTCAGAAAATGCTTAGATACAAGTTAATCACAGAGGTAAAAAGTATATTAATATAACTGTGTTGGTTGTGCATAACTGGGGAATGGGTAATAAAAGGATTATCTACTGTATCTTTTAAAACAATACATATCCTATTGTAGACTGTCCCTTTAAGCTTCTCTATTTTATAGTCTGAATTTCCTCTCTGAAGTACAAGGTATTGCTTTCTGTTTTTTGTTTTTTTCTGTTGCACCTGCAGATCATTAACCACCATCAATCACATATTACTTGTCCTGAAATGACAAATTTGTAGTTAATTTTATGATAAATAATTATATCAGCAGTAGAAATGTACATAACTACTCTGTGGGAATAGGTTCCCCAATGCAAATTCTTAGCTGTGTGAAGTTGGCACCCCATGTAATTAAATTGTGATTACAAATATACCATTATTTAGTGCTACATTTGTGCCAGTTTCATTTAAGAGATTTTGCAATTTATATTTTAGCCCATGTAACCTCATCTGCACACACTTTGCACCCCATGTAATTAAATCATGAAAAAAATATACCATTCGTTAGTGCTACGTTTGTGCTGATTTGTGGTGCAAAAACGTTTGTACCGATTTTATTTCAGAGATATGGCACTTTATATTTTAGCCTGTGTGACCTCAATCTCCGCCCACTTTCCACCCCATGTAATTTAATTGTGAAAAACAATACACCATTTGTTTGTGCTGTGTTTGTGTTGATTTGTGCTTCAAAAATGAATATTTGTGTTTATTTTCAGAGATATTGCACTTTATATTTTAGCCCAAAACTGTATACCTGGGACAGTGTGCATTTCCATGTTAAACACTACAACGGTAAATACCTGGGGCAATGTGCATTCCCTTGTTAAACACTATAAAGGTGTGTACCTGGGACAGTGTGCATACCCTTGTTAACACTATGACGTTGTGTACCTTGGGTACTGTGCATTCTTTTGTTAAACACTATAATGGTGTGCACCTGGGGGAGTGTGCATTCCCTAGTTAAACACTATAAAGGTGTGTACATGGGGCAGTGTGCATTCCTTTGTTAAACACTATGAAGGTGTGTACATGGGGCAGTGTGCATTCCCTAGTTAAACACTATAAAGGTGTGTACATGGGGCAGTGTGCATTCCTTTGTTAAACACTATGAAGGTGTGTACATGGGGCAGTGTGCATTCCCTTGTTAAACACTATAAAGGTCTGTACCTGAGGCAGTTTGCATTCCCTTGTTAAGCACTATAACGGTGTGTACCTGGGGCAATGTGCATTCCTTTGTTAAACACTATAAAGGTGTGTACCTGGGGCAGTATGCATTCCCTTGTTAAACACTATAACGGTGTGTACCTGGGGCAGTGTGCATTCCTTTGTTAAACACTATAAAGGTGTGTACCTGGGGCAGTGTGCATTCCCTTGTTAAACACTATAAAGGTGTGTACCTGGGGCAGTGTGCATTCCCTTGTTAAACACTATAAAGGTGTGTACCTGGGGCAGTGTGCATTCCTTTGTTAAACACTATATTGGTGTGTACCTCGGGCAGTGTGCATTCCCTTGTTAAACACTATAAAGGTGTGTACCTGGGGCACTGTGCATTCCCTTGTTAAACACTATAACGGTGTGTACCTGGGGCATTGTGCATTTTCTTGTTAAACACTATAAAGGTGTGTACCTGGGGCAGTGTGCATTCCCTTGTTAAACACTATAACGGTGTGTACCTGTACAGTGTGCATTCCCTTGTTAAACATTATAACGGTGTGTATCCGGGGCACTGTGCATTCCCTTGTTAAACACTATAATGGTGTGTACCTGGGGCAGTGTACATTTTCTTATTAAACACAATAACGGTGTGTACCTAGGGCAGTGTACATTCCCTTGTTAAACACTATAAAGATGTGTACCTGGGGCACTGTGCACTCCCTTGTTAAACAATATTAAGGTCTGTACCTGAGGCAGTGTGCATTCCCTTGTTAAGCACTATAACAGTATGTACCTGGGGCAATGTGCATTCCTTTGTTAAACACTATAACGGTGTGTACCTGGGGCAGTGTGCATTCCATTGTTAAACACTATAAAGGTGTGTACCTGGGGCAGTGTGCATTCCTTTGTTAAACACTATAACGGTGTGTACCTCGGGCAGTGTGCATTCCCTTGTTAAACACTATAAAGGTGTGTACCTGGGGCAGTGTGCATTCCCTTGTTAAACACTATAAAGGTGTGTACCTGGGGCAATGTGCATTCCTTTGTTAAACACTCTAAAGGTGTGTACCTGGGGCAGTATGCATTCCCTTGTTAAACACTATAATGGTGTGTACCTGGGGCATTGTGCATTTTCTTGTTAAACACTATAAAGGTGTGTACCTGGGGCAGTGTGCATTCCTTTGTTAAACACTATGGAGGTGTGTACCTGGGGCAGTGTGCATTCCCTTGTTAAACACTATAACGGTGTGTACCTGTACAGTGTGCATTCCCTTGTTAAACATTATAACGGTGTGTACCCGGGGCACTGTGCATTCCCTTTTTAAACACTATAACGGTGTGTACCTGGGGCAGTGTGCATTCCCTTGTTAAACACTATAATGGTGTGTACCTGGGGCAGTGTGCATTCCCTTGTAAAACACTATAAAGGTGTGTACCTGTGGCAGTGTGCATTCCTTTGTTAAACACTATAACGGTGTGTACCTGGGGCAGTGTACATTTTCTTATTAAACACTATAACGGTGTGTACCTAGGGCAGTGTACATTCCCTTGTTAAACACTATAAAGATGTGTACCTGGGGCAGTGTGCATTCCCTTGTTAAACACTATTAAGGTCTGTACCTGAGGCAGTGTGCATTCCCTTGTTAAGAACTATAACAGTATGTACCTGGGGCAATGTGCATTCCTTTGTTAAACACTATAAAGGTGTGTACCTGGGGCAGTGTGCATTCCATTGTTAAACACTATAAAGGTGTGTACCTGGGGCAGTGTGCATTCCTTTGTTAAACACTATAACGGTGTGTACCTCGGGCACTGTGCATTCCCTTGTTAAACACTATAAAGGTGTGTACCTGGGGCAGTGTGCATTCCCTTGTTAAACACTATAACGGTATGTACCTGGGGCAATGTGCATTCCTTTGTTAAACACTATAAAGGTGTGTACCTGGGGCAGTGTGCATTCCCTTGTTAAACACTATAACGTTGTGTACCTGGGGCATTGTGCATTCCTTTGTTAAATACTATGGAGGTGTTTACCTGGGGCAGTGTGCATTCCCTTGTTAAACACTATAACGGTGTGTACCTGTGCAATGTGCATTCCCTTGTTAAACACTATAACGGTGTGTACCTGTGCAATGTGCATTCCATTGTTAAACACTATAACGGTGTGTAAATGTGCAGTGTGCATTCCCTTGTTAAACACTATAACGGTGTGTACCCGGGGCACTGTGCATTCACTTGTTAAACACTATAACGGTGTGTACTTGGGGCAGTGTGCATTCCCTTGTTAAACACTATAACGGTGTGTACTTGGGGCAGTGTGCATTCCTTTGTTAAACACTATAACGATGTGTACCTGGGGCAGTGCGAATTCCCTTGTTAAACACTATAAAAGTGTGAACCTGGGGCAGTGTGCATTCCCTTGTTAAACATTATAAAGGTGTGAACCTGGGGCAGTGTGCATTCCCTTGTTAAACATTATAAAGGTGTGAACCCGGGCCAGTGTGCATTCCCTTGTTAAACACTATAAAGGTGTGTACCTGGGGCAGTGCGAATTCCCTTGTTAAACACTATAACGATGTGTACCTGGGGCAGTGCGAATTCCCTTGTTAAACACTATAAAGGTCTGTACCTGGGGCAGTGTTCATTCCCTTGTTAAAGTTACTATTTAAATATGTAACAATCTTTCAGATATGTTTTAGATCTCTCAGCACTTATAAGTTGTTATATATTTTTTTTTATATAAAGATTTTCCAGAAATGTTTAAGTTCTCACAGCACTTAGAATTGTTGTGTAGAAAAAAGAATTCACCTTTTGTGTTAGTTACATAGTTTCAGTGAAAAGATATATATATATATATATATATAAACAATGTTGTAAAAAACTTTTAAGTTTGTATTCATTCAATATATAAATATTTAAGTGTATATTCCTTCAACACATATATTGTCTGAAGTTATAATTTGAGCTGTAGTTTGATCACTATAACAGCAAACTTGTATCGTTACAATGCTATGTTAATAGGTTTGTCCGGTTAAATTACGGTACATTTCATGCATTATATAGATGTTTGCTGTTAATGAAAATAATTAGTGAAACTGCAGTTCTAACACTGTTAAATGTGATACAGGCTGTAGTTCTAACACGGCTAATGATATCCAAACTGCTGAGGTTAATTATTGTTGACTATTACAAAATATTGATTTGCTATTGGTTCAATAGTTGCTAAAATTGCGGTTATATACCCTGCCTTTACAGCACTTTAAATACAATTCCAGCAGCACTCCATATTGTAATATATGTTGATTATAGAATATCAGTAATATTGTGGTTTTATAGTAATTTTGATCAAAGCCTCATTTGTCTTTTAGATTCATTGCATAAATCATGTGGCTACGTAAATACTGGCTAATCTACTCCCCTATTAATTAATGTCTTATGGTTCAAAACGCTACTCTTGTTAGTTATATTATGCGTTCAAATGCTGCTCTTTACATCCAGTGTTCTAAGTTATTGTTAATAATATTGAGCTGAATCTGCTCGTGGTTCATACGCTGCTCTGGTCAATTATATTAGGCGTTATAAGCAGCTGTTAGCAATATTAAGCTGAATCAATTCTCGGTATCCGGTTCTTTTTAAATATAGATGTGACTAGGTTTTAAATAAATTAACAGTCTCAATTGTGGCTCATTTAAAAAAGAGTTCCCCTGAACTCTTGGTCCCTAACATGTTTCGCCGGTACACCCGGCTTTTTCAAAGGGTATCGCGAGTATGCCCTCGGATGAATTTATTTATAGTCTTTTGCAATGTAACTCCACCTCTCTAGAGTACGTCTCATAATGGGTGTGTAACAGATAGAATTCTGGGTCTTGTAGTCCGGTTACGTTGAGTTGCGGTATTAAGCTAGAAATAAACAGGGTCAATATTAAATCTCTATTTGATGAATTTTATTCCATTGATTTGTTAAATTCTACACTTTATTAAAAAAATTTAGTTTGTGCCAAGCGTTATATTAGTTCATCCTAAATTGATGTTTAGTAAATACCCTAAATCGATATATTATATGTCTATTAATATAAACTTTAATGAATTAAACTACATTAATATTTTATTGTGATATTCTTAACTGTATAAATTATTCTGTTACAATGTTTCATTTGATGTTATGATTGGATGCATGAATTATTTTTAGTGATGTATACTTATGAATAAAAAGTTATAATAAAAATTTAATTTGATTTATGTGTAAGACTGTTATTTTTACGGTGACTGTTATAAGAGTGAAGTGATATGTGAGAGGTGACAAATCGTGTGTGAGGAAAAGTGATTACTATGTTTGAGTTCATGTGCTAATCTAATTAGTTGTGAATGAGTGTATTGGTGAAAATAGTGCCTAAAACATGATTTGAAAGAAAAAGAAAAAAAGGAGAAAAAATGGGAGGGGGGGGGGGGAAAGAAAAGGGGGGGGCAAACGGGAATTGGGAAGGGGGGGAGAGAGAGAGAAGGTGGAATAATTGTGTAAGGGTGGTGTTAGTCATAATTAAATGTTAAGAAGTGCTGTGTATAATAATTTTATTATGTGCCTATTAATTGGTCTAATAACTTCAAATATGTGATAATGAGGTGTAGATATAAATTATTAAATTGTAATTAAACTATGGGGTTGAATGTGTAGTGAATATAAACTAATGAATTATAATTAATCTGTGAAGTTAGTGATCTTAAATATTATACTATAAATATATGGTTCTCATGAAACCAAATATCATGTATTAAATAATCTTACATTGTTGTTATGATAATTATGAAATATGTATCATACATGTATCTAAATATTATGATAAATTATGGAACATGTATCATAAATGTGTCTAAATATTATATTGTGAATGTATAATTATCATGATATCAATTTTGATAACATGTATTAAAAAAGTTTCTTACATTGTTGCTTATAATAAATTATAGACCATGTCTCATACATGTACCTCTCTGGTGTTATATAATGTAATAATAATAAAAAAGTTAATCTGCCCATAATCTGCAGACTTACAGTACATTCAATTGTAGTACACTGTACATATAATTTGTATATAGCCTGTACATTATCTGAAGATTACCATATGTTTATGTGATATGTAAATTTAATGTAGACTCATAATACATTTGATGCAAACTTATCTTTAAGCTTAGTTATTATATGGTCTTTATGATTTCATTATTTTATTATTTATTGAATTGTGTGGTATTTGTGGTTTATTTGTATTATTATTTGTTTGTATTCCTATATATACTTTAGATTAGTTTCTGTTTATGTTGATTTATATAAAGTATATATATGAGTGTATTCTGAGAAAAATAATTAGAATATTTAATGTTTATATTGTTTAATGCTGATCATAATACTCATATTGCTTATGTTTAAATGAGTTTAATGATATTGTACACTTATTATGATTTTATTGTTGATGTTAAGAGTAAACACTGAATTTATTATAAATTAATTGATGTTATCTGTTTATTATAGTTGCATATATTTGACATTAAAGCCTATAATAAGACAATGTATTCATATATGACGTTTGCCTGTAGTTTTTTGTAGATCTATCTTTTGAGGGTAAATATAATGTATGTATTATTTGCTAAGTTTGAAACTGATGATCCTAAATGTTTTTCTTGTGTTAAGTTAATGTTAAGCTTATTACAAAAATGAACTGTAGTTATTTTGTTCATTGAGTCCATATGGTTGGACCAAGTTTAACAAAAAAATCCATCTGGTTTCAGCACGTAATAGAGGTTTTTCAAAATCTCCTCCTCGAATTCTTTTTTCTACACAACAATTCTAAGTGCTGTGAGAACTTAAACATTTCTGGAAAATCTTTATATAAAAAAAAATAAATATAACAACTTATAAGTGCTGAGAGATCTAAAACATTTCTAAAAGATTGTTACATATTTAACCCCTTAATGACCACAACACTTTTCCATTTTCTGTCCGTTTGGGACCAAGGCTATTTTTAAATTTTTGCGGTGTTTGTGTTTAGCTGTAATTTTCCTCTTACTCATTTACTGTACCCACACATATTATATATCGTTTTTTTCGCCATTAAATGGACTTTCTAAAAATACCATTATTTTTATCATATTTTATAATTTACTATAAAAAAATTATAAAATGAGGAAAAATTGAAAAAAAACACACTTTTTCTAACTTTGACCCCCAAAATCTGTTACATATCTACAACCACCAAAAAACACCCATGCTAAATAGTTTCTAAATTTTGTCCTGAGTTTAGAAATACCCAATATTTACATGTTCTTTGCTTTTTTTGCAAGTTATAGAGCCATAAATACAAGTAGCACTTTGCTATTTCCAAACCATTTTTTTTTTTCAAAATTAGCGCTAGTTACATTAGAAAACTAATATCTTTCAGGTATCCCTGAATATCCCTTGACATGTATATATTTTTTTTAGTAGACATCCCAAAGTATTCATCTAGGCCAATTTTGGTATATTTCATACCACCATTTCATCGCCAAATGCGATCAAATTAAAAAAATTGTTCACTTTTTCACAAATTTTTTCACAAACTTTCGGTTTCTCACTGAAATTATTTACAAACAGCTTGTGCAATTATGGCATAAATGGTTGTAAATTCTTCTCTGGGATCCCCTTTGTTCAGAAATAGCAGACATATATGGCTTTGGCTTTGCTTTTTGGTAATTAGAAGGCCACTAAATGCCACTGCGCACCACAAGTGTATTATGCCCAGCAGTTAAGGGGTTAATTAGGGAGCTTTTAGGGAGCTTGTAGGGTTAATTTTAGCTTTAGTGTAGTGTAGTAGACAACCCCAAGTATTGATCTAGGCCTATTTTGGTATATTTCATTTCATGCTACCATTTCACCGCCAAATGCGATCAAATTAAAAAAAACGTTAAATTTTTCACAATTTTAGGTTTCTCACTGAAATTATTTACAAACAGTTTGTGCAATTATGGCACAAATGGTTGTAAATGCTTCTCTGGGATCCCCTTTGTTCAGAAATAGCAGACATATATGACTTTGGCATTGCTTTCTGGTAACTAGAAGGCCGCTAAATGCTGCTCCGCCTCACACGTGTATTATGGCTAGCAGTGAAGGGGTTAATTAGGGAGTTTGTAAGGAGCGTGCAGGGTTAATTTTAGCTTTAGTGTAGAGATCAGCCTCCCACCTGACACATCCCACCCCCTGATCCCTCCCAAACAGCTCCCTTCCCTCCCCCACCCCACAATTGTCCCCGCCATCTTAAGTACTGGCAGAAAGTCTGCCAGTACTAAAATAAAAGGGTTTTTAAAAAAAAAAAAAAAAAAAAAAAAAAAATTTTTAGCATATTTACATATGCTACTGTGTAGGATCCCCCCCTTAGCCCCCAACCTCCCTGATCCCCCCCAAAACCGCTCTCTAACCCTCCCCCTCTGCCTTATTGGGGGCCATCTTGGGTACTGGCAGCTATCTGCCAGTACCCAGTTTGCAAAAAACTATGTTTTTTTTTAATTTTTTGGCCTTTTTTTCTGTAGTGTAGCTTCCCCCCCCCCCACAGACCAACCCCTACCACCTAACTGATGTGTTTGTTTTAAAAATTATTTGTTTATTTTTCAAGCCTTTTTTCATTTTTCAACACTTTTTTTCTGTAGTGTAGCGGTTCCCACCCGCTCCCTCCCGTGCACGCGCCTGCCCCCCGTGCACGTGCGCGCGTCCGTGCGCACCCCCGGACATCCCCGCCCATGATCCCGCCCCCCTCCAGATCAGAAGGGCTATCGATGGCTGCCACCCGCCTCCCATGCCGGCTCCCACCTAGCAACGAACAGAGCCACCGATCTCCAGTGCAGAGAGGGCCACAGAGTGGCTCTCTCTGCACCGGATGGCTGAAAAATGTTATTACAGGATGCCTTGATATCGAGGCATCCTGCAATAACCGGAAAGCAGCTGGAAGTGATCAAAAACGTATAAAGTGCTGTGATATCAAAAATATTTCTGTAATATCTTTACATAGTAACTCACAAAATGCTGTGAGGTAAACACAAAAACAAAATATATTACAACTTCCAATGTGTGGCTAATATACACGTAAAAGTATATAATAACCATTAAAAACATAGTTGGAATACTGCTGACAAGGAGCACGAACAGCAACACTTATAGTGGAATACTTATAAGTGTATAACAATAGGAAACACATACAGATACTAGTGAAGCTTGTAATACAAGTCCAACATATTCCAGCATTATTCCAACCATACAGTGTACTATAGTAGAGGTGGAACTATATTTAATAACGTATTACAAACATTGTTACTCACATAATAAAATACAAACTTATTATGTAAATACAAGTAATATCACCTCACTATCAATATTACCAACCTACATATAAACTGTACTGGTTATGAGTAGACAAACTCAACCAATATAGGTCAGATCTGAATTAGGTTGGACCAGATTAATACTGATTGTACACTTATTCAACTAGATATCAACCATACTTATAAGTGGTTTATGACATTAAATCTAGATCAACTTTGATCATTCAAGGCTCACTAATTATGCACGTAGATTCATAAATTTGTATCCAATTAACTAATACAACGGATATCTACCTTTCCCCAGACCACTCTCTGTTTCGATTCTTATAACGGTTCCAATTTTATCTCCGTTCACCAAGGACAATTATAAAATACAGATGTACTAGGAAACTCAACGCATGAGTCTAGATTGTGTGTGTTTTTAATTGTGTGTTTTTCCCCCCCTTTTAATTCAATAATGTAAAGAAAAGTTATATTTTATCATCCCAATCCACACACCTCTGAAAACTACTTATCCAATACTTGTTGTTAATAACAGATATTCATTTCATCACTAAGGTGATGTTATATATATATGTATACATTGACAGCTTTTGAGTGCTATAAGTGTATTCTTTTTTTGGGCGGACTTTCTCAATCCACCATAAAATTGTTTCAAGTTTAGACAATACACAGCACCATTAACTCATTCACTCTGTATTGACAGAGTCCATAATAACATTATGAAATATTGAAGTTACTAAGAGATTTTTTCACAAATTTACATAAGAAGTAGTGCCATTGGTTTTTTGTAAATTTACAACTATAAAGGTGTGTACCTGGGGCAGTGTGCATTCCCTTGTTAAACACTATAAAGGTGTGTACCTGGGGCAGTGTGCATTCCCTTGTTAAACACTATAACGGTATATACCTGGGGCAATGTGCATTCCTTTGTTAAACACTATAAAGGTGTGTACCTGGGGCAGTGTGCATTCCCTTGTTAAACACTATAGCGGTGTGTACCTAGGGCAGTGTGCATTCCCTTGTTAAACACTATAACGGTGTGTACCTGGGGCATTGTGCATTCTCTTGTTAAACACTATAACAGTGTGTACCTAGGGCAGTGTGCATTCCCTTGTTAAACACTATAACGGTGTGTACCTAGGGCAGTGTGCATTCCCTTCTTAAACACTATAACGGTATATACCTGGGGCAATGTGCATTCCTTTGTTAAACACTATAAAGGTGTGTACCTGGGGCAGTGTGCATTCCCTTGTTAAACACTATAACGGTGTGTACCTGGGGCATTGTGCATTCTCTTGTTAAACACTATAAAGATGTGTACCTGGGGCAGTGTGCATTCCTTTGTTAAACACTATAGCGGTGTGTACCTGGGCCAGTGTGCATTCCCTTGTTAAACACTATAAAGGTGTGTACCTGGGGCAGTGTGCATTCCCTTGTTAAACACTATAACGGTGTGAACCTGGGCCAGTGTGCACTCCCTTGTTAAACACTATAACGGTGTGTACCTGGGGCAGTGTGCATTCCCTTGTTAAACACTATAACAGTGTGTACCTGGGGCAGTGTGCATTCCTTTGTTAAACACTATAGCAGTGTGAACCTGGGCCAGTGTGCATTCCCTTGTTAAACACTATAACTGTGTGTACCTGGGGCAGTGTGCATTCCCTTATTAAACACTATAACGGTGTATACCTGGGACAGTGTGCATTCCCTTGTTAAACACTATAAAGGTGTGTACCTGGGGCAGTGTGCATTCCCTTGTTAAACACTATAACGGTGTGTACCTGGAGCAGAGTGCATTCCCTTGTTAAACACTATAAAGGTCTGTACCTGGGGCAGTGTGCATTCCCTTGTTAAACACTATAACGGTGTGTACCTGGGGCAGTGTTCATTCCCTTATTAAACACTATAACGGTGTATACCTGGGGCAGTGTGCATTCCCTTGTTAAACACTCTAAAGGTGTGTACCTGGGGCAGAGTGCATTCCCTTGTTAAACACTCTAACGGTGTATACCTGGAGCAGTGTGCATTCCCTTGTTAAACAGTATAAAGGTGTGTACCTGGGGCAGTGTGCATTCCCTTGTTAAACAGTATAAAGGTGTGTACCTGGGGCAGTGTGCATTCCCTTGTTATACACTATAAAGGTGTGTACCTGAGGCAGTGTGCATTCCCTTGTTAAATACTATAACGGTGTGAACCTGGGCCAGTGTGCATTCCCTTGTTAAACACTATAACGGTGTGTACCTGGGGTAGTGTGCATTCCCTTGTTAAACACAATAACGGTATGTACCTGGGGCAGTGTGCATTCCTTTGTTAAACACTATAGCGGTGTGTACCTGGGGCAGTGAGCATTCCCTTGTTAAACACTATGAAGGTGTCTACCTGGGGCACTGTGCATTCTCTTGTTAAACACTATAAGGGTGTGTACCTGGGGCAGTGTGCATTCCCTTGTTAAACATTATAAAGGTCTATACCTGGGGCAGTGTGCATTCCCTTGTTAACACTATAACGTTGTGTACCTGGGGCACTGTACATTTCCTTGATAAACACTGTAAAGGTGTGTACCTGGGGTAATGTGCATTCCCTTGTTAAACATTATAAATGTGTGTACCGGGGCAGTGTGCATTTCCTTGTTAAACACTATAAAGTTTTGTACCTGGGGCAGTGTGCATTCCGTTGTTAAACACTATAAAGGTGTGTACCTGGGGCAGTGTGTATTTCCATGTTAAACACTATAACGGTGTGTACTTGGGGCAGTGTGCATTCCTTTGTTAAACACTATAACGGTATGTACCTGGGGCAGTGCGCATTCCCTTGTTAAACACTATAAAGGTGTGAACCTGGGGCAGTGTGCATTCCCTTGTTAAACACTATAAAGGTCTGTACCTGGGGCAGTGTGCATTCCCTTGTTAAACACTATAGCGGTGTGTACCTGGGCCAGTGTGCATTCCCTTGTTAAACACTATAACGGTGTGTACCTGGGGCAGTGTGCATTCCCTTGTTAAATACAATAACAGTGTGAACTTGGGCCAGTGTACACTCCCTTGTTAAACACTATAACAGTGTGTACCTGGGGCAGTGTGCATTCCCTTGTTAAACACTATAACGGTGTGTACCTGGGGCAGTGTGCATTCCTTTGTTAAACACTATAGCAGTGTGAACCTGGGCCAGTGTGCATTCCCTTGTTAAACACTATAACTGTGTGTACCTGGGGCAGTGTGCATTCCCTAATTAAACACTATAATGGTGTATACCTGGGGCAGTGTGCATTCCGTTGTTAAACACTATAAAGGTGTGTACCTGGGGCAGTGTGCATTCCCTTGTTAAACACTATAACGGTGTGTACCTGGAGCAGTGTGCATTCCCTTGTTAAACACTATAAAGGTCTGTACCTGGGGCAGTGTGCATTCCTTTGTTAAACACTATAATGGTGTGTACCTGGGGCAGTGTACATTTTCTTATTAAACACTATAATGGTGTGTACCTGGGGCAGTGTGCATTCCCTTGTTAAACACTATAACGGTGTGTACCTGGGGCAGTGTGCATTCCTTTGTTAAACACTATAGCGGTGTGTACCTGGGCCAGTGTGCATTCCCTTGTTAAACACTATAACGCTGTGTACCTGGGGCAGTGTGCATTCCATTGTTAAACACTATAACGGTGTGAATCTGGGCCAGTGTGCATTCCCTTGTTAAACACTATAACGGTGTGTACCTGGGGCAGTGTGCATTCCCTTGTTAAACACTATAACGGTGTGTACCTGGGGCAGTGTGCATTCCTTTGTTAAACACTATAGCGGTGTGAACCTGGGCCAGTGTGCATTCCCTTGTTAAACACTATAACGGTGTGTACCTGGGGCAGTGTGCATTCCCTTATTAAACACTATAACGGTGTATACCTGGGGCAGTGTGCATTCCCTTGTTAAACACTCTAAAGGTGTGTACCTGGGGCATTGTGCATTCCCTTGTTAAACAGTCTAACGGCGTGTACCTGGGGCAGTGTGCATTCCCTTGTTAAACACTATAAAGGTGTGTACCTGGGGCAGTGTGCATTCCCTTGTTAAACACTATAAAGGTGTGTACCTGAGGCAGTGTGCATTCCCTTGTTAAATACTATAACGGTGTGAACCTGGGCCAGAGTGCATTCCCTTGTTAAACACTATAACGGTGTGTACCTGGGGCAGTGTGCATTCCTTTGTTAAACACTATAGCGGTGTGTACCTGGGGCAGTGAGCATTCCCTTGTTAAACACTATGAAGGTGTGTACCTGGGGCACTGCGCATTCTCTTGTTAAACACTATAAGGGTGTGTACCTGGGGCAGTGTGCATTCCCTTGTTAAACATTATAAAGGTCTGTACCTGGGGCAGTGTGCATTCCCTTGTTAACACTATAACGTTGTGTACCTGGGGCAGTGTACATTTCCTTGATAAACACTATAAAGGTGTGTACCTGGGGCAGTGTGCATTTCCTTGTTAAACACTATAACGGTGTGTACTTGGGGCAGTGTGCATTCCTTTGTTAAACACTATAACGGTGTGTACCTGGGGCAGTGCGCATTCCCTTGTTAAACACTATAAAAGGTCTGTACCTGGGGCAGTGTGCATTCCCTTGTTAAACACTATAGCGGTGTGTACCTGGGCCAGTGTGCATTCCTTTGTTAAACACTATAACGATGTGTACCTGGGGCAGTGTGCATTCCCTTGTTAAACACTATAACGGTGTGTACCTGGGGCAGTGTGCATTCCCTTGTTAAACACTATAACAGTGTGAACTTGGGCCAGTGTGCACTTCCTTGTTAAACACTATAACAGTGTGTACCTGGGGCAGTGTGCATTCCCTTGTTAAACACTATAACGGTGTGTACCTGGGGCAGTGTGCATTCCTTTGTTAAACACTATAGCAGTGTGAACCTGGGCCAGTGTGCATTCCCTTGTTAAACACTATAACTGTGAGCTCATAAACTACGTCTCATCACTATTAATGCTTAGGGCCTAAATAGCCCGGCAAAGAGATCAATCGCCTTTAATGACCTACGAAAACAAAAAGGCGACATATTATTTATACAGGAGATCCATTTCAAGAGGGGTAGGGAACCGAGGCTACTAAGCCTCAGATATCAAACAACATTCCTAGCCTCAGGCCCTACAAAGACAGGGGGGGTGGGAATCCTTATCAACAACAGTGTACAATTCCAGGCAACTCACGTAGAGAAGGACAAGGGAGGACGATATATCATAGTCGTGGGGCTTCTATATAATAGGTATGTGACGCTAGCGAACATATACCTGCCCAATCAACAGCAACATATAACTATGAAGGCAGTGACACAAAAACTCCTGGAGATAGGTAAAGGGGAAATGATAGTGGGAGGGGACTTCAACACACCCTTAGACCCAAAAATAGACACTTCCAGCGGTTCCTCTAATATTCCGAAAAAAGTCCTAAAATCAATAGCAGCACAGATACAGCAGTTACAGCTGCGAGATACATGGAGGGTGATGCACCAAAAGGCAAGGAATTACACATTCTACTCGCACCCGCACAACCTATATTCCAGAATTGATGTCATACTTGCTGACCCAGCCATGCTCTCACAAATCACCTACACAGACATAATGCCCATCACTTGGTCGGATCACGCACCCGTGATCTGCAAATTTGAATGGCAAGAGAGACCGTTTCTCCCCCATATATGGCGGTTAGATGAATCTCTACTGAACAACCCGATAATTATAATGGAAATAACGAAAGAATTAGAGGAATATTTTAAAATTAATAAAACAGAACAGAGCAAACCTTCCATGATATGGGAGGCACACAAAGCAGTGATACGAGGAGTAATGATTAAAATTAAAGCACAACAGAACAAACAGTCCAGACAATACTATAACTCATTGAAAGCACAACTCGCATATTGGGAGAGGGAACATAAACAAGACACAACCGCTACAAATGTATATACTTCCCTAAAAAAGGTCAGGTCTGAGCTACAAAATTTACAAATTAAAGAAGCCCAAACGAAAGCTTTATATTTAAAACAACACTATTTTGAATACAGTAACAAACCTGGGACCTCACTAGCGAAAGCACTCAAGAGAAAACAGTATAGGGCATATGTCACGAGAATCGTAGATAAGCAGGGGAAAAAACACGATGACAGCAAGGGTATCGCGGAGACTAGACATGTGCACGGCTAAAAAATTCGGTTCGTTTTCGGTTCGGATCGATTCGGACTTTTCGAATTTCGTTTCGGATCGAATCGGATTCGGCAAAATTTGAATAAATTAGTTTCGGATTTATTCGGATCCGAATAAATTCGTTTCGGATTTATTCGGATTCGGCTGAATTCGGTTCTATTCCGTTCCGAAATTCGGTATGTTTTTAGTACACTAACACCCATTTAGTACACTAAGTCACTAACACCCATAAACTACCTATGAACCACTAAACCGAGGCCCCCCCACATCGCAAACCCTATAATAACATTATTTAACCCCTAATCTGCCGATCGGATATCGCCGCAACCTACATTATAGCTATTAACCCCTAATCTGCTGTCCCTAACACCGCCGACCCCTACATTATAGTTATTAACCCCTAATCTGCCTCCCCCAACGTCGCCGCAATCTAACTACAAGTATTAACCCCTAATCTGCCGACCCGATATCGCCGCCGCCTATATTATAGCTATTAACCCCTAATCTGCTGCCTCCGCTATCGCTGACACCTGCATTATTTTATTAACCCCTAATCTGCCGACCGAATATCGCCGCCACCTACATTATAACTATTAACCCCTAATCTGCTGTCCCTAACACCGCCGACCCCTACATTATAGTTATTAACCCCTAATCTGCCTCCCCCAACGTCGCCGCAATCTAACTACAAGTATAAACCCCTAATCTGCCGACCCGATATCGCCGCCGCCTACATTATAGCTATTAACCCCTAATCTGCTGTCCCTAACACCGCAGACCCCTACATTATAGTTATTAACCCCTAATCTGCCTCCCCCAACGTCGCCGCAATCTAACTACAAGTATTAACCCCTAATCTGCCGACCGAATATCGCCGCCGCCTACATTATAGCTATTAACCCTTAATCTGCTGTCCCTAACACCGTCGACCCCTACATTATAGTTATTAACCCCTAATCTGCCCCCCCCAACGTCGCCGCAATCTAACTACAAGTATTAACCCCTAATCTGCCGACCACAAATCGCCGCCACTATAATAAATGTATTAACCCCTAAACCGCTGCACTCCCGCCTCGCAAACACTATAATAAATTTTATTAACCCCTAATCTGCCCTCCCTAACATCGCCGCCACCTACCTACAATTATTAACCCCTAATCTCCCGCCCCCAACGTCGCCGCTACTATAATAAGGTTATTAACCCCTAAACCTAAGTCTAACCCTAACACTAACACCCCCTAACTTAAATATAATTTAAATAAAACGAAATAAGTTTACTATAGTTAAATAAATGAATCCTATTTAAAACTAAAGACTTACCTGTAAAATAAACCCTAAGATAGCTGCAATATAACTAATAGTTACATTGTAGCTATTTTAGGATTTATTTTTATTTTACAGGCAACTTTGTATTTATTTTAACTAGGTACAATAGCTATTAAATAGTTAATAACTATTTAATAACTACCTAGCTAAAATAAATACAAATTTACCTGTAAAATAAATCCTAACCTAAGTTACAATTACACCTAACACTACACTATCATTTAATTAATTAAATAAATGAATCATATTTAAAACAAAATACTTACCTGTAAAATAAACCCTAAGATAGCTGCAATATAACTAATAGTTACATTGTAGCTATTTTAGCATTTATATTTATTTTACAGGCAACTTTGTATTTATTTTAACTAGGTACAAAAGCTATTAAATAGTTATTGACTAATTAATAGCTACCTAGTTAAAATAATTACAAAATTACCTGTAAAATAAATCCTAACCTAAGTTACAATTAAACCTAACACTACACTGTCATTAAATAAATTAACTACAAGTACCTACAATTATCTACAATTAAATAAACTAAAGTACAAAAAAACCCCACTAAATTACAAAAACAAACAAACACTAAATTACAAAAAATAAAAAAATATTACAAGAATTTTAAACTAATTACACCTAATCTAAGCCCCCTAATAAAATAACAAAGCCCCCCAAAATAAAAAAAATGCCCTACCCTATACTAAATTACAAAAGTTAACAGCTCTATTACCTTACCAGCCCTGAACAGGGCCCTTTGCGGGGCATGCCCCAAAGAAAACAGCTCTTTCGCCTGTAAAAAAAAAACACAATCCCCCCCCCACATTACAACCCACCACCCACATACCCCTACTCTAACCCAAACCCCCCTTAAATAAACCTAACACTACCCCCCTGAAGATCTCCCTACCTTGAGTCGTGTTCACCCAGCCGGGCCGAAGTCTTCATCCGATGGGGCAGAAGAGGACATCCAGACCGGCAGAAGTCTTCATCCAAGCGGGGCAAGAAGAGGTCTTCCATCCATCATACAAGTACCAAAATACAAACAAACACTAAATTACCAAAAATAATAAAATATTACAATAATTTTAAACTAATTACACCTAATCTAAGCCCCCGACTAGCTATTAATATAGCTTCAATATAACTAATAGTTACATTGTAGCTATTTTAGGATTTATATTTATTTTACAGGCAACTTTGTATTTATTTTAACTAGGTACAATAGCTATTAAATAGTTAATAACTATTTAATACCTACCTAGCTAAAATAAATACAAATTTACTTGTAAAATAAATCATAACCTAAGTTACAATTACACCTAACACTACACTATCATTAAATTAACTAAATAAATGAATCCTATATAAAACTAAAGACTTACCTGTAAAATAAACCCTAATATAGCTGCAATATAACTAATAGTTACATTGTAGCTATTTTAGCATTTATATTTATTGTACAGGCAACTTTGTATTTATTTTAACTAGGTTCAATAGCTATTAAATAGATATTGACTATTTAATAGCTACCTAGTTAAAATAATTACAAAATTACCTGTAAAATAAATCCTAACCTAAGTTACAATTAAACCTAACACTACACTATCATTAAATAAATTAACTACAAGTACCTACAATTAAATACAATTAAAAAAACTAAACTAAAGTACAAAAACCCCCCCACTAAATTACAAAAAATAAAAAAATATTACAAGAATTTTAAACTAATTACACCTAATCTAAGCCCCCTAATAAAATAACAAAGCCCCCCAAAATAAAAAAAATGCCCTACCCTATACTAAATTACAAAAGTTAACAGCTCTATTACCTTACCAGCCCTGAACAGGGCCCTTTGCGGGGCATGCCCCAAAGAAAACAGCTCTTTTGCCTGTAAAAAAAAAACACAATCCCCCCCCCACATTACAACCCACCACCCACATACCCCTACTCTAACCCAAACCCCCCTTAAATAAACCTAACACTACCCCCCTGAAGATCTCCCTACCTTGAGTCGTGTTCACCCAGCCGGGCCGAAGTCTTCATCCGATGGGGCAGAAGAGGACATCCAGACCGGCAGAAGTCTTCATCCAAGCGGGGCAAGAAGAGGTCTTCCATCCATCAGAAAAGTACAAAAAAACAAACAAACACTAAATTAGCAAGAATAATAAAATATTACAATAATTTTAAACTAATTACACCTAATCTAAGCCCCCTACTAGCTATTAATATACCTACAATATAACTAATAGTTACATTGTAGCTATTTTAGGATTTATATTTATTTTACAGGCAACTTTGTATTTATTTTAACTAGGTACAATAGCTATTAAATAGTTAATAAATACCTAGCTAAAATAAATACAAATTTACCTGTAAAATAAACCCTAACCTAAGTTACAATTACACCTAACACTACACTGTCATTAAATTAACTAAATAAATTAATCCTATATAAAACTAAATACTTACCTGTAAAATAAACCCTAATATAGCTACAATATAACTAATAGTTACATTGTAGCTATTTTAGCATTTATATTTATTTTACAGGCAACTTTGTATTTATTTTAACTAGGTACAATAGCTATTAAATAGATATTTACTGTTTAATAGCTACCTAGTTAAAATAATTACAAAATTACCTGTAAAATAAATCCTAACCTAAGTTACTATTAAACCTAACACTACACTATCATTAAATAAATTAACTACAAGTACCTACAATTAAATACAATGAAATAAACTAAACTAAAGTACAAAAAAAACAAACACTAAATTACAAAAAATAAAAAAAATTACCAGAATTTTAAACTAATTACACCTAATCTAAGCCCCCTAATAAAATAACAAAGCCCCCCAAAATAAAAAAATGCCCTACCCTATACTAAATTACAAAAGTAATCAGCTCTATTACCTAACCAGCCCTTAACAGGGCCTTTTGCGGGGCATGCCCCAAAGAAAACAGCTCTTTTGCCTGTAAAAAAAAACACAATACCCCCCCCCCCACATTACAACCCACCACCCACATACCCCTACTCTAACCCAAACCCCCCTTAAATAAACCTAACACTACCCCCCTGAAGATCTCTCTACCGTGTCTTCACCCAGCGGGCCGAAGTCTTCATCCGATCGGGCAGAAGAGGACATCCAGACCGGCAGAAGTCTTCATCCAAGCGGGGCAAGAAGAGGTCTTCCATCCATCAGAAGTCTTGATCCAGGCGGCATCTTCTCTGTTCATCCATCCGGAGCGGAGCGGCAGCATCCTGAAGACATCCCACGCAGAGCATCCTCTTCTTTCTTTATCCGACGACTAGGTGACTGTACCTTTAAGTGACGTCATCCAAGATGGCGTCCCTTGAATTCCGATTGGCTGATAGGATTCTATCAGCCAATCGGAATTAAGGTAGGAAAAATCTGATTGGCTGATTCAATCAGCCAATCAGATTCAAGTTCAATCCGATTGGCTGATCCAATCAGCCAATCAGATTGAGCTCGCATTCTATTGGCTGATCGGAACAGCCAATAGAATGCAAGGTCAATCTGATTGGCTGATTCCATCAGCGAATCGGATTGAACTTGAATCTGATTGGCTGATTGAATCAGCCAATCAGATTTTTCCTACCTTAATTCCGATTGGCTGATAGAATCCTATCAGCCAATCGGAATTCAAGGGACG
Organism: Bombina bombina; assembly: GCF_027579735.1. Lineage (NCBI taxonomy): Eukaryota > Metazoa > Chordata > Amphibia > Anura > Bombinatoridae > Bombina > Bombina bombina. The sequence goes on from NC_069501.1 coordinate 1,001,673,820, forward strand.
CCATCTTGGATGACGTCACTTAAAGGTACAGTCACCTAGTCGTCGGATCAAGAAAGAAGAGGATGCTCTGCGTGGGATGTCTTCAGGATGCTGCCGCTCCGCTCCGGATGGATGAACAGAGAAGATGCCGCCTGGATCAAGACTTCTGATGGATGGAAGACCTCTTCTTGCCCCGCTTGGATGAAGACTTCTGCCGGTCTGGATGTCCTCTTCTGCCCGATCGGATGAAGACTTCGGCCCGCTGGGTGAAGACACGGTAGAGAGATCTTCAGGGGGGTAGTGTTAGGTTTATTTAAGGGGGGTTTGGGTTAGAGTAGGGGTATGTGGGTGGTGGGTTGTAATGTGGGGGGGGGGTATTGTGTTTTTTTTTACAGGCAAAAGAGCTGTTTTCTTTGGGGCATGCCCCCGCAAAAGGCCCTTTTAAGGGCTGGTAAGGTAATAGAGCTGATTACTTTTGTAATTTAGTATAGGGTAGGGCATTTTTTTTATTTTGGGGGGCTTTGTTATTTTATTAGGGGGCTTAGATTAGGTGTAATTAGTTTAAAATTCTTGTAATTTTTTTTATTTTTTGTAATTTAGTGTTTGTTTTTTTTGTACTTTAGTTTAGTTTATTTCATTGTATTTAATTGTAGGTACTGGTAGTTAATTTATTTAATGATAGTGTAGTGTTAGGTTTAATAGTAACTTAGGTTAGGATTTATTTTACAGGTAATTTTGTAATTATTTTAACTAGGTAGCTATTAAACAGTAAATATCTATTTAATAGCTATTGTACCTAGTTAAAATAAATACAAAGTTGCCTGTAAAATAAATATAAATGCTAAAATAGCTACAATGTAACTATTAGTTATATTGTAGCTATATTAGGGTTTATTTTACAGGTAAGTATTTAGTTTTATATAGGATTAATTTATTTAGTTAATTTAATGACAGTGTAGTGTTAGGTGTAATTGTAACTTAGGTTAGGGTTTATTTTACAGGTAAATTTGTATTTATTTTAGCTAGGTAGTTATTAAATAGTTATTAACTATTTAATAGCTATTGTACCTAGTTAAAATAAATACAAAGTTGCCTGTAAAATAAATATAAATCCTAAAATAGCTACAATGTAACTATTAGTTATATTGTAGCTATATTAATAGCTAGTAGGGGGCTTAGATTAGGTGTAATTAGTTTAAAATTATTGTAATATTTTATTATTTTTGCTAATTTAGTGTTTGTTTGTTTTTTTGTACTTTTCTGATGGATGGAAGACCTCTTCTTGCCCCGCTTGGATGAAGACTTCTGCCGGTGCAAGATTTATTCTGTACCCAGCAAATTTACTGAACTCCGCCAATATATCTACCAGATTTGGAATATTTTTATTTGAGTCCCTTATATAAAATAAGATATCGTCAGCATACAGTGACAGAATAGCTTTATGCTGTTTAATTTTTATACCTTCCAATACTTCCCGACATTTAATCGCTAGTGGTTCGATTGCTAACTATTAATAACTATTGTACCTAGTTAAAATAAATACAAAGTTGCCTGTAAAATACATATAAATCCTAAAATAGCTACAATGTAACTATTAGTATATTAATAGCTAGTAGGGGGCTTAGATTAGGTGTAATTAGTTTAAAATTATTGTAATATTTTATTATTTTTGGTAATTTAGTGTTTGTTTGTATTTTGGTACTTGTATGATGGATGGAAGACCTCTTCTTGCCCCGCTTGGATGAAGACTTCTGCCGGTCTGGATGTCCTCTTCTGCCCCATCGGATGAAGACTTCGGCCCGGCTGGGTGAACACGACTCAAGGTAGGGAGATCTTCAGGGGGGTAGTGTTAGGTTTATTTAAGGGGGGTTTGGGTTAGAGTAGGGGTATGTGGGTGGTGGGTTGTAATGTGGGGGGGGTTGTGTTTTTTTTTTACAGGCAAAAGAGCTGTTTTCTTTGGGGCATGCCCCGCAAAGGGCCCTGTTCAGGGCTGGTAAGGTAATAGAGCTGTTAACTTTTGTAATTTAGTATAGGTTAGGGCATTTTTTTTATTTTGGGGGGCTTTGTTATTTTATTAGGGGGCTTAGATTAGGTGTAATTAGTTTAAAATTCTTGTAATATTTTTTTATTTTTTGTAATTTAGTGGGGGGGGGGTTTGTACTTTAGTTTAGTTTTTTTAATTGTATTTAATTGTAGGTACTTGTAGTTAATTTATTTAATGATAGTGTAGTGTTAGGTTTAATTGTAACTTAGGTTAGGATTTATTTTACAGGTAATTTTGTAATTATTTTAACTAGGTAGCTATTAAATAGTCAATATCTATTTAATAGCTATTGAACCTCGTTAAAATGAATACAAAGTTGCCTGTACAATAAATATAAATGCTAAAATAGCTACAATGTAACTATTAGTTATATTGCAGCTATATTAGGGTTTATTTTACAGGTAAGTCTTTAGTTTTATATAGGATTCATTTATTTAGTTAATTTAATGATAGTGTAGTGTTAGGTGTAATTGTAACTTAGGTTATGATTTATTTTACAGGTAAATTTGTATTTATTTTAGCTAGGTAGTTATTAAATAGTTTTGTTTTTTTTTTTTAAATATAATTTTTATTACAGTAATTTTCTTGGTGACAGACAAAACATTGTTAGACAAAGAGAAAAAAAAAGAACAAAATATAGCTTTACCTTTACATCATACAACAGTATATCGTAAATAGTCTGTCAGTTTATCAAAAATATAACTCCTTACTGTTTTTATATTTATAAAGAGAGGGAAAAAACTTATTTAGATCTAGACACGACATTCCCTATGTGCAAAGCATTGTTTATTTGCTAGATCAGAAAAAGAAAGAGAAAAGAGAAAAAAAAAAAAAAAAAAAGAAGAAAAGAGGGAGAAAAAAAAAAAAAAAAAGGGAAAATCTCTCCCACTCTCCTCCATCTCCCCCCCAATACCCTCCCCCGCCCCATCCTAAAGGAATTGTTGTCTCCACAATTCTGGATACTCATCTGTTAGTAGTAATTGTAGAAATTCTGGTGAACTTCGAAAATGGCCTAATAGCTGCAGCTGTGCCTCTCTGGGCTGATCTAAGATCACTTTATCCCATTTCGCCATGTACTTTTTTATTTTATTCTCTGTAAAAATTAGTTGGTCATTCTGATCTAAGGCCATTTGATAAGTTACATCTTGAATTACTACAGCTATACTAGGAGCGTTTTTATCCTTCCAGGCCCTTAAAATCCTCTGTCTAACTAACAGGATTGTAGTATTAATCAGGGACTTATTCTGCACTTGACCATGTACCAGAAAGAAGATATGTAAGGGTTTAAGCCGGATTTTAACTGGCAGAAATCTATTAAGCCAGAATTCTATTTGTTTCCATAGTTGAGAAATTTTTGGGCATGCATAAAAGACATGAAACAAATCGGCTGCAGGGAATTTACATCTGAAGCAGGCCATATCTCCTTTCCATTTACCCATTCTGCTAGGTGTCAGGTATGCTCTATTAAGAAGTTTTAAGTGTGACTCTCTTATTGCCATATTATTTGAGAACTTTCTTACTCTATCAAAGCTCTGTTGAAAAAAATTCAAATCAATTTCCGGGATATCTAATTTCCAAAAGTGAAACAGCTTATTTACCTTGACTTTGGCCTCTTTAAGTATTAATATTCTGTAGATATATGAGATAGAGTGATTACCTACAGAAAATCTAGCAATAATATCATCTAGTGGGCCCAGCGACCAGGCATCTGCCTCCAGAGGTTCCTGTTTATAGTAAAAATGCCTCAATTGTAAGTATGCAAAAAATGACCTCTTATCCAGGTTGAACTCTCTACTTAATACTTCGAACGTTTTCATATGCTTATTAAGGGGGTCCACAGCCTGTTCCAAGAATTTCAGATTATTTGTTGACCATTTCCTGAAAGCGGGTGATGTACATCCGCTCTCAAAATCTGGGTTTCCTATAATAGGTAGAAATTTAGAGAGCGAGTGATTCACTTCTAGGAGATTACAAATTTTGTACCATGCTATGATTACATTATAAGTTGTAAATTTTGGGACATATCCTTTTACCTCTTTAAATTTGACACTGTGGAGTAGTGCTTTTAAAGCATATGGAAAAGCTATGGCCTCTTCTATATCTATATTTGTGACATAGTTGGATTCAGTTAGCCAATCCATAGCAATTCTGGCCATAGATGCAAGATTGTAATTTGTTAGGTTAGGAAATGCAAATCCACCCAAATCTTTTGGATGTGTTAGCCTTGCCAAGGAAATTCGTGATTTTTTTGGTAACCAAAGAAAGCGAGAACAGCAAGCATTAAATTTTTGTATATCTGCCTTACGTAAGAAGGCAGGTATATGCTGAATAAGGAATAAAATTTTAGGCAATGTACGCATTTTTATTAATGCTATCCTTGCCGACAAAGATAGTGGTAATTTACTCCATTTCTGTATTTCAGAGGAACATTTTTTCCATATCGAAGTATAATTTATGTCATACCATTCCTCTGGATTCCTAGAAATAATTATTCCAAGATATTTAATATTTTTTTCAACTAGTTTAAATGGATTCTCTATTAAACTGTTTTTATTTTTAATAATCCATAGGATCTCTGATTTGGCAAGATTTATTCTGTACCCAGCAAATTTACTGAACTCCGCCAATATATCTACCAGATTTGGAATATTTTTATTTGAGTCCCTTATATAAAATAAGATATCGTCAGCATACAGTGACAGAATAGCTTTATGCTGTTTAATTTTTATACCTTCCAATACTTCCCGACATTTAATCGCTAGTGGTTCGATTGCTAACTATTAATAACTATTGTACCTAGTTAAAATAAATACAAAGTTGCCTGTAAAATACATATAAATCCTAAAATAGCTACAATGTAACTATTAGTATATTAATAGCTAGTAGGGGGCTTAGATTAGGTGTAATTAGTTTAAAATTATTGTAATATTTTATTATTTTTGGTAATTTAGTGTTTGTTTGTATTTTGGTACTTGTATGATGGATGGAAGACCTCTTCTTGCCCCGCTTGGATGAAGACTTCTGCCGGTCTGGATGTCCTCTTCTGCCCCATCGGATGAAGACTTCGGCCCGGCTGGGTGAACACGACTCAAGGTAGGGAGATCTTCAGGGGGGTAGTGTTAGGTTTATTTAAGGGGGGTTTGGGTTAGAGTAGGGGTATGTGGGTGGTGGGTTGTAATGTGGGGGGGGGATTGTGTTTTTTTTTTACAGGCAAAAGAGCTGTTTTCTTTGGGGCATGCCCCGCAAAGGGCCCTGTTCAGGGCTGGTAAGGTAATAGAGCTGATTACTTTTGTAATTTAGTATAGGGTAGGGCATTTTTTTTATTTTGGGGGGCTTTGTTATTTTATTAGGGGGCTTAGATTAGGTGTAATTAGTTTAAAATTCTTGTAATATTTTTTTATTTTTTGTAATTTAGTGTTTTTTTATTTTTTGTAATTTAGTGGGGGGGTTTTGTACTTTAGTTTATTTAATTGTAGATAATTGTAGGTACTTGTAGTTAATTTATTTAATGATAGTGTAGTGTTAGGTTTTATTGTAACTTAGGTTAGGATTTATTTTACAGGTAATTTTGTAATTATTTTAACTAGGTAGCTATTAATTAGTCAATAACTATTTAATAGCTATTGTACCTAGTTAAAATAAATACAAAGTTGCCTGTAAAATAAATATAAATGCTAAAATAGCTACAATGTAACTATTAGTTATATTGCAGCTATATTAGGGTTTATTTTACAGGTAAGTCTTTAGTTTTATATAGGATTCATTTATTTAGTTAATTTAATGATAGTGTAGTGTTAGGTGTAATTGTAACTTAGGTTATGATTTATTTTACAGGTAAATTTGTATTTATTTTAGCTAGGTAGTTATTAAATAGTTTTGTTTTTTTTTTTAAATATAATTTTTATTACAGTAATTTTCTTGGTGACAGACAAAACATTGTTAGACAAAGAGAAAAAAAAAGAACAAAATATAGCTTTACCTTTACATCATACAACAGTATATCGTAAATAGTCTGTCAGTTTATCAAAAATATAACTCCTTACTGTTTTTATATTTATAAAGAGAGGGAAAAAACTTATTTAGATCTAGACACGACATTCCCTATGTGCAAAGCATTGTTTATTTGCTAGATCAGAAAAAGAAAGAGAAAAGAGAAAAAAAAAAAAAAAAAGAAGAAATAAGGGAAAAAAAAAAAAAAAAAAAAAAGGGAAAATCTCTCCCACTCTCCTCCATCTCCCCCCCAATACCCTCCCCCGCCCCATCCTAAAGGAATTGTTGTCTCCACAATTCTGGATACTCATCTGTTAGTAGTAATTGTAGAAATTCTGGTGAACTTCGAAAATGGCCTAATAGCTGCAGCTGTGCCTCTCTGGGCTGATCTAAGATCACTTTATCCCATTTCGCCATGTACTTTTTTATTTTATTCTCTGTAAAAATTAGTTGGTCATTCTGATCTAAGGCCATTTGATAAGTTACATCTTGAATTACTACAGCTATACTAGGAGCGTTTTTATCCTTCCAGGCCCTTAAAATCCTCTGTCTAACTAACAGGATTGTAGTATTAATCAGGGACTTATTCTGCACTTGACCATGTACCAGAAAGAAGATATGTAAGGGTTTAAGCCGGATTTTAACTGGCAGAAATCTATTAAGCCAGAATTCTATTTGTTTCCATAGTTGAGAAATTTTTGGGCATGCATAAAAGACATGAAACAAATCGGCTGCAGGGAATTTACATCTGAAGCAGGCCATATCTCCTTTCCATTTACCCATTCTGCTAGGTGTCAGGTATGCTCTATTAAGAAGTTTTAAGTGTGACTCTCTTATTGCCATATTATTTGAGAACTTTCTTACTCTATCAAAGCTCTGTTGAAAAAAATTCAAATCAATTTCCGGGATATCTAATTTCCAAAAGTGAAACAGCTTATTTACCTTGACTTTGGCCTCTTTAAGTATTAATATTCTGTAGATATATGAGATAGAGTGATTACCTACAGAAAATCTAGCAATAATATCATCTAGTGGGCCCAGCGACCAGGCATCTGCCTCCAGAGGTTCCTGTTTATAGTAAAAATGCCTCAATTGTAAGTATGCAAAAAATGACCTCTTATCCAGGTTGAACTCTCTACTTAATACTTCGAACGTTTTCATATGCTTATTAAGGGGGTCCACAGCCTGTTCCAAGAATTTCAGATTATTTGTTGACCATTTCCTGAAAGCGGGTGATGTACATCCGCTCTCAAAATCTGGGTTTCCTATAATAGGTAGAAATTTAGAGAGCGAGTGATTCACTTCTAGGAGATTACAAATTTTGTACCATGCTATGATTACATTATAAGTTGTAAATTTTGGGACATATCCTTTTACCTCTTTAAATTTGACACTGTGGAGTAGTGCTTTTAAAGCATATGGAAAAGCTATGGCCTCTTCTATATCTATATTTGTGACATAGTTGGATTCAGTTAGCCAATCCATAGCAATTCTGGCCATAGATGCAAGATTGTAATTTGTTAGGTTAGGAAATGCAAATCCACCCAAATCTTTTGGATGTGTTAGCCTTGCCAAGGAAATTCGTGATTTTTTTGGTAACCAAAGAAAGCGAGAACAGCAAGCATTAAATTTTTGTATATCTGCCTTACGTAAGAAGGCAGGTATATGCTGAATAAGGAATAAAATTTTAGGCAATGTACGCATTTTTATTAATGCTATCCTTGCCGACAAAGATAGTGGTAATTTACTCCATTTCTGTATTTCAGAGGAACATTTTTTCCATATCGAAGTATAATTTATGTCATACCATTCCTCTGGATTCCTAGAAATAATTATTCCAAGATATTTAATATTTTTTTCAACTAGTTTAAATGGATTCTCTATTAAACTGTTTTTATTTTTAATAATCCATAGGATCTCTGATTTGGCAAGATTTATTCTGTACCCAGCAAATTTACTGAACTCCGCCAATATATCTACCAGATTTGGAATATTTTTATTTGAGTCCCTTATATAAAATAAGATATCGTCAGCATACAGTGACAGAATAGCTTTATGCTGTTTAATTTTTATACCTTCCAATACTTCCCGACATTTAATCGCTAGTGGTTCGATTGCTAACTATTAATAACTATTGTACCTAGTTAAAATAAATACAAAGTTGCCTGTAAAATACATATAAATCCTAAAATAGCTACAATGTAACTATTAGTATATTAATAGCTAGTAGGGGGCTTAGATTAGGTGTAATTAGTTTAAAATTATTGTAATATTTTATTATTTTTGGTAATTTAGTGTTTGTTTGTATTTTGGTACTTGTATGATGGATGGAAGACCTCTTCTTGCCCCGCTTGGATGAAGACTTCTGCCGGTCTGGATGTCCTCTTCTGCCCCATCGGATGAAGACTTCGGCCCGGCTGGGTGAACACGACTCAAGGTAGGGAGATCTTCAGGGGGGTAGTGTTAGGTTTATTTAAGGGGGGTTTGGGTTAGAGTAGGGGTATGTGGGTGGTGGGTTGTAATGTGGGGGGGGGGATTGTGTTTTTTTTTTACAGGCAAAAGAGCTGTTTTCTTTGGGGCATGCCCCGCAAAGGGCCCTGTTCAGGGCTGGTAAGGTAATAGAGCTGATTACTTTTGTAATTTAGTATAGGGTAGGGCATTTTTTTTATTTTGGGGGGCTTTGTTATTTTATTAGGGGGCTTAGATTAGGTGTAATTAGTTTAAAATTCTTGTAATATTTTTTTATTTTTTGTAATTTAGTGTTTTTTTATTTTTTGTAATTTAGTGGGGGGGTTTTGTACTTTAGTTTATTTAATTGTAGATAATTGTAGGTACTTGTAGTTAATTTATTTAATGATAGTGTAGTGTTAGGTTTTATTGTAACTTAGGTTAGGATTTATTTTACAGGTAATTTTGTAATTATTTTAACTAGGTAGCTATTAATTAGTCAATAACTATTTAATAGCTATTGTACCTAGTTAAAATAAATACAAAGTTGCCTGTAAAATAAATATAAATGCTAAAATAGCTACAATGTAACTATTAGTTATATTGCAGCTATATTAGGGTTTATTTTACAGGTAAGTCTTTAGTTTTAAATAGGAATAATTTATTAAAGTATAGTGTAGTGTTAGGTGTAATTGTAACTTAGGTTAGGATTTATTTTACAGGTAAATTTGTATTTATTTTAGCTAGGTAGTTATTAAATAGTTATTAACTATTTAATAACTATTGTACCTAGTTAAAATAAATACAAATTTGCCTGTAAAATAAAAATAAATCCTAAAATAGCTACAATGTAACTATTAGTTATATTGCAGCTATCTTAGGGTTTATTTTACAGGTAAGTCTTTAGTTTTAAATAGGATTCATTTATTTAACTATAGTAAACTTATTTCGTTTTATTTAAATTATATTTAAGTTAGGGGGTGTTAGTGTTAGGGTTAGACTTAGGTTTAGGGGTTAATAACCTTATTATAGTAGCGGCGACGTTGGGGGCGGGAGATTAGGGGTTAATAATTGTAGGTAGGTGGCGGCGATGTTAGGGAGGGCAGATTAGGGGTTAATAAAATGTATTATAGTGTTTGCGAGGCGGGAGTGCGGCGGTTTAGGGGTTAATACATTTATTATAGTTGCGGCGATTTGCGGTCGGCAGATTAGGGGTTAATACTTGTAGTTAGATTGTGGCGACGTTGGGGGGGGCAGATTAGGGGTTAATAACTATAATGTAGGGGGCGGCGGTGTTAGGGACAGCAGATTAGGGGTTAATAGCTATAATGTAGGCGGCGATATTCGGTCGGCAGATTAGGGGTTAATACTTGTAGTTAGATTGCGGCGACGTTGGGGGAGGCAGATTAGGGGTTAATAACTATAATGTAGGGGTCGGCGGTGTTAGGGACAGCAGATTAGGGGTTAATAGCTATAATGTAGGTGGCGGCGATATCGGGTCGGCAGATTAGGGGTTAATACTTGTAGTTAGATTGCGGCGACGTTGGGGGGGGCAGATTAGGGGTTAATAACTATAATGTAGGGGTCGGCGGTGTTAGGGACACCAGATTAGGGGTTAATAGCTATAATGTAGGCGGCGGCGATATCGGGTCGGCAGATTAGGGGTTAATACTTGTAGTTAGATTGCGGCGACATTGGGGGGGGCAGATTAGGGGTTAATAACTATAATGTAGGGGTCGGCGGTGTTAGGGACAGCAGATTAGGGGTTAATAGCTATAATGTAGGCGGCGGCGATATCGGGTCGGCAGATTAGGGGTTAATACTTGTAGTTAGATTGCGGCGACGTTGGGGGGGCAGATTAGGGGTTAATAACTATAATGTAGGGGTCGGCGGTGTTAGGGACAGCAGATTAGGGGTTAATAGTTATAATGTAGGTGGCGGCGATATTCGGTCGGCAGATTAGGGGTTAATAAAATAATGCAGGTGTCAGCGATAGCGGAGGCAGCAGATTAGGGGTTAATAAGTGTTAGATTAGGGGTGTTTAGAGACTCGGGGTACATGTTAGAGTGTTAGGTGCAGACTTAGTGTTTCCCCATAGGAAACAATGGGGCTGCGGTGTTAGTTTTTTTTCAGCCGAAACTCCCATTGTTTCCTATGGGGAAATGCCGAATTTTAACGAGCTAATTCGGATTTATTCGGAGATACGGCAGCTATTTCGGATTCATTCGGTAGATTCGGAAGTATTTTAATTCGGAAATCCGAATCGATCCGAATCTCCAAATTTACCGAATTTACCGAATTTCCGAATTAATCAGAAACGAACCGCACATGTCTAGCGGAGACGTTAAGACAGTATTATTCGACATTATATAACCTAAAAGGAAACAAACGACCGCCAGACATGAATCTAGAATCTGGGGACATAGACCGCGAGATGGAATCTTATATAGATGATATAGAAATCCCCCAAATTAGTGCAGAAGAGGCAGAAAGGTTAGAAGCATGCATAACACCTGCAGAAATTTTAAAAGCAATAAAAGACTCACCCACGGGGAAAAGCCCGGGTCCAGATGGACTAGGCATGGCATACTATAAAAAATTTGGACAAATACTGGCCCCTCATCTTGCAGACACTTATAATACCCTACAAAAAGATGGAGGGTTTGCAAGGAATCTGCTGGAGGCACATATCACAGTTCTTCCCAAACCGGGAAAGAACCCAGACAGACCTGAAAATTTTTGCCCCATCTCCCTACTCAACTCAGACGTAAAAATGTATGCGAAAATACTAGCCACAAGAATAAACAGGGTTCTCCCAGGGTTAATTAATTCGGATCAGGTGGGATTTGTCCCGGGTAGGGAGGCAAGGGATAACACCTTGAAAGTGCTGCAGTTAATACAATACGCTAAGCTAGAACACATCCCAATGACACTGACATCTATGGACGCCGAGAAAGCCTTTGACAGGGTGAGCTGGAAGTTCTTGCGGTTCGCTCTGTCAAAGATGGGCTTCAGTAAACACTTCATTGAGATGATATTTTCACTTTATACCGCCCCATCAGCCAAGATTAAAGTTAACGGACTACTGTCCACGAGCTTTGACATCACAAACGGGACACGACAGGGCTGTCCCCTATCCCCAATCCTGTTTGCAATATCTATAGAAATTCTAGCCTTGAAGATCCGCGCAGACCCCCGAGTGTCGGGAATTAAGTTAGATAGCACAGAACACAAGATAGCCATGTATGCTGATGACATTCTGTTAACCCTTACAAAATCAGAGGAATCACTACCACAAGCTTTAAAGATAATTCAGGAATATGGTAAATATTCCAATTTCCTATTAAATGTAAACAAATCAGAGGTATTAAATATAAACTTAACGGAGGACAAAATGTCCACATTGATGTCCCTCTGCCCACTACGTAGGCAACCAATCACAATTAAATATTTAGGAATACAGTTATCAGCAGACCCAGAGGCCATTTTTGAAGCTAACTATAAACACCTAGAAAAGATGATAATAGGAGATTTATCCAATTGGAAAAATAAGAACCTGTCATGGTTAGGTAGAATTAGTGTTATTAAAATGAATGTCCTCCCCAGAATCCTTTATATTATGCAGGCTTTACCAATTCCCCTCCCGAAAGATTTTATGAGTAAACTCCAGAGCTCTCTAGAAACTTACATTTGGGGTGATGTGCGACCTAGAATAAATAAGCAAACAATGTACCTGGCAAAAGAAGAAGGTGGCCTAGGTGTACCAAACATACTGACATATAGGCAGGCCCTGATGCTACAAAGAATAGTTGAATGGTGCTCCAATGACTGCTCGAAACAATGGATACAGATAGATAGGGCAATCCTACACACTAACAACCCGGGGTATTTAGCGTGGACATTAGGGAAGGACCGACCACGGACCGTAGATGAATATCCTCTCTATAAGGAATTGTTCAAGGTTTGGGATAAAATCATCCATACATCCACACGGATATCCTCACCGACGTCCCCCATGACCCCATATATAGACAACCCAGCCCTCGCGTTGGGTATAACAAGGAAATACTTAGCCCAGGGGAAAAAGGTAGGGCAAAACACAATCTCAAGGCTGACTCAACAACACAAAATCAAAAAATGGGAAGACATTAGGGACACGGAAACACACTTAAGTTGGCTATCCTATGCCCAGATCTCCCATTTCATATCGACACACAAAGACAAAAGCTCACTGCTTCGAGAGTTGACAGAATTTGAACAACTTTGCTATGCCGGACAGACACGCTCACACCTGATATCCACCATATATAAGAAACTACGACAAAATTACTCAGGAAGCCTACCAACATACACCATAACATGGGAGAAGGAACTAGGAGAGGAAATAAATGTAAAAACATGGAAAAACACATTCCTTAACAATAAGACCGCCTCCATATCAGCACAGATACAAGAAACTAACTTCAAGTTTCTCACCAGGTGGTATCTCACCCCAAGTAGGTTAAAAAGATTGTATCCGAATACCTCGGGTAAATGCTGGAGAGGCTGCGAGATGGAGGGTACCGTTCTGCATGTGTGGTGGGAGTGTCCTAAACTCCAGCAATTCTGGACGGACATCCTCGCACACATTTGTGGAACTCTAGAGATCATTATTCCCAGAGACCCAAAAATAATACTTCTATACGCAGCGCTGCCCAAGATTAAATGCAGAGCGAGGAAAAAACTGTTAATGATTCTGCTGAATAGTGCAAAAACTCTAATACCCCGACGCTGGAAAACTGCTGCACCCCCCACCCAACAAGAATGGGTAAGACAAGTAGACCTGCTGTTACAACTAGAGAGGTACCACCATATCAGGAATGGCACTGCAGAGACGCATGAAATAATGCTGCAAATATGGAGCAAACATTAGTGATCTAAAAATCACACCAATAAAGAGAAGGGGCCCCCTGTCTCCCACCCCCCCCCCTCCCCCTCCGTTCACAAATGCAAACCTCCGCATGTATGGACCTAGTAGCACCCGCTTACCCCCCAGTTCCGCGTGAAGGTTAGAGACACATATGATAGCCACCTGAGATTTCACCAGGATGACAAGACAGAAAGCGCAGAAGGAATAATACAACTAATTCAGGGGACATGGACATAGACAGGGGCACAGGGAACAGAATAAACCTATGTGGACAATATACCAAGGCTGAAACGATGGGCAACATTACAAAGTGCAAGGCCCGGTTGTTGGGAGACACAGAGAAGTAATCAGGTCCTGGAATAGGGAGGGAGATAAAGGGGTAGTTAAAGGCAGGCTAAGAAATGCTGCATCGCTGCCCAAGATTAAATGCAGAGCGAGGAAAAAACTGTTAATGATTCTGCTGAATAGTGCAAAAACTCTAATACCCCGACGCTGGAAAACTGCTGCACCCCCCACCCAACAAGAATGGGTAAGACAAGTAGACCTGCTTGTAACGGTACCAACCGGATACCAAGGGTTAACACCAGGGAACAATGTCCTGCATAGGGAATCAGCAGTTCACAACCCAGCCAGTTTTCAGGTTTTAAACAGAATGAATTTTATTAAGGCTCATATGCCCAGTATTTATGCAGGTCTGACCCCCCCCAGAAGGGGGGTTGAAAGAATGTTGTACATTGAATGGAGGGAACACGCCCTTTTACATGATACAATAGAATACCTTGCTCAAGCTGATAACAATTTAAACACAGACACACACTTGGCTTTCCTTATCATCTAGGGTCTGCTCTCTGAGGTTGATTAAACAATGGACTGTGTATCAACAACATTAATGACAGTGCATAATAGCTGAGGCTAAAGCTGAACACAGTTAACTCTTTCAGTGCTGACAGAAGGGTCTGTCACATCTACATAGCACAATATACAGCCTATAGACAACCTTTCTTACGTTATAGTCCAGAAGTGGCTAGGTTTGCCACAATGCTCCCCCAGAACCAAGCCGGCATACACAGTCTGATCCCAACGGATCGGCTTGGGGATGTCCGGGGCAACAACTTTCGGCTCAAGTAAGCTACGGGGTGTTCTCCGCCATCTGCTCCAACTTGGCTCAGTACTGCCCCCACCCCAAACATGGAAGCGTCTCTTCCCGGAGGGACTGGGCTTGGGTAGTCACAGGGTTAACATCAGCGGGATCCATGGGAGCATAGGCAGAAACAAGGGGGGCCAAGTCATTTCCAAGGAGAACATCAGCAGGTAAGTCCTTCTTGACCCCCACATTCACGAGTCTAGCGCCCACTCCCCAATCCAAATGTACCCTGGCAACAGGTAGGCGGAACACAGTGCCCCCTGCTACCCTCACAGCCACAGTGTCTCCAGTGTGCTGTTTCTCAGGCACCAAGTTCTCTTGAAGCAAGGTCATGGTAGCACCAGTATCCCGTAGACAACTGACCTCCTTCCCATTCACTTTAACCCGTTGCCGGTTATTCCGGTGGGCAGCTTGCACGGGGTCTGCTTCATGTAGGCTGCCCCAGCATTCTGGCGCCTCTACGTAGCGGGCCACAGGCTGAGGATTATGTGGGATTCCGCCGGCGGGTCTTCTCCAGGACTGTGCTTGATTCGCTGCGTTTAGGGGACACTCTGGTCTTTTGTGCCCTAGTTGCTTACATCCAAAGCACCGAATAGGTTGTGAGTAGCCCCGCGAATTGAACCGGGCTCTCTGAGGGTAGTTCGTGGCCGGAGGCCGTGTGGTATAGCGGTGCGCCGGGGGTTGGTAACTGGCAGCTGCTGGGGTGACTGGGGGTCTGTACTCCACTCTAGCAGTGGGCAATCGGTATACTGCTCCCCCTGCCCCTCGTACTGCCACGGATCCGCCAGTGGGTGCTGTATCCGGCACCAAATGGGGAGCTATCAGGGTTAAAGTAGCTCCCGAATCCCGAAGTCCCCGGACCGACATCACCTCATGCAGAATTCCCAGGGGTTCCTCGGCTTGGGTGCTCAACACCTCATGAGCGGCTGGCTCCGTTTGGTAATGGTGAGCAGCCGCCCTTGGGGCCAGGTTCTGTCTGACCTGGTTCCAAGCTTGTCTGCTCCGATTTTGGGTGCACTCACGTGCCATATGTCCCCACTGCTTGCAGGTGTGGCATTGTATATTAGCCCGTCCGTTGTTAGGCTGTAGTCCATGGTGCCTCCTGGCATCAAAATGCTGGTCTGCTAATCTGGCTGCTTCGGTTAAGGTGAGGGGTTTTCGATCTCTCACCCATTCTTGGGCTTCTGGGGACAAGCCGTTAAAGAATTGCTCCAACAGCATCAGTTGTCGCAATTCTTCCATGGTGGTAGCTTGGCTGGCCTGTATCCACCCCTGAGATGCTTGATCCAGCTTGTGGGCCCACTCTGCATGGGAATCTCTTTCTGGCTTGCGCAGGCCTCTAAACTTGCGCCGGTATGCCTCTGAGGTAATGGCATATCTTTCCAAGATCGCTCTCTTCACTTTAGCGTAATCCTTGCTGTCCTCCCTGGGTACAGCGCGATACGCTTCCGCTGCCCTACCGGCTAGCTTGCCTGCTAGCACCGGCACCCATACGGACTGCTCCAAATCATGTAACTCGCACAGTCTCTCAAAATCCTGTAAATACCCATCAATCTCATCCTTCTCCTCACAAAACATTTTAAATGCATGGTATGGGATTTTGGGTCTTACTGGGTTGCTGAGTGCGTCCAAAATGGATTCTGCTCGGGAGGATGCATTCCGCGGACTGTGTGCCATCACGTACTCCTGCACATCTGCCATTACCACGGATAGCATATCCCGTGGTACAGGTTGGGGTAAAAATTCCAGCCTGGTCCTCATTTCCCTCTGGTATAGGGTCTCCTCCATGGCTGCTGGAGGCGTAGCGCTGCAAGCTCTGTCTCCCTCCATCAGCTCAGCAATTAATATAGCCTTGGGTTTGCTGCTGCCTATCTTTCCCCTGGCTTCTAGCAGTTCCTTTTACGTTTGTCTCTTTAGCTTAGAATAATCCATCTCCATTCACTTCGGTCCCTGGTACTCCTTCCATCTTAGTCAGTATTGTAGTAATCCCCCTCTTCCTGAGGTTACTGGCTTGTGTAGTTGCTCTTCTGGGCGATAAGGTTCATTCCGTCGCTTGCCACCAATTGTAACGGTACCAACCGGATACCAAGGGTTAACACCAGGGAACAATGTCCTGCATAGGGAATCAGCAGTTCACAACCCAGCCAGTTTTCAGGTTTTAAACAGAATGAATTTTATTAAGGCTCATATGCCCAGTATTTATGCAGGTCTGACCCCCCCCAGAAGGGGGGTTGAAAGAATGTTGTACATTGAATGGAGGGAACACGCCCTTTTACATGATACAATAGAATACCTTGCTCAAGCTGATAACAATTTAAACACAGACACACACTTGGCTTTCCTTATCATCTAGGGTCTGCTCTCTGAGGTTGATTAAACAATGGACTGTGTATCAACAACATTAATGACAGTGCATAATAGCTGAGGCTAAAGCTGAACACAGTTAACTCTTTCAGTGCTGACAGAAGGGTCTGTCACATCTACATAGCACAATATACAGCCTATAGACAACCTTTCTTACGTTATAGTCCAGAAGTGGCTAGGTTTGCCACACTGCTGTTACAATTAGAGAGGTACCACCATATCAGGAATGGCACTGCAGAGATGCATGAAATAATGCTGCAAATATGGAGCAAACATTAGTGATCTAAAAATCACACCAATAAAGAGAAGGGGCCCCCTGTCTCCCACCCCCCCTCCCCCTCCGTTCACAAATGCAAACCTCCGCATGTATGGACCTAGTAGCACCCGCTTACCCCCCAGTTCCGCGTGAAGGTTAGAGACACATATGATAGCCACCTGAGATTTCACCAGGATGACAAGACAGAAAGCGCAGAAGGAATAATACAACTAATTCAGGGGACATGGACATAGACAGGGGCACAGGGAACAGAATAAACCTATGTGGACAATATACCAAGGCTGAAACGATGGGCAACATTACAAAGTGCAAGGCCCGGTTGTTGGGAGACACAGAGAAGTAATCAGGTCCTGGAATAGGGAGGGAGATGAAGGGGTAGTTAAAGGCAGGCTAAGAAATGCTGTGAGTGCAGGACAGAAAGGTTTAAAACAGCTCTGTGAAAAAATATGTATGAGACTATTGTATTATATTGAACATCGATGTTATACTTTGCTACTATGATTTTGCTGTAAGAAATTGTGTTTGTATTTTTGAATTATACAATAAAGCTTTTTAAAAAAAAAAACACTATAACTGTGTGTACCTGGGGCAGTGTGCATTCCCTTATTAAACACTATAATGGTGTATACCTGGGGCAGTGTGCATTCCGTTGTTAAACACTATAAAGGTGTGTACCTGGGGCAGTGTGCATTCCCTTGTTAAACACTATAACGGTGTGTACCTGGGGCAGTGTGCATTCCCTTGTTAAAAACTATAAAGGTCTGTACCTGGGGCAGTATGCATTCCTTTGTTAAACACTATAATGGTGTGTACCTGGGGCAGTGTACATTTTCTTATTAAACACTATAATGGTGTGTACCTGGGGCAGTGTGCATTCCCTTGTTAAACATTATAACAGTGTGTACCTGGGGCAGTGTGCATTCCTTTGTTAAACACTATAGCGGTGTGTACCTGGGGCAGTGTGCATTCCCTTGTTAAACACTATAAGGCTGTGTACCTGGGGCAGTGTGCATTCCCTTGTTAAACACTATAACGGTGTGAATCTGGGCCAGTGTGCATTCCCTTGTTAAACACTATAACGGTGTGTACCTGGGGCAGTGTGCATTCCCTTGTTAAACACTATAACGGTGTGTACCTGGGGCAGTGTGCATTTCTTTGTTAAACACTATAGCGGGGTGAACCTGGGCCAGTGTGCATTCCCTTGTTAAACACTATAACGGTGTGTACCTGGGGCAGTGTGCATTCCCTTATTAAACACTATAACGGTGTATACCTGGGGCAGTGTGCATTCCCTTGTTAAACACTCTAAAGGTGTGTACCTGGGGCAGTGTGCATTCCCTTGTTAAACAGTCTAACGGCGTGTACCTGGGGCAGTGTGCATTCCCTTGTTAAACACTATAAAGGTGTGTACCTGGGGCAGTGTGCATTCCCTTGTTAAACACTATAAAGGTGTGTACCTGAGGCAGTGTGCATTCCCTTGTTAAATACTATAACGGTCTGAACCTGGGCCAGTGTGCATTCCCTTGTTTAACACTATAATGGTGTGTACCTGGGGCAGCGTGCATTCCCTTGTTAAACACTATAACGGTGTGTACCTGGGGCAGTGTGCATTCCTTTGTTA
Source organism: Bombina bombina (assembly GCF_027579735.1). Classification (NCBI taxonomy): domain Eukaryota; kingdom Metazoa; phylum Chordata; class Amphibia; order Anura; family Bombinatoridae; genus Bombina; species Bombina bombina. Next base: position 1,001,692,596 of record NC_069501.1, read on the forward strand.
AACACTATAGCGGTGTGTACCTGGGGCAGTGTGCATTCCCTTGTTAAACACTATGAAGGTGTGTACCTGGGGCATTGTGCATTCTCTTGTTAAACTATATAAGGGTGTGTACCTGGGGCAGTGTGCATTCCCTTGTTAAACATTATAAAGGTCTGTACCTGGGGCAGTGTGCATTCCCTTGTTAACACTATAACGTTGTGTACCTGGGGCAGTGTACATTTCCTTGATAAACACTATAAAGGTGTGTACCTGGGGTAATGTGCATTCCCTTGTTAAACATTATAAATGTGTGTACCTGGGGCAGTGTGCATTTCCTTGTTAAACACTATAAAGTTTTGTACCTGGGGCAGTGTGCATTCCGTTGTTAAACACTATAAAGGTGTGTACCTGGGGCAGTGTGCATTTCCTTGTTAAACACTATAACGGTGTGTACTTGGGGCAGTGTGCATTCCTTTGTTAAACACTATAAAGGTGTGTACCTGGGGCAGTGCGCATTCCCTTATTAAACACTATAAAGGTGTGAACCTGGGGCAGTGTGCATTCCCTTGTTAAACACTATAAAGGTCTGTACCAAGGGCAGTGTGCATTCCCTTGTTAAACACTATAAAGGTGTGTACCTGAAGCAGTGTGCATTTCCTTGTTAAACGCTATAAATGTGTGTATCTGGGGCAGTGTGCATTCCCTTGTTAAACACTATAAAGGTGTATACCTGGGGCAGTGTCCCTTCTCTTGTTAAACACTGTAAAGGTGTGTACCTGGGGCAGTGTGCATTCCCTTGTTAAACACTGTAAAGGTGTGTACCCGGGTCAGTGTGCATTCTCTTGTTAAACACTATGAAGGTGTGTATCAAGGGCAGTGTGCATTCCCTTGTTAAACACTATAAAGGTGTGCACGTGGGGCATTGTGCATTCCCTTGTTAAACACTATAACAATGTGTACCTGGGGCAGTGTGCATTCCCTTTTAAAACACTATAAAGGTGTGTACCTGGGGCAGTGTGCATTCCCTTGTTAAACACTATAAAGGTGTGCACGAGGGGCAGTGTGCATTCCCTTCTTAAACACTATAAAAGTGTGTATCAAGTGCATTGTGCATTCCCTTGTTAAACACTATAACGATGTGTACCGGGGCAGTGTGCATTCCCTTGTTAAACACTATAAAGGTGTGTACCTGGGGCAGTGTGCATTCCCTTGTTAAACAGTATAAAGGTGTGTACCTGAGGCAGTGTGCATTCCCTTATTAAACACTATAAAGGTGTGTACCTGGGGCAGTGTGCATTCCCTTGTTAAACACTATAAAGGTGTGTACCTGAGGCAGTGTGCATTCCCTTGTTAAATACTATAACGGTGTGAACCTGGGCCAGTGTGCATTGCCTTGTTAAACACTATAACGGTGTGTACCTGGGGCAGTGTGCATTCCTTTGTTAAACACTATAGCGGTGTGTACCTGGGGCAGTGTACATTCCCTTGTTAAACACTATGAAGGTGTGTACCTGGGGCACTGTGCATTCTCTTGTTAAACTATATAAGGGTGTGTACCTGGGGCAGTGTGCATTCCCTTGTTAAACATTATAAAAGTCTGTACCTGGGGCAGTGTGCATTCACTTGTTAACAATATAACGTTGTGTAACTGGGGCAGTGTACATTTCCTTGATAAACACTATAAAGGTGTGTACCTGGGGTAATGTGCATTCCCTTGTTAAACATTATAAATGTGTGTACCTGGGGCAGTGTGCATTTCCTTGTTAAACACTATAAAGTTTTGTACCTGGGGCAGTGTGCATTCCGTTGTTAAACACTATAAAGGTGTGTACCTGGGGCAGTGTGCATTTCCTTGTTAAACACTATAATGGTGTGTACTTGGGGCAGTGTGCATTCCTTTGTTAAACACTATAAAGGTGTGTACCTGGGGCAGTGCACATTCCCTTGTTAAACATTATAAAGGTGTGAACCTGGGGCAGTGTGCATTCCCTTGTTAAACACTATAAAGGTCTGTACCTGGGGCAGTGTGCATTCCCTTGTTAAACACTATAAAGGTGTGTACCTGGGGCAGTGTGCATTTCCTTGTTAAACACTACATTATAAAGGTGTGTACCTGGGGCAGTGTCCCTTCTCTTGTTAAACTCTGTAAAGGTGTGTACCTGGAGCAATGTGCATTCCCTTGTTAAACACTGTAAATGTGTGTACCCGGGTCAGTGTGCATTCTCTTGTTAAACACTATGAAGGTGTGTGTCAAGGGCAGTGTGCATTCCCTTGTTAAACACTATAAAGGTGTGCACGTGGGGCAGTGTGCATTCCCTTTTAAAACAATATAATGGTGTGTACCTGGGGCAGTGTGCATTCCCTTGTTAAACATTATAAAGGTGTGTATCAAGGGCAGTGTGCATTCCCTTGTTAAACACTATAAAGGTGTGCACGTGGGGCAGTGTGCATTCCCTTGTTAAACACTATAAAAGTGTGTATCAAGTGCAGTGTGCATTCCCTTGTTAAACACTAGAAAGGTGTGCACGTGGGGCATTGTGCATTCCCCTGTTAAACACTATAACGATGTGTACCGGGGCAGTGTGCATTCCCTTGTTAAACACTATAAAGGTGTGTACCTGGGGCAGTGTGCATTCCCTTATTAAACACTATAAAGGTGTGTACCTGGGGCAGTGTGCATTCCCTTATTAAACACTATAACTGTGTGTACCTGAGGCAGTGTGCATTCCCTTGTTAAACACTATAACGGTGTGTACCTGGGGCAGGTGATCACAATTGCCAAAATACTCACCTGAAAATGAGGGGTTTCATACCATTTTAATTAAATTAGACTAAGAGATAGGGGATCTTTAGAAGCTCTGTTCCTCATAACTAGAAATGATCTCTATTCTATTGGGGCAGGTGATCTCTTAAGTGGTGATGCTAAATACTAAAACTAAATAAATGCTGCTTATAATAATGTATTAAAAACAAAAATTAACATTTTAATTATAAGTAGATATATTTTTAATTGTATTACATTGTGAAGAAATAAGTGTAAAGTTTTAGTATCTATAAAGCAACTGAATGCTGCCATATTGTAATTTAAGATTCCCTAGGTTAATAAACCAGTTATCTTACCTCCCCTCTGGAAAATAATAAACACATTTATAAAGTAACAATCTCACAGGGTTTAAAGTCCATGTAAATTTAATATTGTTACTTTAGTTACTCATGTATAACTGTCACTACTTAGCTCTAGCAGAGATTATAATATAACAGGCTTTTAAATCCATGGAAACCTAGGTTAAAAATACAACACAGTAGCTTTCATTACTTTATCAAGGCCAATATATAAATGTGTATATATACAGTCAAAGCGAAGCACTCACTGGGGCTTTAATATCATTGTTTATTGAACAAATATTGTGACATTTTGTGGTGTTAGCCCCTTCTTCAGACATATATATATATATATATATATATATATATATATATATATATATATATTCCCCTTTTTAAATAAAGTTACTTATTCCTAGAGTTCTGCCCAATCATCAATGTCACTTGTTAAAAAGATTACTGAGCAAAGTCGCATGATTGTTTACTTTTCTCAACTCTGTGTGTCTCAAAAAAAGTGACTGGAAAGGGTTACATTTGTTTCATTCAAGCTTAAGAAGTTTAGAAACTCCCAAACTTACCCTGCCAAGAAACACTAGATAAACAAAAAGTTAAGCAACAAGAGGAAGCTTATTTATAGTGTGCACAGTACAGCTTGGGATACAGAGAAATTGCCAGAAGAAAAGCATTTTTATTGAGTTTTCACATAAGGGATTAAATACCATATCCTCCTCTGTGGGAAGAATTATCATAACTTAACTATTTACATTCTTAAGTTTAATGTAAACCTTTAACTTCATTTCTAACATAGAAATAAACACACAGACAACTTCTTGGTTATAAAACCCGCAGGTCACGTTTATTGTGGCAACACAGGAACTAAATGGCCAGTGCGAATAAACATGGACCAGGGGGGCGGCAATCAGGTACTAGCTAATGCGTAGTAACCCATGCTAACAAGATGGGCAGTACCAGGGCGCAGGAGAGGAAGCAGAGAGTAGCTCAATACTAGAAAGGCTTAGGGAGTTCTCGGCTTAGAATCACATGGGCAGGGAACACCCCAGACACGCGTCTGAGGACTTCACCCCTGGCCGGAAGTAGCCGTCACTCTACCTCGATCTCGATCACATCCTGCCCCCAGACACTGTCCACCCACTAGCCCAGGGTGCAAACCCACCACTCTGTACCAGTAGGACCAGGGTCAATAAGGTGCAAACCACATTGAACACCTGGGGAGCTGAAACTTAATGTCCTCAGGCTTACAGAAATAGGATGGCTAGCCCTCATCATGCCTTGGACACCCCTACTCCTAAGGACCACCATAGAGATGGATCCCCCTAACGATTGCCACCTAAAATAATAAAAAGGGAGGGACAGGGTGGGGAAAACTTTGAAGAAACCAGCAGAAAGAGGACTTGTGCTTCCTGTACAGGGCTTAAAAAGGTAAGCTGGAACCCCTTCTCTCTATCTGCAACATTGTTTCACACACACAACAGAGCACTCCCACTCCTCCGTCTTGGCCTTAACCCTAATGTGCATTCCAAGCAATTTGCCTTACATTTCCTTAAGGGATTAAATGCCATATCCTCCTCTGTGGGAAGAATTATCATAACTTAACTATTTACATTCTTAAGTTTAATGTAACCCTTTATCTTCATTTCTAACATAGCAATAAACACACAGACAACTTCTTGGTTATAAAACCCGTAGGTCATGTTTATTGTGGCAACACAGGAACCAAATGACCAACACGAATAAACATGGACCAGGGGGGCGGCAATCAGGTACTAGCTAATGCGTAGTAACCCATGCTAACAAGATGGGCAGTACCAGGGCACAGGAGAGGAAGCAGAGTGTAGCTCAATACTGGAAAGGCTTAGGGAGTTCTCGGCTTCGAATCACACGGGCAGAGAACACCCCAGACATGCGTCTGAGGACTTCACCCCTGGCCGGAAGTAGCCGTCACTCTACCTCAATCACATCCTCCCCCGGACACTGTCCACCCGCCACAAGATCGCCCACATATCCAGGGTCACTCTCGCAGCCACCCAAACTCACACAAATAGGAGTAGGGACTGTCTTAGGTCTTCAATAAACAGGTCCATGCCATGGTCTGAAAGATGTACCCTGTTGCCTCGGTAGAGGCTCCGGTCAGCGGCCGTAATGGTTTTGTGCTCCACAACAAAGCACCTAAGCTCAAATATCAATTTCCTTACGTCCCTATTGAGCTTTTTCCTGACCTGAAATGCTGCCCTATGGTTGGCCATATGACGCCACGTCAACCTAGGAATAATGTTTGACCATCCCATTCTCACACCAGGAATCCAAGCTTTGAAGGTGCGCAAGTCCGACTGGATTACCACGCTCAAATTCCGGCTGGGAATTGAGCCAAGATCATTTCCACCTAAGTGGATGATCAAAACGTGGTTTCTGCCAACGCTTCATGGCGTCTTGCAGTAATCCAGGCAGATCTGCCCAGCAAAGACCTCTCCTTCCTAGCCACCTAACAACCACCCTAGATGACGAGAACCCCAGTTGCTGTCCTCCAGGTCGAGTAGATGCTCGTATGGCTGCCCAGTGCACAAACGAGTGACCGACAATCCAGACACGAAGCGGACCGCTGCTAGGCCCTGTAACAGAAACAAGTGTTAGGGTCATATCACAACAGTGAAAACATAACAACATCAAAACACTGTAATTCTTAGCAGTGGGATAAAAGGGGTCTCACGTATAATTGATATCTCTTGGATTTCCACCTCACCAACGCCATTATACGGCGAGCAGACCAACCTAAAGCCGCCGCTGTCGTATCAGCCCCAACCCTAAATGAGTGAGGAACTATGGAATTGGGATTTAAACCCGCCTTTTCTGCCGCCCATCCCAAGACCCTCCGGAACTGGAATCTCGTAAGAGGCGTACTGTCCTGATGAATTAAAAACCTCTTTGAACCCACTGGACGTACGTCTGAGAAGGCCTTCAACAGGACACAAGGGCAACTGGTGGAACCCTGATGCCCAGGGAGCGACAGCCAAGCCCCCCTACCTTCCTGATCCACCTTGAATCTAGGAATGAATAGCAACACCCCATTATCAGCAAATCTAACGTGTTCGGTCAGCACGCCTTCCACTTTTGCCAGCTTAGACTGTGGGACCAATTCCCCCACTCGCAGGGCACCATGAAATGCCATGGCGAACGTCGCGGAAAATAGCTGAACCTCGTATTCAGAGGAACAGATGTCAGGTAGAACCTGAAGCAAGAGGAGTAACTGATCAGCAGTTATGGATTCCCGAATGTCAGGTCACCTCACTTCCGACCTCCCCCAGCCCCGAAGAATTTGGCGAACCAAAAACATCTTGGAAGAGTCCATCAGCGTGAACAATTTACAGAAAAAGGATACCACTGCCAACCGTGCAGTCACCGCTCCCTTTTTTACTTGCTTAGCCAGCGCAACAGCCAATCTTGCTCACCTGTGCAGGAAGGAAATCCCTGAACATCGCAGAAGAATACACATTCTTCCCAATACCTCACATAAGACTTCCAAGTGGAAGGTGCCAGGGAAGCCTTCAGTAATGGAATCAAAGACTGCCATCAAGTGCCACCTGCCAAAGGAAAGGAGGACAGGGAACACCATGAGTCACAGCGTTAGGAGCAAACATTCTAAAATTTTCCCATTGGAAATGAGAAAGCGCATCAGCTATAATATTAGCAACCCCAGGGACATGCCTAGCCTGAAACTCAATGTTCCGCATAAGGCATCCCAAGACCAGAATCCTCAGATATCTAACCACTGCTGGGGATGAAGATGAGAGTCCATTGATGGCAAAGACCACACTCAAATTGTCCGTCCAAAAAACGACGGAACTCTTTTCAAGTTCGTCCCCCCGTATCTCCAACGCCACCAGAATGGGGAAAACCTCCAGGAGACTCATGTTCCTGGTAAGCCCCCTAATGGTGCACTCAACCAGCCACGGCTCAGCGCTCCACTTACCATCTAGATAAGCACCGTAACCAAAAGCCCCCGCAGCGTCCGTAAAAAGGTGAATGGACTACATGGACGTCTGAGGTTTTCTCCAAATGCAAACCCCATTGAAATCCCTAAGGAACTGATCCCAAACCTGGAGATCGTCCTTCATGTCTTTGTTAATCTTTATTCTTGCCTTGGGGGAGGTAACCCCCGGCAACAGGCGCTCCATTCTTTTTAGAAAAATTCTCCCCATAGGGTTGACTCGCCCTGCAAAGTTGAGCAGACCCAACAGGGATTGCAGTTCTTTTAGCTCGCAAAAATTTGCCGCAGCAAGTCTTCTCACTTCCTCCAGCATCTTCCGGACTTTATCTGCTGGAAGTCTGCATTCCTCGGCTATGGAGTCAATTTCTATCCCTAAGAATGTAAGACATGTACAAGGGCCCTCAGTTTTGTCCTCTGCCAAGGGAACACCAAATTTCGTCATTAATAGCCTCATGGTGTGCAGAAGTAACTCACATTCCCTGGAGCCCTGTCTGCCCACCAATAAGAAATCATCTAGATAGTGAGCAATTCTATCTTCCCAAGTCACCTCGGCAACAGCCCAGTGTAAGAAGGAGCTGAAAGCCTCAAAATAGGCACAGGAAATTGAACACCCCATGGGTAAACCACGGTCGACATAGTATGATCCGTTGAAAAAACATCCCATTAGATAAAAGGATGATGGGTGAATCGGCAGGAGTCTGAAGGCAGACTCTATATCAAGTTTTGCCAGCAAGGCACCTTGACCTGATCTATGAACCACCCTTAAGGCATTATCAAAGGACTGATAATAAAGCGTACTCAATTCCTGTGGGATGGCGTCATTGACTGACCTGCCTTTCAGGTAGGAAAGATGTTGAATCATCCTAAACTTCCCTGGGTCCTTCTTTGGCACGACCCCTAAAGGAGAGATAACCAATCCCGGCAAAGGATTTACCCTAAATGGTCCAGCCATTCTACCCAGGGAAACTTCCTTACCCAATTTCTCCCTTAATGCCTCCGAAAACTGGTAAGCAGATTTCAGGTTCCTGAGGCCCACAGCACCCTTAACCTTACCTTGTACCGGAATAATGAAACCTTCCTGAAGACCAAACTCCAGCAAGGCAGCCGCCTCAAATTCAGGGTACAGCGCGAGCCAAGGTCTAATTGCGGCCACCCTCAGCAGGGTGCCCACTCTTACCGACAACAGGGCTCCTTGATCCAGTCCTGTCTTGTTTTTTGCCTTTCTTGACGTAATCTGCGGCTGGGTGAGGTCCCCCACAGTTGCGGCACACGTGCCAAAAGGAACACGCTATTCCCAGCATGCAGTGCTTATCTTGAAATTTCCAACAGACCCTGGCGGGGCGTCTGCGAAACCTACTTGCAGAGCGGATCTGTTGTGATCCCGCTGGAGGAGCAGAAGTCCATGGGACTTTCTCAGGACCCAACCAAGCCCAAAGCTGCATCTCCACACACCCAAAGTCCAGCAGCGGGTTACCTACCATCCTCCTGCGAAATTCCTCATCATAATCCCACCAGACTCCATCGCGATAATTCTCCGCAATGATTTCCATATTCTCCATATATTTTAATATGGCTAAACACTGATTTTTCTAAAAAGCAAGAAGCTTACATCCTGAAACAACGTCGCCATTTGTGGAACATGTCAGGGTGCTGGTATTTCTTTGGCCCGGTCCCATCCTCGGCTCTCTCCTTCTGCCTCAAGGCTTCCACAGAGAGCTCAAAGATATTATCATACTTCCCCTCCTGAATGCGCCGAACCGTCTTAGTCTTAAGATATTCGTGCAAATCGTAAGAGGACCAAGATCGTGTATCTTCATGGAGTGCCACCTTGCGGTTAGCAGGTCCACGTACCTCACTTACTCTAGAAAAAATCCTCAATATTCTCTCTGAAGTGAACTGTCTTGGGGGCCTGGGAAGGTGCCTTCCTGCGACTCCTAGACTGCGCTAATGCCAAATCTAAGCTTTGAAATTGATCCAGGGAACCCTGCCTGGTAGCGGATCTAGTGACCACCCTCCTTGGAGCGGCTGGAACCGCGACCGCACTACGAGGCCTACTACCACTAACATCACCATCCATTCCAAACACACTACCAGCCGCTACACCAATCGTCCTACTCGTGGCATTAGCAACACCGCCAGTGCCACTCATCCTACTCTCATTGGGCCTAATAGGTGACGCATCACCTTTATGGTTGCCCGATGAACCCTTTGCCCCCGACCGTGCACTAGTGGCATTAATGGCCCCATTATCATGCTCACCTAAGCCACTACCAATGGCCCCCTTTGATACCTGCCCTGCAGATTGCTCCCTATTTTCAAAATGCCCCATTTCTGCCACAATGTCCCCCGCATTAAACACCACATGCCCCGCAGTATTAATGACAGTTTTTGCCCCCATTGCCCTCGCCGGCCTGGCCCCTGGAGCAAAAGTTCCCCCCACGGCACTCCTCTCTTACCTAAGCTGCCACGTGGGGAACTCGATCTGCTCCTCTTCGGGGCCAGACGCAAAATTAAGGAACTGGACGTGACGTCACCGGAACTGACGTCACCGGAAGTATCGCCGCCAGAGGACCCAAGACCGGAAGTCGACATGGAGAAGGCCTGAGACGTCGGGGGAGCCTGCGCAACTGACGACGATGGACCATGGACCACGTGGGACCTGCCCGGAGCCCCAGACAATGCCGACGCCCACAATTGAAAAATGGACACCGCCGCAATGGATTCCTAGGACAAGGCCACAGCAGGTACCGGTAAGGCCGATGCGCTCCCACTATATACACCAACTATTTGAGGAACATTAAAGGTCCACAAGGGACCAGGGTTATTCACGGGAGGGCCTGAAATGAGCACCGGAGTTCCTGGAGGGACACTGGGGGGACCAGCAGCTGCCGATGCGCTCCCACTATACCTACCAACTATTTGGGGAACATTAAGGGGCCACGAGGGACTAGGGATAGTCATAGGAGGGCCCGAAACGAGTACCAGAGTTTCGAGAGGAACACTGGGGGGACCAGGAGCCAGATTAGAGGGGCCGGCCACCGCATCACTACCACCACATTGGGAAGGCCCTACATTGGCCATATGGCCCGTGGGCTCAGACGCCACATCCAAGGGCCCAGCAGTAACTCCCCAACCACCCTCCTGTGAAATGGCCTCTAACAGGGCCTGATCAGAAATTTCTGGTATAATTGCAGTACCATCACCCACACTAGGCTGACTCAGGGAAGGGACAAGGGAAGAAGAAAGCAAAGGGGTTCGACCAACCATTTCAGGAGATGGCGCAATCCATTCCACAGCTTCATCACTTTCCTCTATCACTTCTCTCTCTGTAGGTTCCTCCCTAGCCTCCATGATTCACTTTGGAGGCACTTTAGATCTCCTTGAACGCTTCATTTAAAAATTTTGAAGAAACCAGCAGAAAGAGGACTTGTGCTTCCTGTACAGGGCTTAAAAAGTTAAGCTGGAACCCCTCCTCTCTATCTGCAACATTGTTTCACAAACACAACAGAGCACTTCCACTCCTCCGTCTTGGCCTTAACCCTTATGTGCATTCCAGGCAATTTGCCTTACGATTTCCTTTATAAACCAATAATAAAATGATATTTGAAATACAAATTTCTTATGAGAGAATTAACAAGTGTTATAGAATCTTCACATAGAACTGTAGTCCAACTAGATCACAGAGGTGTTGTACAAACAAACCTAGAAGTCCACATGATGTTCTGTCGTTCACCAATTAAAAAAAGACAAAGAGCCCAGGACCAACCAAATAGTGCTGAGTCAATTCACCTCTGTTACGAGTGACTCGCTAACTGTTGCGCACAAGCGAAAAGGTGTTTTTTTTTGCACTCCTTAGAAGCAGCGCGCATATTAGAGGTTAAAAATAAATGTATTCGCTTGAGCATAATAGTGAACTTGTACACTCGACTAAAAAGTTGCACAAAAAACATCAAAAATAAATATTGCATAAAAGTTATAAGGGCTTAAAGATATGAGGTCTCAGGTGTAAGGGAAAAAACAACCATGCAAAGGGCTTTAACATAAAGATATATACACATATACATGTCTAATATGTACATGTACTTGTATGTTTGGCCCTGAGCAAACTAACAGCTAGATTACGAGTTGTGCGTTAAGGTAAAAAAGAAGCGTTAACATTTCCTAACGATGCTTTTTTACGCCTGCTGGTATTACGAGTCTTGCAGGTACCGTACACTTTTTTGGCCTTACCGCAAATCAACTTACGTAAATTTCGTAAAGGCTTTTTTCTATGGGACTTCCATAGAGCTGGTATTGTGAGGTTTTCCTAGGAGGCCAAAAAGTGAGCGGTACATCCTATACCGACAGAAGCATTTTAAAGTCAGTAGTTATGAGTTTTACGCTACAAAGCTGTAGCATAAAACTCATAACTAAAGTGCTAAAAAGTACACTAACACCCATAAACTACCTATTAACCCCTAAACTGAGGCCCTCTCACATCTCAAACACTAAAATAAAATTATTAACCCCTAATCTGCCGATCCAGACATCGCCACCACTATAATAAACATATTAACCCCTAAACCACCGCACTCCCATCTCGCAAACACTAGTTAAATATTAACCAATCGGCTGCCCCCAACATCGCCGCCATCTACATTATACTTATTAACCCTTAATCTGCCCTCCCCAACGTCGCCGCCACTATTCTAAATGTAATAACCCTTTAAACCTAACTCTAACCCTAACCCTAACACTCCCTAACTTAAATATAATTTAAATAAATCTAAATACAAATTCCTATCATTACCTAAATTATTCCAATTTAAAACTAAATACTTACCTATAAAATAAAACCTAAGATAGCTACAATATAACTAATAGTTACATTGTAGCTAGCTTAGGGTTTATTTTTATTTTACAGGCAAGTTTGTATTTATTTTAACTAGGTAGAATAGTTACTAAATAGTTATTAACTATTTACTAACTACCTAGCTAAAATAAATACAAATTTACCTGTAAAATAAAACCTAACCTAACTTTACAATAAAACCTAACACTACACTACAATTAAATAAATTCCCTACATTAAATAAAATTAAATAAATTAATTAAAATTAGCTAAATTACCACAATTTGTTTTTACAGAAAATAAAAAACAAATTACAAGATCTTTAAACTAATTACACCTAATCTGATAGCCCTATCAAAATAAAAAAAAAATAGCCTAAACCAAACTACCAATAGCCCTTAAAAGGGCCTTTTGCGGGGCATTGCCCCAAAGAAATCAGCTTTTTTACCTGTAAAAAAAAATACAAACAACCCCCCCAACAGTAAAACCCACCACCCACACAACCAACCCCCCAAATAAAAGCCTAATTAAAAAAACCTAAGCTCCCCATTGCCCTGAAAAGGGTGTTTTGCTCTATTGCAGCCCAAAGCCCTAACCTAAAATAAAAACCCCACCCAATACACCCTTAAAAAATCCTAACACTAACCCCCGAAGATTCACTTACCGGGAGAAGTCTTCATCCAAGCGGCAAGATGTCCTCAACGAAGCCAGCAGAAGTGGTCCTCCAGACGGGCAGAAGTGGTCCTCCAGACGGGCAGAAGTCTTCATTCAGATGGCATCTTCTATCTTCATCCTTCTGACATGAAGCGGCTCCATCTTCAAGACATCTGGCGCGGAGCATCCTCTTCCAATGATGTCATTTTGATGAATGAAGGTACCTTTAAATGACGTCATCCATGATGGCGTCCCTTAGATTCCTCTTGGCTAATAGAATTCTATCAGCCAATCAGAATTAAGGTTGAAAAATCCTATTGGCTGATGCAATCAGCCAATCAGATTGAGCTTGCATTCTATTGGCTGTTCCAATTAGCCAATAGAATGCGAGCTAAATCATACTGGCTGATTGGATCAGCCAATAGGATTGAAGTTGGAAGAGGATACTCCGCGCTGGATGTCTTGAAGATGGAGCTGCTCCGCGTCGGAAGGATGAAGGATTTTTTAAGGGTGTATTAGGTGGGGTTTTTTTTTAGGTTAGGGCTTTGGGCTGCAATAGAGCTAAATGCCCTTTTAAGGGCAATGCTCATCCAAAAGCCCTTTTCAGGGCAATGGGGAGCTTAGATTTTTTTAGTTAGGCTTTTATTTGGGGGGTTGGTTGTGTGAGTGGTGGGTTTTACTGTTGGGGGGTTGTTTGTATTTTTTTTAACAGGTAAAAGAGCTGATTTCTTTGGGGCAATGCCCTGCAAAAGGCCCTTTTAAGGGCTATTTGTAGTTTAGGCTAGGTTTTTTTTATTTTGGGTGGGCTTTTTTTATTTTGATAGGGCTATTAGATTAGGTGTAATTAGTTTAAAGATCTTGTAATTTGTTTTTTATTTTCTGTAAATTAGTGTTTGTTTGTTTTTTGGTAATTTAGCAAATTTTATTTAATTTATTTAATTGTATTTAATGTAGGGAATCTATTTAATTGTAGTGTAGTGTTAGGTGTTATTGTAATTTAGGTTTTAGGTTTAATTTTACAGGTAAATTTGTATTTATTTTAGCTAGGTAGTTAGTAAATAGTTAATAACTATTTAGTAACTATTCTACCTAGTTAAAATAAATACAAACTTGCCTGTAAAATAAAAATAAACCCTAAGCTAGCTACAATGTAAGTGATAGTTATATTGTAGCTAGCTTAGGGTTTATTTTATAGGTAAATATTTAGTTTTAAATAGGAATTATTTAGTTAATGATAGGAATTTGTATTTAGATTTATTTAAATTATATTTAAGTTAGGGGGTGTTAGGGTTAGACTTAAATTTAGGGGTTAATAAATATAATATAGTGGTGGTGACGTTGGGGGCTGCAGATTAGGGGTTAATAAATGTAGGTAGGTGGTGGCGATGTTAGGGGCGGCAGATTAGGGGTTAATAATATTTAAATAGTGTTTGCGATGCGGGAGTATGGCAGTTTAGGGGTTAATATGTTTATTATAGTGGCAGTGACGTTGGGGGTGGCAGATTAGGGGTTAATCAGTATAATGTAGGTGTCGGCGATGTCGGGGGCGGGAGATTAGAGGTTAATCAGTATAATGTAGGTGGCGGCGATGTCCGGAGCGGCTTATTAGGTGTTAATCAGTATAATGTAGGTGTTGGCGATGTTGGGGGCGGCAGATTAGGGGTTAATAAGTGTAAGATTAGTGGTGTTTAGACTCGGGGTTCATGTTAGGGTGTTAGGTGTAAACATAAATGTAGGTTCCCCATAGGAATCAATGGGGCTGCGTTACTGAGTTTTACGCTGCTTTTTTGCAGGTGTTAAGACTTTTTCTCAGCCGGCTTTCCCCATTGATGTCTATTGGGAAATCGTGCACAAGCACGTATAACCAGCTCACCACTCACTTAAGCAACGCTGGTATTGGAGTGCAGTGTGGAGCGCAATTTTGCTCTACGCTCACTTCTTGCTTGTTAACACCGGGTTAATAAAAACACGTAATACCAGCGCTGCAGGAAAGTGAGCAATGAGAATAAACTGCAAGTTAGCAACGCACCCCTGTTAACACACAACTCGTAATCTAGGCGTAAGGACTTATAAACAGGCAGAAAATTGGCTTCGAACTCAATGTAAGGGATTTTTAAGTGCAATAGGGCTTCTTTGAAGCATGTTCCCATCTTTATAATAAAAATAAGGTGTAGATCAAATTTACAGCAAATAAACAAGAATTAATATTATTGTTTAACAATTAATATTGATTCCCTATGTAACTGTAAATCTGAATATGTTATTTACCTACTACAATGCGAATGTAATTTATAATACATAGGACGTACTAATCGACCCTATAAGAAACGCTTATTGGAATTAAATTTGGTGAGAAATCACACAATTTGCATATTTCAAAAGATTTCATAATCAAGACTCAAAAGGTTTAAAAGGTACCATTCTAGAATGTATTAAGTCCAGAAAGGATGGAGAAAGTAAGGAACTTACCCCCAAGAAATGCAAAACATACTGGATATACTCTATGGATACATTTATACCGAGGGGTCCTAATAAAGATATTGATTTAGCAGCTTTTTACTTTGAGCATTATGAAATAGGATACAGGTATTTATATACATATATAAATATAAAAAAATAATAATAATTTTTTATTTTACTCTAGATCTTATAGGAAAATGTACATTAGACTATAGATCTGGGTTTGTCAATATGTTCACCTAATAGGTCTTTTTTTGTGTGCTTATATATTGTACCTGGGGTTGTGTGCATTCCCTTGTTAAACACTATAAAGGTGTGTACCTGGGGCAGTGTGCACAAAAGGAATAACAACCCTTTCTCCCCAGACCAAACAGCCATCCCGAAGTGATAACTCCAGAGTCCTGTTTTGAAATGACTTGAGATGTATTGGAGTCTTAACTGGCCAACCTTTGCATACATAAGCATGTACCTCCCTCAGCACAGAGTCTTTGGCTGTCTCCTGTGCAATTTTGATTGCTGTTATCACCTCAGAAAAATAAATATTTGATCTTTTTGTGGTAGTAAATTCTGAATTCATTGTCAATGGAAGCCTAGAGAAGGCATCTGCATTAGCATGTAGGCTATTTGGTCGATATTGTATATGATACTGGTAGGCCCCCAGAGTCAAGGCATATCTCTGAAGCCTTGCTGCTGTTGTGGTTGAGATACCTTTCTGTGGGTTAAAAATTGTCAATAAGGGTTTATGATCCGTAAGCAGCATGAAAGATCGACCATTTATATAAAGATTATTTTTTTTTACTGCCCGTATGATTGCCAGAGCCTCTTTATCTATCTGAGAGTAGTTTTTCTCTGCAGCTGTGAGTGATCTGCAGGCAAAAGCCACTGGCCTGTCTGTTCCATCAGCCATGAAATGAGAAGGCCCCCAATTCATAAGGCGAAGTGTCACAAGCAATTGAAAGTGGTTTTTCCAAGTTGTAATGTACTAGAAGACGTGAACCACGGACTAGTTCTTTTGACTTACTGAAAGCTGTCGCACATTCTACTGTCCAGTGTCAAGGATGTTTCCTCCCTTAGAAGACGATGTAAAGGGTAAAGCATGTGAGATAAATTGGGCAAAAAACTATTGTAATAATTTAACAAACCAAGATAGGATCTCAGTTTTGTCACATTTTGTGGAGTTAGAGCATCCTGCAAGGCCTTGAGCTTCTTATCTGTGGTATGCAGTCCATGTTTGTCAATTATATGAGCACAAAATTCAAGGCGATCCTGCATGAATTGGCATTTATCCAAATTCACCTTCAATCCATGTTCCATAAGTCTTTGCAAGACTGCCTCTACATTTTGCTTGTGTTCTTCCTCTGATCTGCCTGTCACCAGCATGTCATCTAACAGACACTTTGTCCCAGGAATTCCAGCCAAGAGCTCATCCATCGTACATTGCCAGACAGTTGGTGCAGATGTAATGCCAACAACCATACAATTATACCTGAATAGCTCCCGGTGAGTATTAATGGTGAGTAGTGGTTGAGAATCCGGGTGTATAGGTAGTTGCAGATATGCATTTTTCAAATCTATTTTGGAGAATTGCTTGCCACCTGCTAGTGATGCAAAAAGATCATCTATCCTGGGAAGTTGATATTTATCTTATTGCAAGCTGTGTGTTCAGAGCCATGCAGAAGTATCTCACCATTTCTTTTCCTGACAGGAACAATGGGTGAAGCCCACTCACTCCTGGGAACTCTTGAGATGATATTCTGCTCCCCAAGTCACTTTAATTCAGCCTCTTCTCTTGCTCTTAGAGCAAACGGCACACTTCTTGCTTTAAAAAACTTTGGTGTTTGCTCCTGCTTTTAATTTTAAAGAAACCTGTCATCTCTTTACAGTCCCCAACTGGCCATCAAACACCAGTGCATATTTCTCTTTTAACTTCCTAATCCAGTCGACTTGAGTCTAGTTTGATTATCATTTAGCACATGACATGGGTATTTATGAATATCAGGCATACTAAGAGCCTTTATCCACTCCCTTTCAAAAATTGGTGGACCCACATGCTTTAAGATATTTAGAGGTAGTTCTTTCTTACACTTGTTCAACATAACTGTGACTGTCACACACCCCCCTGGTACTAACAGCTCTTTAGAGTATGGGGGATATTTATCAAGCCGTCAAATACGCTGGAATTCCGCAGCGTAATTGTGGCGAGCTTGATTCGACCTAGTTATCAAAGCCTACATACCGGCAAAAGTTGAAATCTGTGACGAAACATACAATCTGCAGGTCTCAATCTGACAGAGATCAATACTTACGTCATTACAGATGTTCCGAATACACATTTGGCACTATTTGACACTTTTTCAAAGTTATCAAATAGTTAACCGGTACGCTCGCGGCTATTCCGGCCCAGCGTACCTGGTTTTCAATCCGCCACCCTGGAGGCCGCAGATGCCATAGGAATCAATGGGAGTCTGAAAGCAGCGAAGTTTATGTTCAATGCTGCCAGATATCCTATTGATTTCTATGGTTGAAAACCAGTAACGTTTACACCTAACACCCTAACATATTCCCTGAGTCTAAACACCCCTAATCTGCTGCCCCAACATCACAGCTACCTAAATAAAGTTATTAACCCCTATCCCGCCGCTCCTGGACCCCACTGCAAGTAAATAAAGTTATTAACCCCTATCCTGCCACTCCTGGACCCCACTGCAACTAAATAAAGTTATTAACCCCTATCCTGCCGCTCCCAGACCCAGCCACCACCTAAATAAACGCATTAACCCCTAATCATCTGGCCTCCCACATCACTACCACTTACTAAACCTATTAACCCCGAAACCGCCAGCCCCCCACATCGCCATAAACTAAATTAAGCTATTAACCCCTAAACCTAACAACCCACTAACTTTACATTAAAATTACAACATCCCTATCTTATATAAAATTAAAACTTACCTGTAGAATTAAAAGAAACTAATTCTAAACTATTAATTAACCTACCCTAACTATTATACTAAAATTACATTAAACTACCAATTAAATTAACTATATTACATATTTAAAAATACCCTAACTCTACTCAAATTATTTAAATCTACTATAAAAAATGACTAAATTACAAAAAAAATAAACACTAAGTTACAAAAATAAAAAACACTAAATTACGGGGGAAAAACACAGTATGAAAAATAAAAATGAATTACACCTAATCTAATAGCCCTATCAAAATAAAAAAGCCCCCCCCAAAATAAAAAAAAACCCTAGCCTACAATAAACTACCAATGGCTCTTAAAAGGGCCTTTTGCGGGGCATTGCCCTAAAGAAATCAGCTCTTTTACCTGAAAAGAAAAATACAAACACCCCCAACAGTAAAACCCACCACCCAACCAACCAACCCCCCAAATAAAAAGCCTATCTAAAAAACCTAAGCTCCCATTGCCCTGAAAATGGCATTTGCATGGGCCTTGCCCTTTAAAGGGCATTTAGTTCTTTTACATGCCCAGACCCTACTCTAAAAATAAAACCCACCCAAAAAACCCTTAAATAAACCTAACACTAACCCCCGAAGATCCACTTACAGTTATTGAAGTCCGGGCATCCATCTTCATCCAGCCGGCAAAGTCATCATCCAGGCGGCCTCTTCTATCTTCATCCAGCCGGGAGAGTCTTCATCCAGACGGCCGCTTCTATCTTCATCCATCCGGCGCGGAGCTCCTCTTCAATACAGTCGCCGCCGTAAACTGGAACTTAAAGGGACATTATACACTCATTTTTCCTTTGCATAAATGTTTTGTAGATAATCTATTTATATAGCCCATAAAGTTTTTTTTTTTAATTAATGTATAGTTTTGCTTATTTTTAAATAACATTGCTCTGATTTTCAGACTCCTAACCAAGCCCCAAAGTTTTATGTGAATACGCTCGACTACCTACTCCAGCTTGCTCCTGTTTGTGTAAAGGGTCTTTTCATATGCAAAAGAAGGGGGAGGGGGGGGGAGTGTCTTATTTGCCACTTGCAGTGGGCTTTCCAGCTACCTTTTCAACAGAGCCAAAGGGACAGCTTCTAAGTAAGTTTTTAAACAGTTTTATACTGGATTTTTATATCAGTATCTGTGCATATTATTCTTTATAGTAGTGTCTATTACATGCAGTTATATGAAAATGAGTGTATACTGTCCCTTTAAATGCAACTGACGTCATCCAAGATGGCATCCCTTGCATTCCTATTGGCTGAAAGGTTCCAATCAGTCAATAGGTTTAGAGCAGCTCTCACCCTTTTGTCTGTTCCAATCAGCCAATAGGATGTGAGCTCAATCCTATTGGCTGATTGGAACAGCCAATAGGATGAGAGCTGCTCAAATACTATTGGCTGACTGGAACAGCCAATAGGATTTTAGCGGCTCTAATCCTGAATTGGCTGATTGGAACCTTTCAGCCAATAAGAATGCAAGGGACGCCATCTTGGATGACGTCACTTGCATTCAAGTTCCAGTTTACGGCCATGACCGTATTGAAGAGGAGCTCTGCTGCGGATGTCTTCAGGATGGACCCGCTCCACACCGGATGGATGAAGATAGAAGAGGCCGTCTGGATGAAGACTTCGACGGCTGGATGAAGATGGAAGAGGCCGCCCGGATGAAGCCTTCTTGCCGCCCGAATGAAGATAGAAGAGGCCGCCTGAATGATGACTTTGATAACTGTAAGAGGATCGTCGGGGGCTAGTGTTAGGTTTAGTTAAGGGATTTTTGGGTGGGTTTTATTTTTAGAGTAGGGTCTGGGCATGTAAAAGAGCTAAATGCCCTTTTAAGGGAAATGCCAATACAAATGCCTTTTTCAGGGCAATGGGGAGCTTAGGTTTTTTAGATAGGATTTTTATTTGGGGGGGTTGGTTGGTTGGGTGGTGGAATTTACTGTTGGGGGTGTTTGTGTTTTTCTTTTCAGGTAAAAAAGCTGATTTCTTTGGGGCAATGCCTTGCAAAAGCCCCTTTTACGGGTCATTGCCATTGGTAGTTTATTGTAGGCTAGGGGGGGGGTTTATTTTGGGGGGGCTTTTTATTTTGATAGGGCTATTAGATTAGGTGTAATTCGTTTTTATTTTTGATACTGTGGTTTGTTTGTTTTTCGTAATTTTGTGTTTTTTATTTTTTGTAACTAAGTGTTTATTTTTTTTGGTAATTTAGTAATTTTTAATAGTAGATTTAAATAATTTGAGTAGGGTTAAATTTTAGGTTTTTTCAATATGTAATATAGTTAATTTAATTGGTAGTTTAATGTAATTTTACTATAATAGTTAGGGTAGGTTAATTAATAGTTTAATATAGTTTATTTTAATTCTAAAGGTAAGTTTTAATTATTATAAGATAGGGATGTTGTAATTTTAATGTAAAGTTAGCGGGTTGCTAGGTTTAGGGGTTAATAGCTTAATTTAGTTTATGGCGATGTGGGGGGCTGGCGGTTTAGGGGTTAATACATTTATTTAGTTGCAGCAGAGTCCGGGAGCAGCAGAATAGGGGTTAATAACTTTATTTATTTGCGGTGGGGTCCAGGAGCGGGGGAATAGGGGTTAATAACTTTATTTTGTTGCAGCGGGGTCCGGGAGCGGCAGAATAGGGGTTAATAACTTTATTTAGTTGTGGTGGGGTCCGGGAGTGGCGGGATAGGGGTTAAACATTTTAGTATAGTGGCAGCGTTTAGTGACAGGGTATAAATAAAGTTGGTAAAAAGCCGAATAGATGCGAGATCAATGACTGTTAGTTAATAACAGTCCGATGCTCATCGCCCCGTACTTGGTGCGTGGCTTTTGCCGGCTTTTTTTATAAATATGGAGAGCGTATTCAGGTCCACGGCCGCGATGTTAGGCGAATTGGTGCCGTTGAATGCAATAAAGTTGACGGCATAATAGATATCCCCCTATGTTTGAAGTCTCACTGTTGTTTGTTTTATTGGTCCATGTATGTTAAGGTGTTTCCAGTCTGCTAAAGTAATCACAGATACAGCAACACCTGTGTCTAAATTCATATACAGTTCTTTGCCATTCATAAGAACCTGAACTGTTAATGCAGCAAGATTAGAGTCTTATATATTTTTAAATTCGGTATAGGAAATTGTTCATCTGACTCCTCAGAAGACTCCTGTAGTTGTACTCTATAAGTATTCTTTGCTCTGTCCCTCAGATGATTACTGCCTCTCTCTGCTGTGGATCTACATACTCTTTGTAGGTGGCCCATTTTACCACAAGCACTTGGCATCGTTGATTCTGCAAGCAGTTGCATCATGTGTAGCAGCTCCACAGCGATAGCACTTGTAATGTGATTGTTCCTGTTTTGAATGTCTCTTTCCCTGTATTTTACTATGTGCTTCTCTATAACGTGATCTAGAGTCTAATTCAAAAACTTCCAGTTCTGCTTCCCCCTTGTTGTTTATTCTGCTGTGCAACGCATCAGCATCTTTAGAGGCTTGTTCTATAATGCTTGCAATGTCCATAGCCCTTTTAAATTTTAAATCTTCTTCAGTAAATAGCTTCTTTAACACTGTTTCAATTGCAATGCCCATAACAAACTGATCTCGCAATACAGTGGGCAGGTAATCCCCAAAAGAACAGGTGCTTGCAAGTTTACGTAATGCAATGGCATATGCAGAAACTGATTAACCAGCCTCTTGTGTGCGCTTATAGAATTTAAATCTCTCTGCTATCTCTAGGGGTTCGGGCTGGAAATGGTCACTTAACAGAGCTATTAAGCTTGCAAATGGCTTACTAGCAGGTTTCTCTGGGTGTAATAGGTTTCTTAGTGTTTCATATGTTCTGGCTCCAATAGCAGTTAAAAATACAGCAACCTCCTTGTTGTCAGGTATATCATTAGCTGTGAGATATTGTTCAAGTCTTTCAACCCAGGATGTCCAAGAATCAGAGTCTGGATCAAAGTTCCTTACAGTGCCAATACATGCCATGCCTGCTGGGTTCTACAGCCTTGTCGCCACTGTGATGTTTAGTGTATTTGCCTCTGTTCCTGATGTTACAGCTCTGACATGTATATAACAGCCACATAAATTCTGTGTGAACAAGTACTCACTTTATTTATCAAGATGCAACAGGTCTCTCATATTGCTGCCTCATTACATACTGTTTGCTTCAGCAGCCTTTTTTACCTCAGGAACATTTCAACAACAGGAAACAGGAAGTACGGAACTAAGTAGCAGGAAGTGGGGAACCAAACAAGGAAGTGTATCAGCTATAACTAGCAACAGCTTATACATCACAAAGGTGTGTACCTGTCCTGGGGCAGTGTGCATTCCCTTGTTAAACACTATGAAGGTGTGTACCTGGGGCAGCATGCATTTCCTTGTTAAACACTATAAAAATGTGTGTACCTGGGGCAGTGTGCATTCCCTTGTTAAACACTATAAAGGTGTGTACCTGGGTCAGTGTGCATTCCCTTGTTAAACACTATAACGGTGTGTACCTGGGGCAGTGTGCATTCCCTTGTTAAACACTATAGCGGTGTGTACCTGGGCCAGTGTGCATTCCCTTGTTAAACACTATAACGGTGTGTACCTGGGGCAGTGTGCATTCCCTTGTTAAACACTATAACGGTGTGTACCTGGGGCAGTGTGCATTCCCTTGTTAAACGCTATAATGGTGTGTACCTGGGGCAGTGTGCATTCCCTTGTTAAACACTATAACGGTGTGTACCTGGGGCAGTGTGCATTCCCTTGTTAAACACTATAAAGGTGTGTACCTTGGGCAGTGTGCATTCCCTTGTTAAACACTATAACGGTGTGTACCTGGGGCAGTGTGCATTCCCTTGTTAAACACTATAAAGGTGTGTACCTGGGGCAGTGTGCATTCCCTTGTTAAACACTATAAAGGTGTGTACCTGGTGCAGTGTGCATTCCCTTGTTAAACACTATAACGGTGTGTACCTGGGGCAGTGTGCATTCCCTTGTTAAACACTATAAAGGTGTGTACCTGGGGCAGTGTGCATTCCCTTGTTAAACACTATAAAGGTGTGTACCTGGGGCAGTGTGCATTCCCTTGTTAAACACTATAAAGGTGTGTACCTGGGGCAGTGTGCATTCCCTTGTTAAACACTATAAAGGTGTGTATCTGGGGCAGTGTGCATTCCCTTGTTAAACACTATAAAGGTGTGTACCTGGGGCAGTATTCATTCCCTTGTTAAACACTATAACGGTTTGTACCTGAGGCAGTGTGCATTCCCTTTTTAAACACTATAACGCAGAGCTTTCCAAACTTTTCATGTTGGTGACACACTTTTTAGACCTACATAATTTCGCAACACAGTAATTCAGTTGTACTAGCAAACAGGAGGTTAAACTAACTTGTTTTAAGAGATATGGACACATACATAAATTATATAATAACTAAATGTATTTACAAGTAACAGTATGTATGTGCAAGAATTAAAAAAAATTAATATCACCAATAGCTACTTACTAATTTAATGGGATGTATGAGGTTGATGGGATGAACACAGTTTCTGAATATTTGGTGGAATATTAGATAAAGACACTCGCATTTCATCATCAAGCATTTTTAAGCTTCCACTTCCTATCCATATATCAAGAGCAGGAGCAGCAATGCAGTACTGGGAGCTAGCTGCAAAAAAAAAACACACTTTGATTTCTGACTTCAGCTCAGCGTTAAAGCTGCCACCCTCAGAGGTCTGCGAGTTGCACTGACTACTGCCTGTACTGCAAACACACTGTTATCCCACTCACTGACTACACATGCAGTCAGGAGCCAATGTGCCGCCAAGATGCTCACCTGAAAATGAGGGGTTTCATACCATTTTAATTAAATTAGAGGGGGAGATAGGGGATCTTTAAAAGCTCTGCTCCTCATAACTAGAAATGATCTATATTCTAATGGTGCAGGTGATCACTTAAGTGGTGATGCTAAACACTAACACTAAATAAATGCTGCTTATAATGATATATTAAAAACAAAAAATAACATTTGAATTTTAAGTAGATGTATTTTTAATTGTATTACATTGTGAAGAAATAAGTGTAAAGTTTTAGCAACTATAAAACAACTGGATGCTGCCATATTGTAATTTAAGATTCCCTAGGTTAATAAACCAGTTATCTTACCTCCCCTCTGGCAAAAAAATAAACACATTTATAAAGTCACAATCTCACAGGGTTTAAAAAGTCCATGTAAATTTAATATTGTTACTTTAGTTACTCATGTATAACTGTCACTACTCAGCTCTAGCAGAGATTATAATATAACAGGATTTTAAATCCATGGAAACCTAGGTTAAAAATACAACACTGGGGGGGGCGGAGCTAGCCGGCGTCCAAGATGGTCGCTTGCATTTAGAGCTCTGAAGTGCGGTCGGCTAATATACCTTATCTGGTCCATGGTAGTGTGAGTTAGGAGCCACAGCACACCGTTCTCACTTCCTATCAGCCAGAGGAGTTCCCGGTGGAACAAAACAGAAGAGCTCCGGTGTCGCGACCGGCTGGATACGGCACATCACAGATTCCTGCGGCTCTCCTGCGGCCTACCACGAGGTGCGCATTACACTGGCCCGGCAGCTATTCGAGATGTGCGACACTCAAAGTGACCTCCTCGGCTCGAAATAGAGTGGCGGATGCACCGAGCTGGTAGATCGTCATCGCTTTATGGAAATGTCACTGGGCGGTGAGTGAGCAGCGTTGTTAATTAGGGACACAAAGAGGCTGCATTCTTAGCATATCAATCCCTAGCTGACCCGCCGATACAAATACACAGTGAGCAGAAGCCCTGCATTGGGGGAAAACACCCCAAAAAAACAATAAAAATAAATATAAAAACAAACTTTTAGAATGGTTGTGGCTCGGCTCCCTCAAGTCATAAACGGATATTTAAATTCACCACCCCACGTGGGGAAATAAAGATGGCGCTGCCTGTTTATTAATATAGGACTGTTGGCCTTAACACACTAAACGCACAGAATAACAGGCATTCCGCTTTGTGGGCCTTGTATGTGGACCTGAGGCTGCGTCCCCTACTCTCTTTATAAACACTCTCATATGCCTTCCTCCATCTGTTAAGGCACAATCAAAGGTGGTGTGAGTAGATCCATTATGTGGCAATCTGACGGTTCCCACAGTACACAACTTCTTCAAAGCAATTGAAGCAGCAGTACCAGAACAAGCAGACAGCGCAGCTAAAATACCTCCACTCATTTCTGAAACAGATACTGAGAGCACAATGGAGACAATGCTTACAAAAGCAGACCTGCAATCCTTGCCGTCTAAAGAAGACTTCAATCATTTTATTACCCAAGTCAGCTCCATGATAAAATCTAGCTTATCTGAAGTAAGGAAAGAGATAAGTGAAATAGGAAACCCAATTGCGCAGTTGGAAAAAAATGCAGAAAACACAGATAAACTCTTAGATCTTCAATCTCAACAATCCTCACAGCACTCCACCTTAATCACTCAATTACAGGACCAGGTGGAGGACCTGGACAACAGGGGGAGGCGTCAGAACATCAGAATCCGGGGGTCAGTGAAAGCATTAAATCGTCAGAGCTCCTCCCCTATCTACAGACCCTATTTAACAAACTCATGGATAATTCTGAGGTTGTCAAGTACCCACTTGACCGCTACCATAGGGCACTGAGACCACCTCTGAAGGATACAGCCCCCCCAAGGGACATAATTATCAAGTTCACAAGCTTTAGAGATAAAGAAAATATTCTCACAGTGGCACGGATGAAATCACCCATAACACATAACAGCTGTGTCCTCAAAATCTATGTGGATCTCAGCCAACTGACACTAACTAAAAGAAGGGAAACCAGGTATCTTACTCTACACCTCAGAGATCTTGGAATTCCCTACAGATGGGGTTTCCCCTTTTGCCTTAAGGTGATCAGGGATAATACAAGAGCTGTGTATAGATCAGCAGAAAACTTAGAAGACTTCTGTAATCTGTTAAAGATCCCGCAGCCCAGCCTTCCCTAAAGGAAACTCCTAAAGTCCCAAGGCAGCAAAGACAAGTGTGGATCCCAGTCCATCATGGAAAGAAGAACAAACCCTCCATGAAAACCCCTGTGAATCAGGGAGTAGTCACCTGAATTTAAGGACTTTCTTACGTTAAGTAATCTACATTTATTCCTTTTGTATTGCGCCACCAGGCAAGGTGGCTTCCATGTAAGTAAGCGGGCCTTGTCAGTAATTTCTTGTGGCCATGCGCCCTCCCCTGTATACTATTCAAGGCAGAAAGTTCAACTTTTTATATATGTTACCTGTCCAGGGGAGGTTATTCATAAATATTGTTAAAGTGTTATTAAGTTTGTTCTACCTTGTGCTGTGGTTCCAGGACCACACATTTTAAAGTTTTGCGTCCTATTGCCGACCTGCTACCATAACTTGTAGCAACCACTTACACCCCCTCCCCTTATTCTAGAAGCATATTATCTTTCAAGTTCTTGTTTTTAGGTTATGTTTTATGTATAGTTTTATGTATATTTTTATGCTAATATCTGCTTTTTACCATTTCAGAAATAATGTCCTTCAACAGCCTCCATCGTACTCCACCCTTTCCCTTTCCCACCCCCGGTCTGGTCGGACTTCTATGAGTTACATAAAGTCCCATCCTCAGGTAAAGTATGCACCTATCCCTAGACATAGCTACCTCAATACCCATCCCCCATGTGGACACGGTAGACCATACACACTACACTATTTCCACTCCACTAGTACCCTAAAATGGCTGCTATAGGGACACGGGACTCTACCCATAAGGGGACTCGCACTATTAAAATTGTTTCCCAGAATGCTAGAGGTTTGAACTCTCCTACAAAAAGATCAGTCGCCCTCTCCTGTTTTAGGAAAGCTAAAGCGGATGTGGTCTTTGTACAGGAGACTCATTTCACGAGGGAAAATTCACCTAAATTTTCAAATTATTATTATTATACTTTATTTATTAAGTGCCAACATATTCCGCAGCGCTGACATAGCTACCTCAAATAGGGACTTCCCCACAGCATATTTTGCGTCACACACTAGTAAACTTGGGGGGGTGGGAATTATGTTTCATAGATCACTACCGTTTCAATTATCTAATATGGAAGCAGATTTAGGGGGGAGATGGATTATCCTTAAAGGCCTCCTTTATAACCAACCTATTACCCTGGTCAATATTTATGCCCCAAACTCCAAACAAGCACAATTTTTCCGGGAAGGTCACACACAAGATACTCCAAGTTCAAAAAGGCTCCTTAGTGGTAGTAGGAGATCTGAATGTAGTGCTTGAACCAGATATTGACTGCTCTATAGGCCGAGGCAGTGTACCCCTTAAAACCTTACAGGACATTAGAGGGTCTACCCATAAGCTTGCTTTGATAGATGTGTGGCGCGCAAAACACCCGGGGCAGCGAAACTATACCTTTTTCTCTAACCCCCATAAATGCTACTCGCGCATTGACTATATTTTTGTGGACCAGATCACCTATAGCCTAGTGAGGGATGCTGACATAGAGCCCATTAGCTGGTCGGACCATGGAATGGTGTCTTCCACCCTAAATTGGTCAGATAAACCCCTATCCCCTTACATATGGAGGCTTGATGAATCCTTATTAAAAAACCCTGTTTTTTCTGCGCGAATGGCGAAAATATTAAAAGAATACTTCGAATTCAACAACACACCGGGCATTTCGTCACATACCCTGTGGGAGGCCCACAAGTGTGTAGCCAGGGGTGAAATGATTAAGCATAAAGCGCGCTTAACAAAACAGTATCGTGAGTCCTATAAGTCCATAATGCAGAGCATCCGCAATGTAGAAACGCAACACAAATCCTCCCCACAAGATAAATCCTTAACAGACAAATTGAGACAAGCGAGAAACAAATTAAATAGGTTAATATATAAAGAAGCACAAACAAAAGCACTATATCTTAAAAAAATGTACTTAGTCAATTTGAATAAAGTGGGACCTTTCTTAGCAAGAACCCTTAAAGAACAAAAACTTAACTCATATATACACAGCGTAATTGATTCCGCAGGGAACCAAGTTATAAGCAGCCACCAAATTGTGGACCAATTTAGATCATTCTATAGAAACCTATATAATTTACCGAATCCTCCGATGGAAACAACCCCTGGGGCACGGGATCAATACATTGCAGAGGCTGGCTTGCCAGCTCTCTCTACAGAGTTATCTAAATCACTAGAAGCCCCAATTACAACCCAAGAAGTACTCTTGGCAATAAAATCGCTCCCCCCACGCAAAAGTCCTGGGCCCGATGGGTTTACCAATATTTAATATAAACAATATAGACATCTATTAGCCCCACATTTAACTTCAATGTTTGCAACAATAGACAACATGGACACATGGTCAAAGAATGCCTTAGAAGCCCATATCATAGTATTACCAAAGGCGGATAGGGACCCCCAAAAAGTTGAGAATTATAGACCCATTTCGTTGCTCAACTCCGATATTAAAATATATGCTAAAATTTTAGCAATGCGCCTCAACACCATCCTCCCCCAAATCATTCATGTAGATCAGATGGGGTTCATTCCTGCGAGGGAAGCACGCGATAACACCATTAGGGTTACTCAATTAGTAGAACAGGTCAGCCGGTTGAAATTACTATCGATTTTAATATCAAAAGACGCTGAAAAAGCTTTCAACCGGCTGGACTGGCAATTCCTTCACTCCTGCTTGTCCGTCTTTGGTATAGGGGAAATCATGACCCGCAGAATCCTCAGCCTATACACCCAACCCTTGGCAAGAGTTAAAGCCAATGGCACAATCTCAGATAGTTTTAAGATAGGAAACAGTACAAGGCAGGGTTGTCCGCTATCTCCGCTCCTCTTCGCGATATCAATGGAAGTCTTGGCCTCACATATTAGAAACAACCCCAAAATTACAGGACTCAAACTTGGCCCCAATTCATATAAGATAACACTCTACGCGGACGACGTTCTAATCCTTCTAACCTTCCCAAACACGTCACTTACCCATTTACTTGAGGAACTTGATAGATTTAGTGCCCACTCTAACTTTCTCATCAATGCACAAAAATCTAAGATCCTGAACATCAATATGAACAAGCAACAATTTGAAACCTTAAGGAACCACTGTCAATATAGGTTAAATTACGATAAACTTAAATACCTTGGAGTCTACCTTACCCCGTCTAGTAGTAAATTATTCAAACATAATTTTATACCCATTATGCATAAACTTAAAAGAGAGCTCGACACCTGGCAAGATAAACCGCTCTCCTGGTGGGGCCACATACAAGCGGTTAAGATGACCGCCCTTCCGCGGTTACTCTATATTATGCAAACGATCTCGATACCCCTTCCAAATACATACATACACCAAGTACAATCGATGCTAAATTCATTTATCTGGGGTGGCATCAAACCGCGTATTAGTAAAAAAGTAATGACGACCCCATTAGGTTCAGGGGGATTGGGGGTGCCTTCGGTAATGATGTATTATAGAGCAGTAGTAATCCAGAGGGTCATCGAGTGGCATGACCGGACAAATGGTAAAGCATGGGCGTCCATCGACTCTTTCCTCTTAAATTCACCAACTATAGGCCCTCTTAGCTGGATTAAAAACTCGGCCAGACCATCTCTAGCAAAGACATCTTTACTATACGCCCACATCTTTAAAACCTGGGATGTAATATGAACTAAAATAAAGGGGATATCCTCTCCTGTCTCCCCAATGACACCAATCTCATACAATGCTGAGTTCTTGGGAGGTCTATTAGCAGAGAAACTGTATCCTAGGGGCATAGAAAATACAATACCGTTCGCTAACCTGGTCTCTAATCGCACTCTAAAAACACATACACAATTGGCGGAGGTCGCGGGGGGCGGTTTATCTTCATGGCTTAAGTACGCCCAACTATCACATTTGATAAAAATCTCTCCCTATAAAGACAGCCTACTCAGGGAATTGACCCGCTTCGAGAAACTATGTTTATTGGGCACATCGCCACGTGGCTCCCTATCAATAGCAAAAAAAATGTTGGATACTGCCCTCACACCACCGTCCCCCTCCTATAGGTTACATTGGCAGACGGAGTTGGGGATGGAGATTCCTGAGGAGCGGTGGCAAACCATCCTCCTTCGGACCTCCAAATCCTTGTCCATACCAAGGATCTTAGAATTAAACCACAAGGTCCTGTTCCGTTGGTACCTTACACCCGAAAGAATTAAACAAATTTACCCGGGAGCGGGAGCCACTTGTTGGATGGGTTGTGAGGCCATAGGAACGATGCTACACATATGGTGGCATTGTCACCTGCTGCTCCCTTTCTGGAGAAGTGTGGAAACAGTTCTTAGGAAATTAATGGGTACAACATTTAGTTTATCACCTCTTACAGCACTCCTAAACTATAAACAGGATAAAGTTTGTAAAATTAGATGGACATTATTCCAAATTAGTCTAAACAGTGCGAAGACACTTATAGCCCGGAGATGGAAATCTGCAAGCGTCCCAACGATGCAGGATTGGACATTCTATACAGCAGAACTCCTGGCAATGGAGGAATATTCTTTTTATAGAAACAGTAATTTGGCCCTCTTTCACAAAGTTCAGTTTTATTGGGAGTCCCTGTCCAACACCTTGAAGGAAATGGGTAGCTCAGAACTATCCAAATAATTTCCTCCGACCAGACTACCCCTCAAACCCCCCCTCCCCCCCCCCCCCCCATATGGAGAATCAAGTAGGATAAGTTAAAGAAATGTATGGTGTTAGCTGGTTACAATGCATTATATGTATGTTGGAGTTGGAAATGTATCAATTTACTCATCTTTGGGCATACAATTGGAGACAATAGGTATGAACTTTTAAAGCAGAAGAGCGATGGGCCTTAGGCCACTTCTTTTGTTAAGCTTCACTCCATGGACCTATTGAATAATGCCTTCATCTCTGATTAAATTCAGTAATGCTATAATAGTTTGATATTATGGACCTTTCATGTATGGTGTTAGCTGGTTACAATGCATTATATGTATGTTGGAGTTGGAAATGTATCAATTTACTCATCTTTGGGCATACAATTGGAGACAATAGGTATGAACTTTTAAAGCAGAAGAGCGATGGGCCTTAGGCCACTTCTTTTGTTAAGCTTCACTCCATGGACCTATTGAACAATGCCTTCATCTCTGATTAAATTCAGTAATGCTATAATAGTTTGATATTATGGACCTTTCATGGACAATCTCATCTGGCAGAGCTGTGAGTAATTATATAACACTGTTTTCATGTGGTATGCTTCTTTGTACTGTTTCCAACTTCTAATAAAGGTTTATAAAAAAATAAAAAAAATACAACACAGTAGCTCTCATTACTTTATCAAGGCCAATATATAAATGTGTATATTTACAGTCAAAGCGAAGCACTCACTGGGGCTTTAATATAATTGTTTATTGAACAATTATTGTGACATTTTGGGGTGTCATTCCCTTCTTCAGACTTATATATATAAGCAAAAACAAAAGGTTCAGCCAGCACAGATGTGGTTAAAACGAAGTTCCTTTGTTTGATTAACCGTTTAAAAACGGCATATGAACAGCTTGTCAGGATATGTTGTCTGACATGTTTCGGCCGTATATATATGTATATATATATATATATATATATATATATATAATATATATACTGTATATATATATATATATATATATATATATATATATATATATATATATATGTATATATATATATATATATATATACTCCCCTTTTTAAATAAAGTTACTTATTCCAAGAGTTCTGCCCAATCATCAATGTCACTTGTTAAAAAGATTACTGAACAAAGTTACATGATTGTGTGTCTCAAATAGTGTGACTGTACAGCTTGGGATACAGAGAAATCGCCTAAAGAAAAGCATTTTTATTGAGTTTTCACATTATAAACCAATAATAAAATCATATTTGAAATACAAATTTCGTATGAGAGGATTAACAAGTGTTATAGAATCTTCACATAGAACTGTAGTCCAACTAGATCCCAGAGGTGTTGTACAAACAAACCTAGAATTCCATATGATGTTCTGTCGTTCACCAATTAAAAAAAGACAAAGAAAGAGCCCAGCACCAACCAAATAGTGCTGAGTCAATTCACCTCTGTTATGAGTGACTTGCTAACTGTTGCACACAAGCGAAAAATTTGTTTTTTTTGGACGCCTTAGAAGCAGCGCACATATTAGAAGTTGAAAATAAATGTGTTCGCATAATAGCGAACTGACTAAAAAGTTGAACAAAAAATTTCAAAAATATATTTAAAAGTACACTTACACTCATAATACTGTATAATAAAATAAATCTTGCATAAAAGTTATAAGGGCTTAAAGGGACACTGAACCCAGATTTTTTCTTTTGTGATTCATATAGAAGAAGCAATTTTAAGCAACTTTCTAATTTACTCCTATTATCAATTTTTCTTCGTTCTCTTGCTATCTTTATTTGAAAAAGAAGACATATAAGCAAAAGAGCCAGCCAATTTGTGGTTCAGAACCACAGACAGCACTTGTTTATTGGTGCTGTCCAATCAGCAAGGACAACCCAGGTTGTTCATTAAAAATGGGCCGGCATCTAAACTTAAATTATTGCTTTTCAAATAAAGATACCAAGAGAATAAAGAAAATTTGACAATAGGAGTAAATTAGAAAGATGCTTAAAATTGCATGCTCTATCTGAATCATGATTGAAAAATTTTGGGTACAGTGTCCCTTTAAAGATATGAGGTCTCAGGTATAAGGAAAAAAAACCATGCAAAGGGCTTAAACATAAAGATACATACACATGTATGTTTGGCCCTGAGCAAACTAAGGACCGATAAACAGGCAGAAAATTGGCTTCAAACTCAATCTAAGGGCTTCTGTTAAGCATGTTCCCATCATTATAATAAAAATAAGGTGTAGATCAAATTTACAGCAAATAAAAACATTTTAATATTGATTCCCTATGTAACTGTAAATCTGAATATGTTATTTACCTACTACAATGCGAATGTAATTTATAATACATAGGGCGTACTAATCAACCCTATAAGAAACGTTTATTGGAACATTTGAATAAAAATAAAATTGGTGAGCAATTACACAATTTGTCTGCATATTTCAAAAGATTTCAAAATCAATACTCAAAAGGTTTAAAAGGTACCATTCTAGAATGTATTAAGTCCAGAAAGGATGGAGAAAGTAGGGAACTTACCCCCAGGGAATGCAAAACATACTGGATATACACTATGGATACTTTAATACCGAGGGGTCCTAATAAAGATTGATTTAGCAGCTTTTTTACTTTGAGCATTATGAAATAGGATACAGGTATTTTTATATATATATATATATATATATATATATATATATATATATATAACATTTTTGATTTTACTCTAGATCTTATAGGGAAAGGAACATTAGGCTATAGATCTGGGTTTGTCAATATGTTCACCTAATAAGTATTTTTTGTGTGCTTATATATATAGTGTATTCAAACTATGTGAATATGACACATATTGATTGATTGGAAATATTATTTGCAATAAATATTGTTTTTTAGTGAAGACATGGCCACAAACCTGTTAATCGTCGCGGACCGGGTTTTTAGAACTACATGTCAGTCATATGATCACTACTAATTCAATAGGTTTTTGTTATTATTACATTAAATTATGTGATCTGTTACAAATGCAATATATTATTATTTATGTCTAATGCTGTCCACTGAAAGAAGTATTAGTTTTACCTTGAGATCCTTATATATTTTTTGTGTGAGTTCACCGTGACGACATGGTTACAAACCGGTTAATAGTTATATACCGGGTACTTAGGCTGAAATATTATTCATGTAATCACTGTTAACCTAATAGGTATTTCTGTTATCATATGGTTTATATTTTAAATGTCGCTATTTGTCAAGTATGTAATATTTTACTTTTCATATTCCAATGTAATACATTGAAGAATATATGGTTCAGACCCCGTGGTCTATAGCGATCATATGATTGAGTATTAGCCAATAGGAATCCATTGAAATTGGCCTAAACTTTGTGGTGACATCACTTTGGTCACATGACCTTTGTAAACCAATGGGGATTCGACTCATGTGTTGGAGTGTGTCTAGAGACGTCTAGAAACAAACTAACTTTTGATGAAGAAGGATTAATATAAACCTTTGAAAAATGCAAGGACTTTCTTATATGTATATTTTTTCTTTTAAATTTCGGACTAGGTTTTTTAATACAGACCCAAGCTTGCAGGAGTTTCAACTCGGACTGATGTTTTAATTGTGTTGTTTTATGTTGTTTTACACAAAATATTAAAAAAACAATTCAGAATAAAATGGCTTTTTTCAGGCAAAAGTGAGTATTTAGTGTGACCCCCCCCCCCCTTTTCACTATGCACATCTTTAACTATTTTGGGAAGACTGTCCTGAAGTTTTCTGAAGTAATCTTCTGTTATATTATACCAGGCTTCTTGCAGCACTCCCCAGAGTTTTTCTTTAGATTTAGGTTATCTTTTATGTCTTTCTCTGTCCAGGTGATCCCATACTGCCTCTATAATATTCAGGTCTGGACTCTGTGGAGGCCAGTCCATGACTGTCAGTGTTTTATCAGCTAGTTTCTTTCCAAATATGATTTCACTGCATTAGTAGTGTGCTTGGGATCATTATCATGCTGATGGGTATTTTCTGGTTATACTCTAGTAAAGAGACTGTGAAATAATTATATTCTATTCTATTGGGTACTTGTAAAGCACAAACTAATCACCCATGAGGGTCTCAAGGCACTATGGGAGGGGGGGAGAGGGGGGCTAAGGGAAGACGATTCAGTTGAAGAGCCAGGTTTTGAGGTCCTTCCTGAAGTTTGTAAGGGAGGTGGATTGTCTGAGGTGCAGCGGGAGGGAGTTCCATGACCTTGCTGCCATATAGGAGAATGATTTTCCTCCAGCTGTTTTTTTCTTGATGCGGGGGATGACTGCGAGTGCTTGGTCGGCATAGCGGAGTTGTCTGGAGGGGGTGTAGAAATTGACACGGTGGTTGATGTATTCAGGACCGATGTTGTGGAGAGCCTTGAATGCATGGGTTAGAAGCTTGAAGGTGTTTCTCTTGTTGATGGGGAGCCGGTGTAGGTTCCTTAGGTGTTCAGTGATGTGGTTTTGGCGAGGGATGTCGAGGATACGTCTGGTCGAGGTGTTCTGGATGCGTTGGAGTCGTTTCTGGAGCTTGATGGTGGACCCGGCGTAGAGTGCATTGCCGTAGTCCAGTCGACTACTGATGCGGGTGTGGGTGACAGATTTTCTAGTTTCGGTGGGGATCCACTTGAAGATTTTTCGCAGTAGGTGGAGTATGTGAAAACAAGTCGAAGAGACGTCGTTGACGTGGCGGTCCATGGAAAGTGATGAGTCGAGGATGACGCCTAGATTTCATGCGTGGTGTGTTGGAGTTGGAGGGTGTCCGAGGGCTGTGGGCCACCAGAAGTCATCCCATGCAGATTTGGTGGGTCAGAGGAGGATGATTTTGTTCTTGTCAGTGTTGAGTTTGAGACGGTTGTTGTTCATCCAGGTGGCGATTGCTATAAGTCCTTCGTGGACATTTTTCTTGGTGGTGGCGGGGTCTCAGGTGAGTGAGATGATTAACTGGGTGTCATCTGCGTAGGAGACGATGTTGAGGTTGTGTTGTCGGACGATGGTGGCGAGGGGGACCATGTAGATGTTGAAGAGGTTGGGGCTAAGAGAAGAGCCTTGGGGTACGCCACAGCTGATTGCTGTGGGATTGGAGGAGAAGGGTGGGAGTCTGACTTTCTGGGTTCTGCCGCTGAGGAAGGAGGTGATCCATTCCAGGGCCTTATTGCGGATGACAGCATCGTGTAGGCGTGTGAGGAGGGTGCTGTGGGCTACAGTGTCGAATGCGGCTGAGAGGTCTAGAAGGATGAGGGCGACAGTCTCTCCTTGGTCAAGCAGGGCATGGATGTTGTCTGTGGCGGCGAGGAGGGCGGTCTCAGTACTGTGATTGCTCCTGAAACCAGATTGGGAGGGGTCCAAGATGTGGTTGGTCTCGATGTGGTCAACAAGTTATACCATTTCTAAAATAGCAAATCTAATGGTGGTCTAAAACTTTTGCACAGTACTACAGGGAGTGCAGAATTATTAGGCAAATGAGTATTTTGACCACATCATCCTCTTTATGCATGTTGTCTTACTCCAAGCTGTATAGGCTCGAAAGCCTACTACCAATTAAGCATATTAGGTGATGTGCATCTCTGTAATGAGAAGGGGTGTGGTCTAATGACATCAACACCCTATATCAGGTGTGCATAATTATTAGGCAACTTCCTTTCCTTTGGCAAAATGGGTCAAAAGAAGGACTTGACAGGCTCAGAAAAGTCAAAAATAGTGAGATATCTTGCAGAGGGATGCAGCACTCTTAAAATTGCAAAGCTTCTGAAGCGTGATCATCGAACAATCAAGCGTTTCATTCAAAATAGTCAACAGGGTCGCAAGAAGCGTGTGGAAAAACCAAGGCGCAAAATAACTGCCCATGAACTGAGAAAAGTCAAGCGTGCAGCTGCCAAGATGCCACTTGCCACCAGTTTGGCCATATTTCAGAGCTGCAACATCACTGGAGTGCCCAAAAGCACAAGGTGTGCAATACTCAGAGACATGGCCAAGGTAAGAAAGGCTGAAAGATGACCACCACTGAACAAGACACACAAGCTGAAACGTCAAGACTGGGCCAAGAAATATCTCAAGACTGATTTTTCTAAGGTTTTATGGACTGATGAAATGAGAGTGAGTCTTGATGGGCCAGATGGATGGGCCCGTGGCTGGATTGGTAAAGGGCAGAGAGCTCCAGTCCGACTCAGACGCCAGCAAGGTGGAGGTGGAGTACTGGTTTGGGCTGGTATCATCAAAGATGAGCTTGTGGGGCCTTTTCGGGTTGAGGATGGAGTCAAGCTCAACTCCCAGTCCTACTGCCAGTTTCTGGAAGACACCTTCTTCAAGCAGTGGTACAGGAAGAAGTCTGCATCCTTCAAGAAAAACATGATTTTCATGCAGGACAATGCTCCATCACACGCGTCCAAGTACTCCACAGCGTGGCTGGCAAGAAAGGATATAAAACAAGAAAATCTAATGACATGGCCTCCTTGTTCACCTGATCTGAACCCCATTGAGAACCTGTGGTCCATCATCAAATGTGAGATTTACAAGGAGGGAAAACAGTACACCTCTCTGAACAGTGTCTGGGAGGCTGTCGTTGCTGCTGCACGCAATGTTGATGGTGAACAGATCAAAACACTGACAGAATCCATGGATGGCAGGCTTTTGAGTGTCTTTGCAAAGAAAGGTGGCTATATTGGTCACTGATTTGTTTTTGTTTTGTTTTTGAATGTCAGAAATGTATATTTGTGAATGTTGAGATGTTATATTGGTTTCACTGGTAAAAATAAATAATTGAAATGGGTATATATTTGTTTTTTGTTAAGTTGCCTAATAATTATGCACAGTAATAGTCACCTGCACACACAGATATCCCCCTAAAATAGCTATAACTAAAAACAAACTAAAAACTACTTCTAAAACTATTCAGCTTTGATATTAATTAGTTTTTTGGGTTCATTGAGAACATGGTTGTTGTTCAATAATAAAATTAATCCTCAAAAATACAACTTGCCTAATAATTCTGCACTCCCTGTATATATATACTGCATATATATATATATATATATATATATATATATATATATATATATATACACACACATACACACACACACACTTTTAGGTGTATATGTATGTATATATACAATATAGCCCTTTGCAGTCAAGCACCTTGCCATGTACCCTCAAAACTTTTTTTTAAAATATTTATATATATGTATATATATAGATACAACAAAGGGGTTTTTTGGTTAAGCACACCACAAAAAGGACTGTTTTATTTTAGCACACATATTGTGGGAGTGCTACCGAACAAATTACAAGACAACAAAAAGTATCGGTGCACATCCAACCACTTAAGTCCACTCTTTCATGGCATATTTGTATATGCTTCTGTCTGTCAAATATACTTACATAGCTTCTAATAAGATTGGGATCAACATCTCGCAATAATATTGGCTTATATTTGAGCTGCAAAAAATTGCCTGTTAAAAATGCTTTTAAATTTAAATAAAAACGTCTGTCTGCTAAATATACTTACATAGTTCAAATAAGATTGGGATAAACATCTCACAATAATATTGACTTATATTTATGCTGCAAAAAATTGCCTGTTTAAATTTAAATAAAATAGGGATCTTAGTCACACAATATGATCATATTCTGCTAAGCCAGTCACCACTTACAAGGTGTCCCATATTAGACTGGTCCTAACATATTGTGAGATGTTTATCCCAATCTTATTTGAACTATGTAAGTATATTTAGCAGACAGAAGTTTTTATTTAAATTTAAAAGCATTTTTAACAGGCAACTTTTTGCAGCATAAATATAAGTCAATATTATTGCGAGATGTTAATCCCAATCTTATTTGAACTATGTAAGTATATTTAGCAGATAGAAGTATATTTGTTTTTTCAGCTCAAATATAAGCCAATATTATTGCGAGATGTTGATCCCAATCTTATTGAAGCTATGTAAGTATATTTGACAGACAGAAGCATTTACAAATATGCCATGAAAGAGTGGACTTAAGTGGTTGGATGTGCACCGATACTTTTTGTTGTCATGTATATATATATATATATATATATATATATATATATATAGTCACATTGATTGGAGTAGCCGTGTTAGTCCAGAGATTTAGATATCAAAATAACAAGAGTATTGCATTGAGCAATGATACTTTTTTTTATTGGACTAACTATACATTTATAAGTTGACAAGCTTTCGGAAGAGTTCCTTCCTTTATCAAGTCTGGAGCAATACTGACCAATTCAATGGAATTTACAGATTATATCTTAAAACACAGAATAGCTAAGAAGACAGAAAGTGCAGGGAGAAGAGGAGGTGTCGTAAAAATCATGAAGGGGGCTTAGGTAACAGGCAGACAGTGTCCAGTGTAGGAGAACAGACAGGGGAAATATATAGCTATACATAGAGCATATACTGACATAAAGTTATATATCAACATTGAATCAATATCTATAGAGATGTGAAATTGTATATACAGGGGGAATACAAAAGTTAAAAAAGTCAAACGTGTGGACATAGGCTTACCTGTGTACCTATGTATAAAGAATGTGAAATATACAATGTAATTGACTAAATGAAAGTACATTACAAAAAATTCTGATAATGTGTTAAGAATCCAGAGTCCACATTTAGTCCAGAATTAAGCAAGTTCAAGTGCATTATCATTTTCATTTCAAAGGTTTTTCTTTCCATGGTGTTTTTGAAGTTGCCTCTGAGAATTTTGATTTT
This sequence comes from Bombina bombina, assembly GCF_027579735.1. Taxonomy (NCBI): domain Eukaryota; kingdom Metazoa; phylum Chordata; class Amphibia; order Anura; family Bombinatoridae; genus Bombina; species Bombina bombina. Next base: position 1,001,732,045 of record NC_069501.1, read on the forward strand.
GAGGTTTTGGATGGAGTGGTCAGGTTGGGTGAAACATTCAGGTTGACTATTACAATTTAAAGAAATCCAATTTACTTTGTCTCTTGGTAACATTTATAGAAACTTAGCTCCTTTTCATCAAAGAATGCTGAGATTGACTAAAGAGTGTGCATCTGTCTTAAGCACAATATTGCAACACCAATGACCCCAGTTCCAATCTAGTCAATTGTGTTTTTTGGCTACTGGTTTTGGATTGCATATCATAACATTCAAACATACAGTACAATAAACAGCATCAGCTTCGGCATTAACAACCCAACCACAAGTTACTGACTAGATTAAGTGGAGTGTTGCCGTTAACTTGAGTGTAATATTACAATATCATGGTCCTGTTAACTAGCATTGAATGTAAATGCGATTGAGCGAACGCAATTGCATTTTACGCTTAAGCTTTTTTTTTAAGCTTTTTTTTTTTTCAAAAAGATTGCATAAAAGGTTTGGGCTTAAAAAACAGTTGCACTAAATTCAAAATAAAAACAATTAAAATAAAGTATTTCACTAAATAAGGACCTACACTATTTAACCCCTAAACCACCACAATCCCATAGCAAAAAAAACCTACACTACTTAACCCCTAAACTGCCACAATCCCCATCACAAGAAATACCCTACTCTACTAACCCCCTAACAGCTAACCCCTCAAGACCCCTAACCTAAGACCTTCTAAGTTACAAAAAATTAAATAAAAAAAAGTTTTAAAAAAACACAAAAAACAATTACACAAAAAAATCAATACGAGTTAAAAAAAAGATTACACAAAAATAAAAAAGCCCTTTACTAAAACTAAAATACTCTAAAAAAATCCCCTCCTAAAAGAAACCTATCCTAAAACTAAAGTAACCAGAAGAAAAAAAAACTATCCTACAAAAAAAACCTATCCTAAACTCCCTCCTTCCTTAAAAAAAAGTCAAGATTTTACTCACAATCTTCAATCTGACTCCTTATAGAGGAGCAGCTGCGGGGTCCATAATGTTGGTATTCCTCTTCTTCCATTATTTATGGCATCTTCTCTAAGGTGGTCCTCTGGTCCTCTTCATGCTGTCCCCGCAGAACACTGACGTTTGAATGCAGGTTTCCCCCTTTTATAGGGGTATCCTTGCATTTCTATTGGCTGATTTTCCAATTGAAATTCAAATCAGCCAATAGAAAAATCTTTCTTTATATTGGCTGATTTTAATTTAAGGATAGGGTTTTTTTTAGAATAGGGTTTACTTTAGTTACTTTAGTTTACTTTAGTTACTCTAGTTTTAGGATAGTGTTTTTAGGGGAACTTTTTATTTAGAGTACTTTAGTTTTAGTATAGTTTTTTTTTATTTAGAAGCTTAGTAGTGTAGGGGGGGTTCTTGCAATGGGGGTTAGCATGCAAGTATAGGAGCTAGGAGTTTTTTTTTATTTTGCAGCGAGAATGCATTATCGTGGTCACTATATCAGAAGTTTTTGTGCACGCCGCTTTTCGTTTGCACGCAAAGTTTTTACTTTCAACTTGTAATACATGAGCTACACGACGCAAGCAAAAAGCTAACTTCTAATGAAGGAGCGATAATTTCCGATCCACTTGTAATCTAGCCCTAAATATCAACAAGAAAATGGAGGCATTCAATTTAACAGCCAAAGGCACTTAAAGGGACAGTCAACCTAAAAATTATTGTAACTTTTTTAGATTAGTTAAATAAAGATCTTTACAGTAAACTGTAGCCAAATTTTCATCTAAATAAACTTTGGCCGAAAAATACACTTACTGATCTCATCTGGCCTTTTTGAAATGGCCGCCTGACCCCTCCTTCTCTGACGTCTCCCAAAAGCTTGCAGTAACAGGATCCTTTCCTTTCTTCTCGTCCCTGCGGGCTCCTGTAATTTCAGCTCTCTGTGCCCCTGTTTTAAGATTGCTTTGTATGCCTAACTACTGCTTGTCTTTGCGGATTCACAGGATGTTGTTTTACAATTATAATTTTATATGTAGATCTGCTGTTACCTTCCGTTGTTAATATATAACACGCTGAGCAGATTGTTTTGTGCTTCAAATAGGTCAATGTGTGCAAAATAAGCAGCATTATTACGATTTAGCAAAAATAATTCTCATGAATGCTCAGGTTTCTTTGGTTTCCCGTTTACTTGCCTCTTATCCTCTATTCAAGAATTTTTGCTGCACATTTCACTGCACTCAATAAAAGGTTAGGGAGAAACTGGATCACCAGAAATCACAGCTGATTTGCCTGTGTCTCACCTCACCAGCCGTGCTGCGCTTTCTATGTGCCTATGTTGGAGCTGTGATTTCTGGTGATCCACAGGGGCTGCCATTTACAGAGCTGGGAGCTAGAAGCAGGGTGAGAAGATCCTGCATTACCCGCTGCCAGACCCTACACTAACTTGCTGCCACCTGCTGCTAGACCCTGCATCAAGTTGCTGTCAAAACTCGTGCCAACCTGTTGCCATACCCGGCACCAACCTGCTGCCGTACATAATTTGCATACGAAGAGAGAAGCGCTCTACCAGGAACGAATAACAGCTCAGTGGCTTGTTCTATGGCGATTTACCACCCGGAAGCAGCCTCTTTTAGACCAGTGTGCTTCTCATCGTGATCGGTTTCTCCCTAACTGAGCATGAGCGCTATCTTGCTGCCCTGGCTGCTGTCCAAGTGTGATCTCAATGAGCGATTTCACAACCTATGTACGGCAGCAGGTTGGTGCCGGGTATGGCAACAGGTTGGCACGAGTTTTGACAGCAGCTTGATGCAGGGTCTAGCAGCAGGTGGCAGCAAGTTAGTGTAGGGTCTGGCAGCGGGTAATGCAGGATCTTCTCACCCTGCTTCTAGCTCCCAGCTCTGTAAATGGCAGCCCCTGTGGATCACCAGAAATCACAGCTCCAACATAGGCACATAGAAAGCGCAGCACGGCTGGTGAGGTGAGACACAGGCAAATCAGCTGTGATTTCTGGTGATCCAGTTTCTCCCTAACCTTTTATTGAGTGCAGTGAAATGTGCAGCAAAAATGATTGAATAGAGGATAAGAGGCAAGTAAACAGGAAACCAAAGAAACCTGAGCATTCATGAGAATTATTTTTGCTAAATCGTAATAATGCTGCTTATTTTGCACACATTGACCTATTTGAAGCACAAAACAATCTGCTCAGCGTGTTATATATTAACAACGGAAGGTAACAGCAGATCTACATATAAAATTATAATTGTAAAACAACATCCTGTGAATCCGCAAAGACAAACAGTAGTTAGGCATACAAAGCAATCTTAAAACAGGGGCACAGAGAGCTGAAATTGCAGGAGCCCGCAGGGACGAGAAGAAAGGAAAGGATCCTGTTACTGCAAGCTTTTGGGAGACGTCAGAGAAGGAGGGGTCAGGCGGCCATTTCAAAAAGGCCAGATGAGATCAGTAAGTGTATTTTTCAGCCAAAGTTTATTTAGATGAAAATTTGGCTACAGTTTACTATAAAGATCTTTATTTAACTAATCTAAAAAAGTTACAATAATTTTTAGGTTGACTGTCCCTTTAATAAATGCTCTACACCCACAGATTGACTGTTAAAGGGACATGAAACCCAATTTTTTTCTTTCATGATTTAAATAGAGAATACAATTTTAAACAACTTTCCAAATTACTTATATTATTTAATTTTCTTCCTTCTCTTGTTATCCTTTGCTGAAAGCATTTTTTTAGGAAAGCTCAGGAGCAGCAGAGAACCTAGGTTCTAGCTGTTGATTGGTATCTGCATATATATACTGATTGTGATTGGCTCACCCATGAGTTCAGTTAGAAACCATTAGTGCATTCATTGCTGCTACTTCAACAAATGATACCAAGAGGATGAAACAAATTAGATAATACAAGTAAATTAGAAAGTTGTTTAAAATTGTATTCTCTATCTGAATCATGAAAGAAAAACTTTGGGTTTCATGTCCCTTTAACAAAGACCGGATAAACAATAACAATTTAGGCCACTGATCTGTGCATGTTCTGAACTGAATAACAAGATGGCACTGACCATGCAAACAACAGTGACAGCCCTTTTTAATGACAATTAAATTGATCCAAATAACAAACAATACTGAATATGTTATCACTATCAATTAAATGTAAAAACAATTCTATGTAAACCAATTCAAACCTGATAATGGAGGAGCTGCATGTTGGTCCTGTTGTTAATGTTTGAATGACTGTGGAGTCCATAGGGATGTGATGCTTGGGATGTTTGCTGTACAGTTGTTGTTTTTTGGTGCTGTTGTTTAAAAACACTGCTACTAGCTAAATGGATATGAAACCCAACATTTTTTGTGATTCACACAGAGCATACAATTAAAAAAAACAAATTCTAATGTACTTCTATTATCAAATTTGCTAGAGATACCAAGTAGGTTTCTGGAGTATTACATGGCAGGAAATAGTGCTCTTACAGATGGATAACATTCTTGCAAAACTGCTGCTATATAATGCCCCAGAACCATGCAAGCAGAATTTTCAACAAAAGATTCCAAAATAACCAACTTGAGAATATACTGTATGTAAATTAGAAAGTAGCTCAAAATGACATGCTCTATCAGAATCATGAAAGAAAAGATTGAGTTTTAGGTGCCTTTAGCATCTCATTTGTATACCCCTTATGTGGTCCCCTCCCCTATCATAAACAACATCCCAGCAGAAAACCCCCCTAAGGAACAATAAAAAAAAGATTTTTATTAAAATACATAAACAAATAAATAAAAAGGAAATAAATTAATAACCTTTAACTTAACATTCCTGAAAAATCAATTGTGTCTTCATCATATTTCTGCTATCAGCAACAAGGTCATATTTTGTAGCCCAAACTTTAGAAAGATTTCTTCATCAATATTGCAAATGGTTAGGCTAACTTTATGCTAACACATCTACACATAGAGGAGGAACGCCTTCTAAAATACATTCTGTGGATTGGAGGAACAAGAAGAGGACCCTGCTGCTGATTGATGGGCACCAGGATTGGCAAATTAAAGAGCTTACCTGTTTGTTTTTTAACTTCAGGTAATTACTACAGAAGGGGTAATTTCAGTGACAGGATTACCCCTTTAAGGATGATTAGAGCTAAGGGGAATTTGTAATGGGGTAGTAATGCTTAAGGTTAATTGTGATAGGGGGTTCTAGTAATGACTAATGGGTTAGTTTACTTTATAGTAAGGGGGGTTTGGGTTAATAATTATATGTAATGGCTTGGGAGGGGTCTGAGTTATGCCTTTTTTTCATTGGGAGTTCAGGTCAGTCATCATAGGCTGGGGTTAGTAATTGACACAGATTGAGTATGATTAATTCTGGTATTTTGAAATACACTGCTCCAAAAAATAAAAGGAACACTAAAATAACACATCCTAGATCTGAATGAATTAAATATTCTAATGAAATACTTTGTTCTTTACATAGTTGAATGTGCTGACAACAAAATCACACAAAAATTAAAAAATGGAAATCAAATGTTTCAACCCATGGAGTTCTGGATTTGGAGTCACACTCAAAATTAAAGTGGAAAAACACACTACAGGCTGATCCAACTTTGATGTAATGTCCTTAAAACAAGTCAAAATGAGGCTCAGTAGTGTGTGTGGCCTCCACGTGCCTGTATAACCTCCCTACAATGCCTGTGCATGCTCCTGATGAGGTGGCGGATGGTGTCCTGAGGGATCTTCTCGCAGACCTGGACTAAAGCATCTGCCAACTCCTGGATAGTCTATGATGCAACGTGACGTTGGTGGATGGAGCGAGACATGATGTTCCAGATGTGCTCAATTAGATTCAGGTCTGGGGAACGGGCGGGCCAGTCCATAGCATCAATGCCTTCATCTTGCAGGAACTGCTGACACACTCCAGCCACATGAGGTCTAGCATTGTCTTGCATTAGGAGGAACCCAGGGCCAACCGCACCAGCATATGGTCTCACAAGGGTCTGAGGATCTCATCTCAGTACCTAATGGCAGTCAGGCTACCTCTGGCGAGCACATGGAGGGCTGTGCGGCCCCCCAAAGAAATGCCACCCCACACCATTACTGACCCACTGCCAAACCGGTCATGCTGGAGGATGTTGCAGGCAGCAGAACGTTCCCACAGCATCTCCAGACTCTGTCACGTCTGTGACATGTGCTCAGTGTGAAGAGCACAGGGCGCCAGTGGCAAATTTGCCAATCTTGGTGTTCTCTGGCAAATGCCAAACGTCCTGCGTGGCATTAGGCTTTAAGTACAACCCCACCTGTGGATGTCAGGCCCTCATACCACCCTCATGGAGTCTGTTTCTAACCGTTTGAGCAGACACATGCACATTTGTGGCCTGCTGGAGGTCATTTTGCAGGGCTCTGGCAGTACTCCTCCTGTTCCTCCTTGCACAAAGGCGGAGCTATCGGTCCTGCTGCTGGGTTGTTACCCTCCTACGGCCTCCTCCACGTCTCCTGATGTACTGGCCTGTCTCCTGGTAGCGCCTCAATGCTCTGGACACTATGCTGACAGACACAGCAAACCTTCTTGCCACAGCTTGCATTGATGTGCCATCCTGGATGAGCTGTACTACCTGAGCCACTTGTGTGGGTTGTAGACTCCATCTCATGCTACCACTAGAGTGAAAGCACCGCCAGCATTCAAAAGTGACCAAAACATCAGCCAGAAAGCATAGGAACTGCGAAGTGGTCTGTGGTCACCACCTGCAGAACCACTACTTTATTGGGGGTGTCTTGCTAATTGCCTATAATTTCCACCTGTTGTCTATCCCATTTGCACAACAGCATGTGAAATTGATTGTCACTCAGTGTTACTTCCTAAGTGGAAAGTTTGATTTCACAGAAGTGTAATTGATTTGGAGTTACATTGTGTTGTTTAAGTGTTCCCTTTATTTTTTTGAGCAGTGTACATTCAATATATGTGTAACATTTTCAATATAGCTATCTATACATAGTATTTGTGACTTGTATTCCCATCAACTTTATTTCTGTAAATAAGCTACATAACATACCTTATTGTACTGAGTCACTCAATAAAATATGTTTTTTTTCCTACTCATTTTGTTTATAGAATATAATCAGCCAGATTACAAGTGGTGCGCTAATTAGTGCTCCCGCTCATGCGTTAATTGTGTTAGAAATAAGCTTTTTGAAATCTTCTGGTTGCGCTTCTGTTTTGAGTTGAAAATAAACAGATTTTGCTTGCATGCTAACCCGACAAGTGCAAAAAGCAGAAGTTAGAATATTGCATGCGCATTCACGTATTCCCCCATAGAAGTCAAAGGAGACAAAAAAAGTGGAACCCCATTCTCGCCCAAACCCAATTGCATATTCTCATGTGCGCTAACCCGACATGAAAATATTATAAGAGATATTTAAAAATCCATATTATAGGGAAAATTGATTAGTACTGATAGGGCTAAATAGCCCCAACGTACTATTCTAACAAACCCTTCAATACACTGTAAAAAGCAACCTCAAATTGAAGTCTTAGCAGCATTGTTTTACTTGCATGTCAGTAAACTGCGTGTACAGAGCATATCAACCAATGGCTGGGTATTGGCGCATGAAGCATGTTATAAATTAAAAAAATGTGTTTGTCCTTTTAAAAGAGAAAAGAAGCCAAACATAAGTCTTCTACAACTAGTACCTCATAGGAATATAAAGGTATGAAAAAAGTATCTGTGATGAAGTAAGAAAAGTTCAGCAGCGAATAGGGTTAATATACAAAACTAATAAGGATTTTCGCTTTGCTGCATAAAGCCTTTGTTTTCACCTACATCTTGTTGTGTGCATTTTTGAAATGTTTTAAAGTTGTGTCGCTCAGTTTTCTTGGGATTCTCCAGAGCTCTGTGAAAGAAGGTATCAGCAACTCTCAGTCAGGGATTCTCTCCGGCCGGAGGAAAAGACCCATACTAAGACCCCTACAAACTTGGCGGCAGCGGTGGGATGGGATAACGAGATCCCGAGAGGTGAGTTGAATAGTGTTATTATTCTTTTAGTTTTTTTAATCCCTTCACTTATTCCGGGGTCCATAAATATCCCATCCTACTTAAATATAGGGGTAAAATAATTTGGCGTTGTAGTCTAAGGTAGACTTGGTCTTTTTGGTAAAGACCCATTGTTTTTAAGGATTAAATAGTTTCTTAGGGAGAAACATAAGGGGAATATTGGGTCCTGACTGAGAGACTGGTAACCTGATTTCAGGCTTTTTGTGTATATGTGGTGTATCATTCTTTTATGTGTACTAAGTTGCCTGATTGATGTATTGCTTATATGTATATCTCTAATACTGTATATTTAGTATTCGTTGCATTATTTTTCATAAAATTGTTTTTTGTACTAATCTGTTTATATGTAATTTATAGAATAAAGTTAGGAATCTTCCGTGACGTTTCAAAATCCCCCGAGTCAAATCGAAAGCAAGTGGGGACGAAACGGAAGATACATTAACTATTATAAAAATTTACCCTTTTGCACAATTAAGCACTTAGCCCAATATTTGCTTACGGTCTTGTCGGAGACTTTATGGTTCAGTACAGCCGATCTAAATAGAATGTTTTTTTGCAAAAGGATAGATTACTAACCTTGCTGTTGTCATTTTATTGGTGGGCATGAAACTGTTGTTACCTATGTGTTAAGATAGGAGTTGATAAGTTAAGGGTTGAGAATGGGCAGATCCCAGTCTAAAGACTTTCCATCACCTAGTCCCGGGGAGACTTGTAAAGATTATGTGGGGAGAGTATCACCTGAAGGGTACGTGTACGCGTACCCTGGGTGGACCAAATCATGGGCTGGACGGAGGCCATGAGAAGCTCCGATCCATTCCTTAGACATGGGGATAATGATAAATTTCATGTGAATATGATAAAAGGGTTGTGTCTAGGTGATGAAGAGGCTTTTCCTTGGTATAAGGGTGATCCCGGCTGGGATATGGAATATATGAGGAAGGGTGGGGAGAATTGGTTAGCCATTGCCCCACATTGGCAGTACACTAACACTAAAGGGAATAAGAAGGGGAACAAGAAAACTCATAGTCAAATAGTGTATATACGTCCTTCGGCCCCACCCCAGTCACATCCTCCATTACCATCATATAATAAGTTATATCCTAGTTTAGTGACCCCCCAGATGATGAACTGCAAACTATTGCCGTAGCATCCCTCCAGCCAAGGCAAAATAATTTAAATGCCTCAGTGATTTCTGATTCTTCTTCCTCCTCTACTATCCCCGATACTCTCCCCTATGACCCCTCTACCCCACTAACACCACCCACTAACTCCTCTACCCCACTTCTTTACTCACCCCTACCCTCTGATTCAAGTAGTTCTTCTCTCCTTTCACCTAGCTTACCACCTATGTCCCCACCACCGTGCCCTGCTATATCACCAGCTTTGATGCCTTTAACAAGAGCACAGGCTACAGGGTTTAGGAAATATGAAAGACAGGGAAAGGATATTAAAATAGAGGATGAAGATGAAGATTTACTGTGTCAAATGCCTTTTCTTACTGTAGGTGATCAGCTCATAATTAAACCTTTGACACCTAGTGAGTTGCACAAAATTACTAAGGGAGCACCTAACCCCCGACAACACCCATCTGCATGCATTCAATAGTTAAAATGCAGGTTAGAAGGACAGAACATGACACAGACAGACAAACGTATTATTATAGATGCACTATTAGATCATGACACTGAATCAGGGTGGGATTGGGAAAAGGTTAAAACCATTAATGAAATCGATACTGATACCTCTACAAGGTATTCATTAAATAACCCTGTAAGAAGAGCAGCTATGTGGGAAGAATTGTCTGTATAAATGCATAGAGTATGGAAAGATAAGTAAAGTATGTCAATTGCATTAAGTTGCAAACAAGGTCAGAAAGAAACATTGGTTGAATTTGTTAAACGCTTTTATAAATGCTGGAAGGAGGAGGCTGGAATGGAATCCGATAATGCAATGGGCTCGTTAAAAGTCCAGACTTGCATAGGGAATATGCAGCCTCAACTTTCTCTGTTGGTAAAACAGCTTGTCTCTGAATGGTCGGAGTTAAAACCCGGTGAATTTTTAAAAATAATCCATGAAAAAGAGGGGGCAGGTTGTTTTTACATCAAGAAACTAGAGGGAATTTTTTTTGCTTTTTATCAGAAGCAAGGGTTGCAGCACTGTAACCCATTCCAAGCCAGAAAAAGAGATAATACAGGTGGTCATAGAATGTATGGGAGAGGACGAGGTAGAGGAAGGGGACGTGGACGGGGTAATTATCCTTCTAATAGGACACAGTGTTTTAATTGTGGGGAGCAGGGTCACTGGAAAAATGAATGCCCAAACCCCCCCAATAATTCAGGCCCCAACTTACAATCCCCGACAATGGAACAGACAGCCTTACATCCCCCCATCCCCTGCACCCACGGACGCTCCCAAACATAACATACAATGGCCATAGGGGTGCCTAGAAGGTAGCACTCCAATTTTTTCAGTGATGTCCACAACTTATCGCGAGCAACCATATGTGGTCCTAGAGGTGGACCCCCTTCCATTTCTAGTAGACACCGGATCAACATGCTCCGCTTTATGCTCAGATATGTATGGGGGCACTACTGGAGAAACTGAACCTTTTTTTAGGGATTAATGGAGTAAAAGTAAATGTCACCAAAAAGGGTGGGTTGGATGTAAGCATGGGATCCACTAATTTGAGTTTTTACAACGACATATTGAGTGATATCCCACCTTCAGTGTGGGCATCCTCTAAGTTGGATGTCGGTTTGATTAAATGTACCCCATACAAGGCTAGGTTAAAACCCAACACTACTCCAGTATACATAAAACAATACCCATTATCAAGGGAAAAAATAGAGGGTATCAAACCTATGATAGAGGAGTTCCTTGACAAAGGGATTCTTCGTCCAGTGGTTTCCCCCTATAATACCCCGATAAATCCAGTCCCAAAGAAAGATAATAAATATATAGATTGGTCCACTCGGTAGTACTGCATACAAGTCACCAAGTTTTACATCTTGTAAAAAATGTTACCACGCAACACATGACTGCCTATAGACTCTCTGGCTATGAGTGTATATTGTTAAATAACACCAATCTTACTATTAAATATAGCAATAGTAACTCGGGTCCAGCCCAGATTCTGAGTGCCCTACTTTTGGGCTCACCAGACCTGGCAACTGACCATGACTGTTTAGAGGTAATACATCATATCACCACACCACAACCTGACTTAATGGACAAACCCTTTGACCATGCAGATAACGTATTTGTTGACGGCTCCTGTTCCCGACCTAGCGACGGGATTTACAAGACAGGGTATGCCGTCGTACAGTTACCAGACATTGTACTAGATGCAGGACCTATTGTTTATCCTTCTGCACAAGCTGCAGAATTAATAGCGCTCGCAAAATAATGTAAAATGTTTAAGGATAAAGCTGTTAATGTTTACACTGACTCTCGCTATGCTGTTGGGGTTGTGCATGATTTTGGTATTATATGGAAACAACGTGGGTTTGTTTCAGCAGATGGCAAGACCATCTCTCATACCAATCTCATTAATGACCTTTAAGAGGCCATACAACTCCCAGAAGATCTAGCGATTATTCATTGCCGTGCACACACACATAGGACTGATCCTATTTCTATGGGTAATGCACTGGCAGATAGAATTGCTAAAGAAGCCGCTAATGCTTCACATACATCTGGACCACCCATTCCGATGTATGCTCTTTTAGCCCCACCATCATGTCCCACAGACCACATGCTTCATGAACTCCAGGGACATGCCACCGTGGGTGACATGTCTTTCTGGAAAACTAATGGGTTAACTTGAGATGAAAATGGTTTGTTTTCCAAAGAGGGGAAGGTGGGTATACCAGAAAGCAGCGCACCACTTTTTATAGCACAAGCCCATGGTGTAGGACATTTAGGGATAAAACCAACAATTACCTTGCTGAAACAATCCTTTTATATTAACAACATAGGTGAACACTGCAAAGCATATATTAACAGATGTGTATACTGCTTACAGGCAAATACAGTTATTCCTAATAAGGCTCAGCATGGCAATAAACAATTTTATTTACTTGTCATAGTCGATCAATTTTCTAAATGGCCAGAAGCATTTGTTACCCAGAGGGAAGAAGCAAAAACAGTTACTAAAATTTTAGCCACTGAAAAAATACCCAGATTTGGTTGTCCACTCCAGATTAATTCTGATAATGGTCCCGCTTTCATTAGTAAAGTTACCCGAGTATTAGTACAATGGTTACGAATTAACTGGAACTTTCACATCCCATATCATCCTAAAAGTTCAGGAATAGTATAAAGAATGAATCGTACTATTAAGGAAAAACTTTTCAAGGCAACAGCAGGTACATGGGTTAGATGGCAACAGTATTTACCTGCAATTTTAACAGAAATTCGTATGACCCCAAATCAGACAACCAGGTTGTCCACATTTGAGGTCCTAATGGGTAGACCATTTCCAACTCCGTGGGTAAAAGGCCCGCTTATCATTAAAAGTGGTGATTTAGATAGTATTAAGGAACAATATGTAAAGCAATTAATTGATAGGTTGAATGGCATCTATGGTGATGTATCCTCTCGTTTACCTCTCCATGCACAGGAACTAACACATCCTTTCAAGCCTGGAGATCTGGTCTGCATTATACAACTGAATAGATCCAAGAAAGGAGGTTTCCCGTTCAGCAAACCCGTGACCGTAATAGCTGTGACAAGGACTGCAGTACTGACTGTCAAAAATCTGTCCAAAGAGGGGAGAAGTGGGTGACAAGGTATCAGTCCCCCCTCATAAAGACACAGAAGAAGAGTATGCCCAGGACTGGGCACGTCTCATAAAGATACAGACAACGGACACTGTGGACAGTATTCCAGATCCTCACATTCAGCACCCTGTTCCACCCACCCCAATACCAGATCTTTTAACGGTGGTATGTACATTATGGGAAATAGAGGACATTGACAACACCCTGAACACCAAATCAGCTACCATCAACAGTGTGGACCGTGTTTCAACACCCTTTACTCAGCAGTCCTCTAAGCATTTATAGTACCTGTGATTTTTTATGATATTTTATATTGCTACCAATGTTAAGTGATTAGAGGTTGTTAATAAGAAAGAAACGGGGGAAGACACAAAATACACCACACAGACACGATTCTATAGAGATTTTTGCTTACTTAATGAGTCTCATTCCTTGACAAATAACATTATAAAACTGCCTATTTTTTTCAATGAACTCTGACCCCTCCTCGGCTACCTTACCTGACGGATCTCCATCCCCTAGTTTGACAGATTCTACTAACGACCCCCATGTATTTTTAGTCCCTAAAACCCCTCCCCTAGAGGCCCCAGCGCAACCTATAGTAGCCGCTACTTCAGCTGCACTTATCAAGTGTTTAAAAAGTAGGGAAAAAGGAACAAAGAGGTTATCAAGCGCTGCTACAGAAGAGGCAAGACGTAATTTGAATGAAGAGAGTAGAATAAAGGAACTTTTTAAGCAGGCCCAATATAATAGTTTTATTTTAAAGGCACAAAGGGACTGGCTGCTACAGGAATTGGGGCAGGTTCAGACCTTTAATAGAGCACTTATACAAAATTTGTAAGAGCCAGAACTCACTGCTCTTGACCTATCCTCATCCCGGCAGGTTACCCCAGTTGCCCCTACAATACCTACTACTTCCAGTGCTCCCACCTCTCCCGGCCATATTGACAGCAATACCGTCCCACTAGCTACCATATCATCCACTTTATCCAATGACCTCTGAACCCTCTACTACTCACGACAAATCACTGAAACCTGTAGAACCTAGTACTTCAACTGCTCTTGCTTCTTTATTATTAAAAAGGAAAGGTAAGAGGGAATGGATTGTCACAAATCCTGCTGAAGAGGAGCTCAGACGTAAGGTATCCAGGGAACGAAAGGCACAATATAATAAACAATATCGTGAAAAACTACAGGAAAAGACTGAGCAGCTCCACCACACTTGTTTATTTTTAAAAACCCAAAGGGACTCACTAGTAAAGGAGTTGGAGGAACTCACAGAACTTACTAAAACCATTCAGAAAACACTCGAGGAACATTATTGGATTTGTCCTTTAACCCAGATTTCAGCCTTTTAAACACGCCCGGTAGCTCAGGTTGGCCATGAAATATCTGACAATCCACCCACCCCCAAGTCATGGGATTATAGTGATCTCTAGACCCTCCTAAATTACATAAAGGACAGAGACAGGAAGGAAAGGGTTAACGCAGCTACGCTACACATACATTTTGCTGTAGGAATTTCAGGGCGTTTTATAAACCTAATGCGTCACATCCTTCTAAGTACACCTAAATATACTCCTACTCCAATAGAAAAGGAAACCCCCCCTTTAAATACAGGACAATCCCCTGCCAGGCCCATATTTTCTACATACATTCACACCCATTGAGACTGACATTGTTACCCTTTTCTTTCCTTTTCTTCCCTCCGAACAAGTGTTTCCCCCTTCAGGAGTACCACAGTGGGCAGAAGCAGGGTTGGCAGGAAATGGTTTTGGGTTGAGGGGAAACCGGGAACCTCCTTTCACTTCTCGCAGATGTCGTAGATGTCGTGATGAGATTCTTGCTACTACTAAGGAAGAGGAGGAAGTTAGCCAACGTCAGACTAGGGAGCGTAATAGACTAGCAGCTAAGAGACACAGAGATAAAAGGATAGCAGCCTTTACACGGGCATGGGAAATACAGCAGCGCTTAGAGCGGCATAATAAGGAGTTACATATCCAATTAGCATCTCTGAAACACTTACATGCATGTTTACAAAAAGATATAGCATATCACTTAACTCACTGCCCTTTAGCCTCAACATTTTCATTATCTGAAGTTGCAATCTGTTCTGACAGTGCTACTGTCTCTGAGTTACCAGTATCTGTTAAACCTTAAAGTTGGCTCCCATTGTAATGATGGATCACCCATGTAAAACGTTACTGATATTATTGGGCGCTCTTCTGTTTGCTTACATACCAGTCATAATATTTTCTTGTTATGGATACCCTGGCTCTTCGTTTGAACCAGAATGTGTTTTATTGTTTGGTAATCAAAGTTTCAGTACTGTATATTCTAATACCTCTACTCCCCTAGGGAGACACAAAAGATCTGCACCATTGCATAGGACCCCAGGTACACTCGTAGATTGCTATGATTTGTTTGCTTGGAATGGTTATACCACATAATTATAGCATAAACTTAGAAGGTAGAGACTCAAAAGGGTGTAATACAAAGCAAAGATGTGATGTATTTATTTTGGAATCTCCATCAAAAAATCTATGTCACAATGTCACTTCAAATGTATTAACATTGACCCCGAACCAAGACACACAACACTGTAGCATGCAGGTTACTTCCTTTACTAATTATACAAGTTATCTTTTATCACATCATCCTCCCCGGTTCATGAGCATGACAAATGATTTTGTAGTCAAAATAAAGAATCCAAATTCAGACGATACAACAGAACATAAGATGATACGATCTTTTTGTTTTTTCCTTTAACATAATAAACTGTAATCTAACGTAACAACTATACAAGAGGGAGAAAATCAAACTACAGTGATTGCGTGGCCTCAGAATACATATCTTGTATTCGTAAGTACAATGGATATGTGTAGGTACACAACTGATCTTAATGTTTTTATACAATTCTGTAATGTATATACAAAACCGTTATATGCTCATAGGACACCCTATATTCCTGTTGACTGCTGCAATTCACATGATTGGCATACAGGTACCCATTTCAATTATACATATTTCATGTCAGATGAAAGGGAGTCAGATAAAAAGGAGGCTACTTGTACTAATTGGAAATCATGTAGGACTCTAAGTCTTACTTCCACTATTAATAGGCTTACCATAATTTTTAGAGGTGAAACTGGGACCAGCTGGTGCAGTGCCAGTGGGGGTTGTGGTCAGGGGCATGGTCAAGGGGGCGTGGCGATTTCAGGTCCTTTTAAAGTAGTAGCTTTTATGTGTGTAATGTTTTGTGGATACTCTACCCGTCCTCAGTCTGACAACAAGTGCATCATACAGTTTATATAGACCATAACATCACCCCCTAGTAAAAAAGGCACCATTACGTTGTCATGGCAACCTATACACAACATGAGCAAACAAATCATTCAGCTAAAGTTCAGATTCTAAATAATGCCAAACATCAAGCATAATGATCAATTTAATAAAATAGTGAAAAACGTATACATCACACAATTTAATATCTGCAGTGTTTTATGTGTCTAATTAAGGAACAGAGCCAAATACTGATAAGGCATAAACACAACATTGAATGAAATAAGTAAAAAAGAAACACGTACCTGCTAAAGCTGTTTAAGAGGCTACTCTATACCATAATGCAGGAAGATTACAGCCAAAACGCTAGCATGAAGTAAAGCAAGATCCACACCAAAAATCCTGCCGGTCTGCACTTTCTGGTCATACCCACATGAATCCCCTAAACGTGTATCATCAGTGATGTCACCAGGAGTCGGGGGTGTTAAATTCTTAGAAAAATAAACCAAGTAGTACTACAAAATTAACAAACCCTATGCTGCTCACTCAGTCTGTATTACTAAATGTAAACTTTGAAGGACACGAACGTTGAGCTAAGCTGGGCTGTATGTAACAAAGTACCAGCATCTAATTATGCTGGAAAGACACAGTCCAGTCATTTTGAATAAGGTGTCCCAGTTTTAGAAGGTCTAAAACCCGGACACATGATTTGAAACCCGGAGGTGGCAATCCTACTGGGACAGAATGAACACCCGGGTGGGACACTAAGACAGCGCCTCCAAACAGGGACAATCCCAGTAAAAGTGGGACTTCTGGTAAGCCTAACTATTAAGCCCATCTGCTATGACAGACCTTTAGGCCAATTCCTGTTTTTACCTAATAAAGACTCAAAGAAATGTAATACTCAAGTTACTGCCTATCCCCCAGGCCCCAGACCCACTTATCATTGGTCACTCACCCCCTCTAGACTCCCTGTTGCATTAAAAAAATTAGAGGATTTGAGGGACAGTCAGAACACACATGATAACATTAAAAATATACTCCGCTCCAATAATTACTTCCTACCATACACAATTCAGATAAACCAGGCACCCGAATATACTGATATAGAATGGAGTACAGGTACTTATATCATATTTACATACATAAGGCCTAGAAATAGGCTGAGAGAGGATTATTCATATGCATATTTTTGGACTATGGCTTATTGTCTCCCTTTTGTTCCCATCAGTACAAATAACTTTACCACTATTTCTTTAACTCACACTTGTGTAAATACTACCGCTTTTTCAAAAATGGTACACATATCCCTTAATATTTCTACACCAGATGTCTCTTTATGCCGCCTCTTACGCAGACGCCGTGAGTGGTATGATACTTTGTTGGGGGGCACTGGTGTAACATTGGGTGTCCTTAATGGTATAGATAATGAAGTAATCAATAACAAGTTGTCAAGTGTAGGAGAAGATATTGGATTGTCACTTCACTTGGTGGGACAATGGGCACCTACAATATATGAGCCACAAAGGAAAGGCCTACAGCTTGAATAAAGTATGTATAGATATTTAAATAACCTTACTATGGCTGTAGAGAACCTAATATCAGATAGTGGTAGTTGGAGTCTTTGTGGTTTACTGTATGTATATATGAGTCAACAATGTTTAGATTTAGAAAACATACTGATGATTCCTAAAACTGATAAATGACGCAACTTATTAACAATAGGAAACAACAATGAAAATGTATGGATACATATTGATACTACTAGCATTAAGTGCGTAGAATGGGAACATAATGGTAATATTTCCAAACACTCTTGCCTAGTATCAATCACTGCCTACACAGCTGATGTTGTTAAAATAGCTTGCACATTTTTCACATTACCACACCCAGTTTTAAATTTGTTGCATTCTAATTGGACGTGGTGGAAACCCACATATCATGGAAAATATATATTCCCTAATGGCAACACCACATCTTCACTTGAACACTGTGATCAAACTGATCATGGATTGGCATGTCGCATTGCCTCTCCAATTTTTGAACCCTGTTTGTTAGCATCTGAGATTAATTCATGCACATGGCAGGTATATCCTGAAAATTTCTCAATCATGATAGAAATAGCACCTCAAACTGTATGCATGTCTACCAGTTTGACAGTTAACATTCCTATGGTTGACAGTCAGCTACCATTCTCTGGCTGTGTGCTTAATATTAGTTTTTTTACTTGGAAAGTTAATAGCTATTTATTACACCCTGTACTGAATGTTTACAAACATACATTCTTTATACCACATGCCCTACCTATTTCTTCATACCAATTATCCTCCACTACCATTCTACAATTAATGCTGGGGCAGAAAGAATTATTCAATACATTACAACAACATGCAAAAGCTATTTCTCATGGGGAGATACAAACACATTTTGTTAAAGACAAGTTGTTATCTGTTTCTTCAAAAATACAAAATGATCTTACACATCATTGGTATGATTCACTGACTGGTTGGTCTACAACGGGTACACAAATGTTATAAATGTCATTTTACCCACTCATCGTCATTGCATTTATATTAATACTGCTAACACTATGGAATCTTTAACTCACGTGCACTCTTCGCAGAAGAATTAAGGCCACTATTAAGAGGCATACTGAACATGAATATGAAAATTTGTTACGAGGCATACCTTCTCCATATGAAATCCCAAACGCAACATATGAAATCCCCAATGCAACATATGAAAATCCAAACACAAACAACACTCAAGTATAATGCTTAAAGTATCATGCTGTGATCACGTTGTGATCAAAGAGGGGAATATAGGGCTATATTATTTTGGCCCTGTACTGTGCCTGATCTCTATGCTATATTATTTTACACCATTTCTAAAAACCACATATTACCAAATATTACCAATTATATGTCAGTAGTGATGTCTCAAACTGTTCGCCGGAGAACAGTTCCCGGCGATCTTAGCTTGTTCGAGTTTGTCACGGCGGGCGAACATATGCAATGTTCGATCCGCCCCCTATTCGTCATCATTGAGGAAACTTTGACCCTGTATCTCACAGTCTGCAGACACATTTCAGCCAATCAGCAGCAGAGACTCCCTCACAGACCCTCCCAGCTCCTGGGCAGCAGCCATTTTAGATTCATTACGATCCTGCATTCTTAGTGAGAGGAGGTTTAGTGCTGCTGCTGCTGATTTTATAGGGAAATAGATAGCTAATCTAGTGTATTTAGTGTCCACTACAGTCCTGAAGGACTCATCTAATCTCTGCTGTAAGGACAGCACCCCAAAAAGCCCTTTTTAGGGCTAGAACTTCAGTCTTTTTTAATTTTTTTTTAATTTTATTTGCATTTGCCTGCCTGTCAGCCTGTGTGTGAGGCTCACAGCATATACTGTGATTAGTGCCACCACTGATATCTGCTTAACATTAGTGTAAATTTAAAAAAAAAAACCTTTTACATCATTTTGCTAGTGTAATCTAATTTCATTTTCTATCAGGCCTGTGTGTCAGGCCCACATCATATACTGTGATTAATTCTTCTGTGCCACCACTGATATCTGCTTAACATTAGTGTAAATTTAAAAAAAAAAACCTTTTACATCATTTTGCTAGTGTAATCTAATTTCATTTTCTATCAGGCCTGTGTGTCAGGCCCACATCATATACTGTGATTAATTCTTCTGTGCCACCACTGATATCTGCTTAACAATCATTAGTGTAAATTTAAAAAAAAAAAACTTTTACATCATTTTGCTAGTGTAATCTAATTTCATTTTCCATCAGGCCTGTGTGTCAGGCCCACATCATATACTGTGATTAATAGCTCTGTTTTCCACCACTTATATCTGGTGTAACATTAGTGTATATTTTTGTAAAAAAAACTTTTACATCAGTCTTCTAGTGTTATTTAATTTTAATTGCCAGGCCAGCCTACCACTAGTGCCAGCCTGTGTGTCAGGCTGCCAGCATATACTGTGCCTACTTCCATCCTCAGTGCCACCACTCCTATCTGGTGTAACATTAGTTTAAATTTTGTAAAAAAAAACTTTTACATCAGTCTTCTAGTGTTATTTAATTTTAGTTGCCAGGCCAGCCTGCCACTAGTGCCAGCCTGTGTGTCAGGCTGCCAGCATATACTGTGCCTACTTCCATCCTCAGTGCCACCACTCCTATCTGTTGTAACATTAGTGTAACTTTTTTAAAAAAAACTTTTACATCAGTCTGCTAGTGTTATTTAATTGCAGTTGCCTGTCTGCCAGCGTGTGTGCCAGGCCCACTTTCCAACTAGTGCCACAAATCATATTTGTTATAACAGTAGTGTAAATATTTAAAATAAAAACTTTTTTGACTGTGAATCATCAGTCTGCTAGTGCAATTGAATTGCAGTTGCCTTCCTGCCAGCGTGTGTGCCAGGCCCACTTGCCAACTAGTGCCACCAATCATATTTGTTATAACAGTATTGTAAATATTTAAAATAAAAACTTTTTTGACTGTGAATCATCAGTCTGCTAGTGCAATTGAATTGCAGTTGCCTGCCTGCCAGCCAGCGTGTGTGCCAGGCCCACTTGCCAACTAGTGCCACCAATCATATTTGTTATAACAGTATTGTAAATATTTTTAAAAAAACTTTTTTGACTGTGAAACATCAGTCAGCTAGTGTAATCTAATTGCAGTTGCCTGCCTCCCAGCGTGTGTGCCAGGCCCACCTGCGAACTAGTGCCACCAATCATATTTGTTATAACAGTAGTATAAATATTTAAAAAAAAAACTTTTTGGACTGTGAAACATCAGTCTGCTAGTGTAATCTAATTGAAGTTGCCTGCCTGCCAGCGTGTGTGCCAGGCCCACTTGCCAACTAGTGCCACCAATCATATTTGTTATAACAGTATTGTAAATATTTAAAATCAAAACTTTTTTGACTGTGAATCATCAGTCTGCTAGTGCAATTGAATTGCAGTTGCCTGCCAGCGTGTGTGCCAGGCCCACTTGCCAACTAGTGCCACCAATCATATTTGTTATAACAGTATTGTAAATAACAGGTAGTAGTAAACTGCTAAGAATAGTACTACTTAACACACCACGGGTCTCAGACCGCATGTCTTATTCTTATACTCTGTCAGGGAAATTATATATCTATCAAATCTATCTATTTATCTATCGAATCTATCTAAATCGTATCTATCAAATATATATTGCATCTATTGATCTATGTAATTCATATCTATCAAATGTATATTGCATCTTTTGATCTATGTAATTCGTAGCTATCAAATGTATATTGCATCGATTGATCTATGTAATTCGTATCTATCAAATGTATATTGCATCTATTGCTCTATGTAATTTGTATCTATCATATGTATATTGCATCTATTGATCTATTTAATCTATGTATCTATCTATCTATCAAATCTATCTATCTCGTGGTTGTGTAAATGGACTGTTTGCGGTTGTTTGCGGTGCATTACACGGGGAGTTTGGTCTGTCACTGTCAAGCGAGCGTAAACCTTACACTACCTGATCGATACAACATCATACCTGATGTTTTAAAGCACGTTATTCCAAACAATTTAGGAATGTTAGGTGATTTAGGCCCTTTATGGCTTAAAACCAGACTCTGCATCAACTATGTAATTTTCCGTGGGAGTTTTTCCATGGATCCCCCTCCAGCATGCCACAGGCCAGATGTTAGTCCCCTTGAAACAACTTTTCCATCACTATTGTGGCCAGAAAGAGTCCTTGTGGGTTTTAAAGTTCGCCTGCCTATTGAAGTCAATGGCGGTTCGCCCGGTTTGCCGGTTCGCGAACATTTGCGGAAGTTCGAGTCCACCGTTCGCGAACTGAAATTTTTAGGTTCGCAACATAACTATATGTCAGGTGTTGATAAGAAGAATATGATGTTTACTGATGAGAAACAAACCACATATTACTAATCATATGTCAGATGCTGATGAGAAGGATATGTTGTTTATTGATGAGAAGAATATATTCTTTACTGCTGACAATGATATTATGTATTACTGACAAACTCACATGATATACTTACTTCTGCTATTTGTAAAACTATAAAACCTTTGTTGCTATAAATAAATCAGAATTGCCAAGAAGCTATATTTTGTGTCTGTGTCAGTTTTCTTGAGATTCTCCGGAGCTCTGTGAAAGGAGGTATCAGCAACTCTCAGTCAGGGATTCTCTCTGGCCAGAGGAAGAGACCCATACTAAGACCCCTACAGTTTTACTTGCATGTCAGTAAACTGCGTGTACAGAGCATATCAACCAATGGCTGGGTATTGGCGCATGAAGCATGTTATAAATTAAAAAATGTGTTTGCCCATTTAAAAGAGAAAATAAGCCAAACATAAGTCTTCTACAACTAGTACCTCATAGGAATATAAAGGTATGAAAAAAGTCTCAATGCTGAAGTAAGAAAAGTTCAGCAGTGAATAGGGTTAATATACAAAACTAATAAGGATTTTCGCTTTGCTGCATAAAGCCTTTGTTTTCACCTACGTCTTGTTGTGTGCATTTTTGAAATGTTTTAAAGTTGTGTCGCTCAGTGATTTGAGAAGCTTTCGCATACACTGTGCAGTAAGTAAATCAGTAAATCTAATAACTTATAAAACATTTGTAAAACAACAAATTTTGCATGTTTTGTATAATTAAAATACAACTAAAATAAAGGTAGATTTGAATATTGTTTACTGCAAAAGAAAGACATGTTTGTTTATAATTTTGCTGAAAATCTAATATCATAGGAGGTCTTTGTCACACTTGTAACTTAGCATTAACCTCTTCCTTGCTAGGTAGGTAAGTCACTGGCATTTACATTTAAAATATATATATCTATATTTAATCAGCATATACAAATGTATTACACAAGGAGTTTGAGTACATTTGCAAAATTAAAAAAAGAGTCAAAAGTAAATTACTGAAAATATTTGTTAAATCAGTTAAAAAAAATCAGTTGCTGTTTTCTATTTTTATGCAAAGAGAAAGAGTAATAAATAGAGGGGTGCATGTTTTATTTTATTGTATTTTGACTGCTGCTAGAACCCAAAAAGGCACAGGTACACATTATGCATCTATGGTAGATTATATTTTGCATTGCAATACTCTGACTTGGTTTGGTTATCTAAATGTGTTTCCCTTCAGTCTTTGTCTCTCTTTATACCTTCCAACCTTTATTCGGACACTCTCTCTCTCTCTCTCACACACACTCTCTCTCATATTTGCTATCCCTCACTTCCTGGCCTAGATGCAATAAACATACCTAAGAACTTTCAGAAGTGCAAGACCCCAATAAATATAAATAAAAATGGAACCACACTGCTGCCAATACGTCTTCAGTACAACTCAGAGTTGGCAGCAAATGGTGGATTTTGCTCACACTGAATCTTCTCCTTACGTTACTCTCCTAAAATGTATAATTATGCATGATTAAAAAAAGCTTTGTATGCACTTTCATTATTTATTTTGTCTGCTTTTTCTGTAATTTAACTCAAAAATTAGTGTTTTCACTTCCCCCAGAAGGGCAGGAATTGCATTCCGTGGCATGCACTGACTCTTTTGCATTTTGCACATTTTTTGGTTGATATCTGTTTGTAACTGACCACAGAAGGAAGTAGGATAAATTACATTCAAGAAGCTTTTAAAGAGGTGTGTTCCAGGCCTGTAAAACAATGTATAATTGTAACATAATGACAGTTTTAAAGGGACAGTGTACTCTAAAATTTGATTCCCCTTAATGTGTTCCAAATAACTTGTTATACCTGTATGGGAATAGTTTCATTTATGTTTATTTTTGTTTTTGAAACAGCTGGTTGAATTAGCTATTGTAACTATGGTTTGGGGGGTGGGGTAAATAATGAAAAAGAGCAATTTCAGATAAAATGATCTCTCTTTATGTTCCACACCCTCTGGAAGGTTAATTGGTGTTATTATATCCTGTTTACATAGCTCTTCATTAGAAAAACATAATTTATGTAAGAACTTACCTGATAAATTCATTTCTTTCATATTAACAAGAGTCCATGAGCTAGTGACGTATGGGATATACATTCCTACCAGGAGGGGCAAAGTTTCCCAAACCTTAAAATGCCTATAAATACACCCCTCACCACACCCACAAATCAGTTTAACGAATAGCCAAGAAGTGGGGTGATAAGAAAAAAGTGCGAAGCATATAAAATAAGGAATTGGAATAATTGTGCTTTATACAAAAAATCATAACCACCACAAAAAAGGGTGGGCCTCATGGACTCTTGTTAATATGAAAGAAATGAATTTATCAGGTAAGTTCTTACATAAATTATGTTTTCTTTCATGTAATTAACAAGAGTCCATGAGCTAGTGACGTATGGGATAATGAATACCCAAGATGTGGATCTTTCCACACAAGAGTCACTAGAGAGGGAGGGATAAAATAAAGACAGCCAATTCCTGCTGAAAATAATCCACACCCAAAATAAAGTTTAATGAAAAACATAAGCAGAAGATTCAAACCGAAACCACTGCCTGAAGTACCTTTCTACCAAAAACTGCTTCAGAAGAAGAGAATACATCAAAATGGTAGAATTTAGTAAAAGTATGCAAAGAGGACCAAGTCGCTGCTTTGCAAATCTGATCAACTGAAGCTTCATTCCTAAACGCCCAGGAAGTAGAAACTGACCTAGTAGAATGAGCTGTAATCCTCTGAGGCGGAGTCTTACCTGAATTAACATAGGCAAGATGAATTAAAGATTTCAACCAGGATGCCAAAGAAATGGCAGAAGCTTTCTGGCCTTTTCTAGAACCAGAAAAGATGACAAATAGACTAGAAGTCTTTCGGAAAGATTTAGTAGCTTCAACATAATATTTCAAAGCTCTAACAACATCCAAAGAATGTAACGATTTCTCCTTAGAATTCTTAGGATTAGGACATAATGAAGGAACCACGATTTCTCTACTAATGTTGTTGGAATTCACAACCTTAGGTAAAAATTCAAAAGAAGTTCGCAACACCGCCTTATCCTGATGAAAAATCAGAAAAGGAGACTCACAAGAAAGAGCAGATAATTCAGAAACTCTTCTGGCAGAAGAGATGGCCAAAAGGAACAAAACTTTCCAAGAAAGCAATTTAATGTCCAATGAATGCATAGGTTCAAACGGAGGAGCTTGAAGAGCTCCCAGAACCAAATTCAAACTCCATGGAGGAGAAATTGACTTAATGACAGGTTTTATACGAACCAAAGCTTGTACAAAACAATGAATATCAGGAAAAATAGCAATCTTTCTGTGAAAAAGAACAGAAAGAGCAGAGATTTGTCCTTTCAAGGAACTTGCGGACAAACCCTTATCTAAACCATCCTGAAGAAATTGTAATATTCTCGGAATTCTAAAAGAATACCAAGAAAAATGATGAGTAAGACACCAAGAAATATAAGTCTTCCAGACTCTATAATATATCTCTCTAGATACAGATTTACGAGCCTGTAACATAGTATCAATCACAGAGTCAGAGAAATCTCTTTGACTAAGAATCAAGCGTTCAATCTCCATACCTTTAAGTTTAAGGATTTCAGATCCGGATGGAAAAAAGGACCTTGCGACAGAAGGTCTGGTCTTAACGGAAGAGTCCATGGTTGGCAAGATGCCATCCGGACAAGATCCGCATACCAAAACCTGTGAGGCCATGCCGGAGCTATTAGCAGAACAAACGAGCATTCCCTCAGAATCTTGGAGATTACTCTTGGAAGAAGAACTAGAGGCGGAAAGATATAGGCAGGATGATACTTCCAAGGAAGTGATAATGCATCCACTGCCTCCGCCTGAGGATCCCGGGATCTGGACAGATACCTGGGAAGTTTCTTGTTTAGATGAGAGGCCATCAGATCTATCTCTGGAAGCCCCCACATTTGAACAATCTGAAGAAATACCTCTGGGTGAAGAGACCATTCGCCCGGATGCAACGTTTGGCGACTGAGATAATCCGCTTCCCAATTGTCTACACCTGGGATATGAACCGCAGAGATTAGACAGGAGCTGGATTCCGCCCAAACCAAAATTCGAGATACTTCTTTCATAGCCAGAGGACTGTGAGTCCCTCCTTGATGATTGATGTATGCCACAGTTGTGACATTGTCTGTCTGAAAACAAATGAACGATTCTCTCTTCAGAAGAGGCCAAAACTGAAGAGCTCTGAAAATTGCACGGAGTTCCAAAATATTGATCGGTAATCTCACCTCCTGAGATTCCCAAACTCCCTGTGCCGTCAGAGATCCCCACACAGCTCCCCAACCTGTGAGACTTGCATCTGTTGAAATTACAGTCCAGGTCGGAAGAACAAAAGAAGCCCCCTGAATTAAACGATGGTGATCTGTCCACCACGTTAGAGAGTGTCGAACAATCGGTTTTAAAGATATTAATTGAGATATCTTCGTGTAATCCCTGCACCATTGGTTCAGCATACAGAGCTGAAGAGGTCGCATGTGAAAACGAGCAAAGGGGATCGCGTCCGATGCAGCAGTCATAAGACCTAGAATTTCCATGCATAAGGCTACCGAAGGGAATGATTGTGACTGAAGGTTTCGACAAGCTGTAATCAATTTTAGACGTCTCTTGTCTGTTAAAGACAGAGTCATGGACACTGAATCTATCTGGAAACCCAGAAAGGTTACCCTTGTTTGAGGAATCAAAAAACTTTTTGGTAAATTGATCCTCCAACCATGATCTTGAAGAAACAACACAAGTCGATTCGTATGAGACTCTGCTAAATGTAAAGACTGAGCAAGTACCAAGATATCGTCCAAATAAGGAAATACCACAATACCCTGTTCTCTGATTACAGACAGAAGGGCACTGAGAATCTTTGTGAAAATTCTTGGAGCTGTAGCAAGGCCAAACGGTAGAGCCACAAATTGGTAATGCTTGTCTAGAAAAGAGAATCTCAGGAACTGAAAATGATCTGGATGAATTGGAATATGCAGATATGCATCCTGTAAATCTATTGTGGACATATAATTCCCTTGCTGAACAAAAGGCAATATAGTCCTTACAGTTACCATCTTGAACGTTGGTATCCTTACATAACGATTCAATAATTTTAGATCCAGAACTGGTCTGAAGGAATTCTCCTTCTTTGGTACAATGAAGAGATTTGAATAAAACCCCATCCCCTGTTCCGGAACTGGAACTGGCATAATTACTCCAGCCAACTCTAGATCTGAAACACAATTCAGAAATGCTTGAGCTTTCACTGGATTTACTGGGACACAGGAAAGAAAAAATCTCTTTGCAGGAGGTCTCATCTTGAAACCAATTCTGTACCCTTCCGAAACAATGCTCTGAATCCAAAGATTGTGAACAGAATTGATCCAAATTTCTTTGAAAAAACGTAACCTGCCCCCTACCAGCTGAACTGGAATGAGGGCCGTACCTTCATGTGAACTTAGAAGCAGGCTTTGCCTTTCTAGCAGGCTTGGATTTATTCCAGACTGGAGATGGTTTCCAAACTGAAACTGCTCCTGAGGACGAAGGATCAGGCTTTTGTTCTTTGTTGAAACGAAAGGAACGAAAACGATTGTTAGCCCTGTTTTTACCTTTAGATTTTTTATCCTGTGGTAAAAAAGTTCCTTTCCCACCAGTAACAGTTGAAATAATAGAATCCAACTGAGAACCAAATAATTTGTTTCCCTGGAAAGAAATGGAAAGTAGAGTTGATTTAGAAGCCATATCAGCATTCCAAGTCTTAAGCCATAAAGCTCTTCTGGCTAAGATAGCTAGAGACATAAACCTAACATCAACTCTAATAATATCAAAAATGGCATCACAGATAAAATTATTAGCATGCTGAAGAAGAATAATAATATCATGAGAATCACGATTTGCTACTTGTTGCGCTAGGGTTTCCAACCAAAAAGTTGAAGCTGCAGCAACATCAGCCAATGATATAGCAGGTCTAAGAAGATTACCTGAACACAGATAAGCTTTTCTTAGAAAGGATTCAATTTTTCTATCTAAAGGATCCTTAAACGAGGTACCATCTGACGTAGGAATGGTAGTACGTTTAGCAAGGGTAGAAATAGCCCCATCAACTTTAGGGATTTTGTCCCAAAATTCTAACCTGTCAGGCGGAACAGGATATAATTGCTTAAAACGTTTAGAAGGAGTAAATGAATTACCCAATTTATCCCATTCTTTGGAAATCACTGCAGAAATAGCATTAGGAACAGGAAAAACTTCTGGAATAACCGCAGGAGCTTTAAAAACCTTATCCAAACGTATAGAATTAGTATCAAGAGGACTAGAATCCTCTATTTCTAAAGCAATTAGTACTTCTTTAAGTAAAGAGCGAATAAATTCCATCTTAAATAAATATGAAGATTTATCAGCATCAATCTCTGAGATAGAATCCTCTGAACCAGAAGAGTCCAAAGAATCAGAATGATGGTGTTCATTTAAAAATTCATCTGTAGAGAGAGAAGATTTAAAAGACTTTTTACGTTTACTAGAAGGAGAAATAACAGACAAAGCCTTCTTTATGGATTCAGAAACAAAATCTCTTATGTTATCAGGAACATTCTGCACCTTAGATGTTGAGGGAACTGCAACAGGCAATGGTACATTACTAAAGGAAATATTATCTGCTTTAACAAGTTTGTCATGACAATTATTACAAACAACAGCTGGAGGAATAGCTACCAAAAATTTACAGCAGATACACTTAGCTTTGGTAGATCCAGCAGGCAGTGATTTTCCTGTAGTATCTTCTGGCTCAGATGCAACGTGAGACATCTTGCAATATGTAAGAGAAAAAACAACATATAAAGCAAAATAGATCAAATTCCTTATAAGACAGTTTCAGGAATGGGAAAGAATGCCAAATATCAAGCTTCTAGCAACCAGAAGCAAATGAAAAATGAGACTGAAATAATGTGGAGACAAAAGCGACGCCCATATTTTTTAGCGCCAAATAAGACGCCCACATTATTTGGCGCCTAAATGCTTTTGGCGCCAAAAATGACGCCACATCCGGAACGCCGACATTTTTGGCGCAAAATAACGTAAAAAAAATGACGTAACTTCCGGCGACACGTATGACGCCGGAAACGAAAGAATTTTTGCGCCAAAAAAGTCCGCGCCAAGAATGACGCAATAAAATGAAGCATTTTCAGCCCCCGCGAGCCTAACAGCCCACAGGGAAAAAAGTCAAATTTTTGAGGTAAGAAAAATATGATAATTCAATGCATAATCCCAAATATGAAACTGACTGTCTGAAAATAAGGAAAGTTGAACATTCTGAGTCAAGGCAAATAAATGTTTGAATACATATATTTAGAACTTTATAAATAAAGTGCCCAACCATAGCTTAGAGTGTCACAGAAAATAAGACTTACTTACCCCAGGACACTCATCTACATGTTTGTAGAAAGCCAAACCAGTACTGAAACGAGAATCAGTAGAGGTAATGGTAAATATAAGAGTATATCGTCGATCTGAAAAGGGAGGTAAGAGATGAATCTCTACGACCGATAACAGAGAACCTTATGAAATAGACCCCGTAGAAGGAGACCACTGCATTCAATAGGCAATACTCTCTTCACATCCCTCTGACATTCACTGCACGCTGAGAGGAAAACCGGGCTCCAACTTGCTGCGGAGCGCATATCAACGTAGAATCTAGCACAAACTTACTTCACCACCTCCCTTGGAGGCAAAGTTTGTAAAAACTGATTTGTGGGTGTGGTGAGGGGTGTATTTATAGGCATTTTAAGGTTTGGGAAACTTTGCCCCTCCTGGTAGGAATGTATATCCCATACGTCACTAGCTCATGGACTCTTGTTAATTACATGAAAGAAATACATCTATGCCAATATATTCAGTTTAAGACAGACAAATCAGCTATTTTAGATGACAAACATAAAGCTAATGGAGCTGTTTGCAAACAATTTAATACAACCCAGCATGTAAAATGGATCATTGAGAAAACATCAAGGGCTAAATTACAAGTGGAGCGCTTAATTATTGCGTGTCCGCAAACGGGCAAATTTGTCCATTTGAAGGCGTGCTGTAATTAACCAATCATTACAAGTTGCTGGTTATTGCTACCACTAGCTTGCAGTAGCAATTAGTGCTCCAAAAATTAAAGGGACAGACAACACCAGATTTGTTGGTGTTTAAAAAGATAGATAATCCCTTTATTACCCATTCCCCAGTTTTGCATAACCAACACAGTTATAATAATACATGTTTTACCTTTGTAATTACCTTGTATCTATGCCTCTACAAACTGCCCCCTTATTTCAGTTCTTTTGACAGGCTTGCATTTTAGCCAATCAGTGCTGACTCCTAGGTAACTTCACATGCGTGAGCTCAATGTTATCTATATGACACACATGAACTAACGCCCTCTAGTGGTGAAAACTGTCAAAATGCACTTAGATTAGAGGTGGCCTTCAAGGTCTAATACATTAGCATATGAGCCTACCTAGGTTTAGCTTTTCAACTAAGAATACCAAGAGAACAAAGCAAAATTGGTGATAAAAGTAAATCGGAAAGTTGTTTAAAATTACATGCCCTATTTGAATCATGAAAGTTTATTTTGGACTTGACTGTCCCTTAAATCTCTAAAAGTGCCCCAAATGCCCTCAAAATAAAGGGCATTATAGTTTTTATTAAATCAAAGTAGCATTTTTTTTTAAATAAAAAATTACTGCACTAGGCAGTTTTGGGGCTTTAATGTTGGTGGAAGTGGTGTGTTAGAAAAAAAACGGCACTGAAAAGTACCTTTACATAGCGGTCTATGGGGACTGTGTGTTCCCAGTAAATATATATATGTATATTCTTATATAAATATATATTTATGTGTTAATATTTGTATATACACATATATTCTCACATAAATATATATGTATAGTATATATTCATATACATATAAATTTTAAAATGCTTAGCTACTTATCTCTTTCACTGGCACAGAAGTTCTCATGCCGCCTCTGACGACATTAGAACGAGGCTCTGATAGGAGCCTATGGAAGTGCGCTCTCGGAAGCTTGCGTTCGCATTTAGATTTACTTGTAATACCAGCGCACATTATCGTGTGCTGGCATTACAAAGTGGAGAGCTAATATCGCTTGCCCACAAGTGATATTTAGTGCTTCACTTGTAATCTAACCCGAAAGGGGGAAAAAAGTCCCATTGTCCCTTTAAATTATTTTAAAACTTTTATTTTACATGCACATCTTTTGTAATTCAGTAAAACATGTTGTGCACAAATTTAAAAAAAAGTTTATGTTTTTTTCCAGCACACTGAGATCCCTAAGAATATTACATTATCTTTTTTTGCTATTTAGACAGTAAAAGCAAACTTGAGGGTCAAAATATAACAAACTATTGGGTCTTTAAGTACTCAAACCAGTAAATACTACAGCTGTGAGCCATTGTAGACATGCAGCATACAGAAATCCCTGACAGGAAGCTACTCCCAAGGTAAACAGAAGCCAACAAAGAGGCTGACTTTTTCTAACCCTGATTATTTACCTATATACCTGTAGGCCCTGAGGTTACAGCTAAATCCCTGAGTTTGCCAAATGTCCCTCCTCATCTTGTATTTACTGCATGTAGTCTATTTAAGTATCTGTATTTGCTGCATGTAGTCTATTTAAGTATCTGTATTTACTGCATGTAGTCTATTTATGTATTTGTATTTGCTACATGTAGTCTATTTAAGGATCTGTATTTGCTGCATGTAGTGTATTTATGTATCTGTATTTGCTACATGTAGTCTATTTATGTATCTGTATTTGCTACATGTAGTCTATTTATGTATCTGTATTTGCTACATGTAGTCTATTTATGTATCTGTATTTGCTACATGTAGTCTATTTATGTATCTGTATTTGCTACATGTAGTCTATTTATGTATCTGTATTTGCTACATGTAGTCTATTTATGTATCTGTATTTGCTACATGTAGTCTATTTAAGTATCTGTATTTGCTGCATGTAGTCTATTTATGTATTTGTATTTGCTACATGTAGTCTATTTAAGGATCTGTATTTGCTACATGTAGTCTATTTAAGGATCTGTATTTGCTGCATGTAGTGTATTTATGTATCTGTATTTGCTACATGTAGTCTATTTATGTATCTGTATTTGCTACATGTAGTCTATTTATGTATCTGTATTTGCTACATGTAGTCTATTTATGTATCTGTATTTGCTACATGTAGTCTATTTATGTATCTGTATTTGCTGCATGTAGTTTATTTAAGTATCTGTATTTGCTACATGTAGTCTATTTATGTATCTGTATTTGCTACATGTAGTCTATTTATGTATCTGTATTTGCTACATGTAGTCTATTTATGTATCTGTATTTGCTACATGTAGTCTATTTATGTATCTGTATTTGCTACATGTAGTCTATTCATGTATCTGTATTTGCTGCATGTAGTGTATTTATGTATCTGTATTTGCTACATGTAGTCTATTTATGTATCTGTATTTGCTGCATGTAGTCTATTTATGTATTTGTATTTGCTACATGTAGTCTATTTATGTATTTGTATTTGCTACATGTAGTCTATTTATGTATTTGTATTTGCTACATGTAGTCTATTTAAGGATCTGTATTTGCTGCATGTAGTGTATTTATGTATCTGTATTTGCTACATGTAGTCTATTTATGTATCTGTATTTGCTGCATGTAGTCTATTTAAGGATCTGTATTTGCTGCATGTAGTCTATTTATGTATCTGTGTTTGCTACATGTAGTCTATTTAAGGATCTGTATTTGCTGCATGTAGTTTATTTAAGTATCTGTATTTGCTACATGTAGTCTATTTAAGTATCTGTATTTGCTGCATGTAGTCTATTTATGTATCTGTATTTGCTACATGTAGTCTATTTAAGGATCTGTATTTGCTGCATGTAGTGTATTTATGTATCTGTATTTGCTACATGTAGTCTATTTATGTATCTGTATTTGCTGCATGTAGTTTATTTAAGTATCTGTATTTGCTACATGTAGTCTATTTAAGTATCTGTATTTGCTGCATGTAGTCTATTTATGTATCTGTATTTGCTGCATGTAGTCTATTTATGTATCTGTATTTGCTACATGTAGTCTATTTAAGGATCTGTATTTGCTGCATGTAGTCTATGTATGTATCTATATTTGCTACATGTAGTCTATTTATGTATCTGTATTTGCTGCATGTAGTCTATTTATGTATTTGTATTTGCTACATGTAGTCTATTTATGTATCTGTATTTGCTGCATGTAGTTTATTTAAGTATCTGTATTTGCTACATGTAGTCTATTTAAGGATCTGTATTTGCTGCATGTAGTCTATTTATGTATCTGTATTTGCTGCATGTAGTCTATGTATGTATCTGTATTTGCTACATGTAGTCTAAGGATCTGTATTTGCTGCATGTAGTCTATTTATGTATCTGTATTTGCTACATGTAGTCTATTTATGTATCTGTATTTGCTGCATGTAGTTTATTTAAGTATCTGTATTTGCTACATGTAGTCTATTTAAGGATCTGTATTTGCTGCATGTAGTCTATTTATGTATCAGACTGTATTTCCTGCATGTAGTCTATTTAAGGATCAGTATTTGCTGCATGTAGTCTATTTATGTATCTGTATTTGCTGCATGTAGTCTATTTATGTATCTGTATTTGCTGCATGTAGTTTATTTAAGTATCTGTATTTGCTACATGTAGTCTAAGGATCTGTATTTGCTGCATGTAGTCTATTTATGTATCAGACTGTATTTGCTGCATGTAGTCTATTTAAGGATCAGTATTTGCTGCATCTAGTCTATTTATGTATCTGTATTTGCTGCATGTAGTCTATTTATGTATCTGTATTTGCTGCATGTAGTTTATTTAAGTATCTGTATTTGCTACATGTAGTCTATTTAAGGATCTGTATTTGCTGCATGTAGTCTATTTATGTATCAGACTGTATTTGCTGCATGTAGTCTATTTAAGGATCTGTATTTGCTGCATCTAGTCTATTTAAGGATCTGTATTTGCTGCATGTAGTCTATTTATGTATCAGACTGTATTTGCTGCATGTAGTCTATTTAAGGATCTGTATTTGCTGCATCTAGTCTATTTATGTATCTGTATTTGCTGCATGTAGTCTATTTATGTATCTGTATTTGCTACATGTAGTCTATTTATGTATCTGTATTTGCTGCATGTAGTCTATTTATGTATCTGTATTTGCTACATGTAGTCTATTTATGTATCTGTATTTGCTGCATGTAGTCTATTTATGTATCTGTATTTGCTACATGTAGTCTATTTATGTATCTGTATTTGCTGCATGTAGTCTATTTATGTATCTGTATTTGCTGCATGTAGTCTATTTAAGTATCTGTATTTGCTACATGTAGTCTATTTAAGGATCTGTATTTGCTGCATGTAGTCTATTTATGTATCTGTATTTGCTACATGTAGTCTATTTAAGTATCTGTATTTGCTACATGTAGTCTATTTATGTATCTGTATTTGCTACATGTAGTCTATTTATGTATCTGTATTTGCTGCATGTAGTCTATTTAAGTATCTGTATTTGCTACATGTAGTCTATTTAAGGATCTGTATTTGCTGCATGTAGTCTATTTATGTATCAGACTGTATTTGCTGCATGTAGTCTATTTAAGGATCTGTATTTGCTGCATCTAGTCTATTTATGTATCTGTATTTGCTGCATGTAGTCTATTTATGTATCTGTATTTGCTACATGTAGTCTATTTATGTATCTGTATTTGCTGCATGTAGTCTATTTATGTATCTGTATTTGCTGCATGTAGTCTATTTATGTATCTGTATTTGCTACATGTAGTCTATTTATGTATCTGTATTTGCTACATGTAGTCTATTTAAGGATCTGTATTTGCTGCATGTAGTCTATTTATGTATCTGTATTTGCTACATGTAGTCTATTTATGTATCTGTATTTGCTGCATGTAGTCTATTTATGTATCTGTATTTGCTGCATGTAGTCTATTTATGTATCTGTATTTGCTACATGTAGTCTATTTATGTATCTGTATTTGCTACATGTAGTCTATTTAAGGATCTGTATTTGCTACATGTAGTCTATTTAAGGATCTGTATTTGCTACATGTAGTCTATTTAAGGATCTGTATTTGCTGCATGTAGTCTATTTATGTATCTGTATTTGCTACATGTAGTCTATTTATGTATTTGTATTTGCTACATGTAGTCTATTTAAGGATCTGTATTTGCTGCATGTAGTCTATTTAAGGATCTGTATTTGCTACATGTAGTCTATTTAAGGATCTGTATTTGCTGCATGTAGTCTATTTATGTATCTGTATTTGCTGCATGTAGTCTATTTATGTATTTGTATTTGCTACATGTAGTCTATTTATGTATCTGTATTTGCTACATGTAGTCTATTTAAGGATCTGTATTTGCTACATGTAGTCTATTTAAGGATCTGTATTTGCTACATGTAGTCTATTTAAGGATCTGTATTTGCTGCATGTAGTCTATTTATGTATCTGTATTTGCTGCATGTAGTCTATTTATGTATTTGTATTTGCTACATGTAGTCTATTTATGTATCTGTATTTGCTACATGTAGTCTATTTATGTATCTGTATTTGCTACATGTAGTCTATTTAAGGATCTGTATTTGCTGCATGTAGTCTATTTAAGGATCAGTATTTGCTGCATCTAGTCTATTTATGTATCTGTATTTGCTGCATGTAGTCTAAGTGTCTGTATTTGCTGCATGTAGTCTATTTATGTATATGTATTTGCTGCATGTAGTCTATTTATGTATCTGTATTTGCTACATGTAGTCTATTTATGTATCTGTATTTGCTGCATGTAGTTTATTTATGTATCTGTATTTGCTACATGTAGTCTATTTATGTATCTGTATTTGCTACATGTAGTCTATTTAAGGATCTGTATTTGCTGCATGTAGTCTATTTATGTATCTGTATTTACTGCATGTAGTCTATTTATGTATCTGTATTTGCTACATGTAGTCTATTTAAGGATCTGTATTTGCTGCATGTAGTCTATTTATGTATCTGTATTTGCTGAATGTAGTCTATTTATGTATCAGACTGTATTTGCTGCATGTAGTCTATTTAAAGGGACAGTCAACACCAGAATTTTTGTTGTTTAAAAAGATAGATAATCCCTTTATTACCCATTCCCCAGTTTTGTATAGCCAACACTGTTATATTAATACACTTTTTACTGCTGTGACTATCTTGTATATCAGCATCTTCTGACCGCCCCATATCACATGACTTTTAGTTATTATCTATTGACTTGCATTTTAGCCAATTAGTGCAGTGTCTGCCACAACCCACGGGCGTGATCACAATGCTATCTATATGGTTTACCTGAACTACTCTCCCCTGTTGTGAAAAGCAAATACAAAAGCATGTGATTAGAGGCGGCCTTCAAGGGCTTAGAAATTATCATATGAGCCTTCCTAGGTTTGCTCTCAACTAGAATACCAAGAGAACAAAGCAAAATTGTTGATAAAAGTAAATTGGAAAGTTGTTTAAAATGACATGCCCTATTTGAAAAATAAAAGTTTTTTTTGGCCTTGACTGTCCCTTTAAGGATCAGTATTTGCTGCATCTAGTCTATTTATGTATCTGTATTTGCTGCATGTAGTCTAAGTGTCTGTATTTGCTGCATGTAGTCTATTTATGTATCTGTATTTGCAGCATGTTGTCTATTTATGTATCTGTATTCAGTGGCGTTACTAGGGGGGTGCGGGGGGTGCAGGCCGCACCTTGGTGACACCCTCCAGGGGGTGACACCAAAAAAAAAATATATATATATATATATTTTTTTTTTTTATTTTTTTTTTTTTAATTTTAAGGAAATTCAAAGAAATACAATGTTTAGATGCCTAGATTATTTTATTAGAGGGGCTGGCATTTGTGAACATTAGTGGGACTGGGGAAGTTGTAGACACACAATTTTTTTGCCCCTTGAGCCAGTGCTGCAATTTCAACAAATAGTTTTCCCAGCTGCTTTTGCTTGTTTGTACTTTTGCTCCTCCCCTGCCCAATTTCACTATGAATGTTGTGGGCATGCCGTGGCTTGCAAAGTTGCGCTGCTAGCCTAAACCTGCCTGCCTATCTGTGCTCACTGCTCAGTGACATTCGGCCCAGGGCTGTGCACTGACAGACTTGGAACAGGGTCAGAGAGCAGAATTTTCATAGTTTGCGCGCCTAAACCTTTTCTTCAGTGATTTATTTTAGAGTGCTCTGTTAATCTTTCATTTGATGCTCTGCTGAGCCAGGGAGCAGCTCTAGGCATGAGCTTTATAATTAATGCAGTGCAGTTTACATATTTTGTATGTGTGT
The DNA here is from genome assembly GCF_027579735.1 of Bombina bombina. Lineage (NCBI taxonomy): Eukaryota > Metazoa > Chordata > Amphibia > Anura > Bombinatoridae > Bombina > Bombina bombina. Next base: position 1,001,769,505 of record NC_069501.1, read on the forward strand.
GTCTAAGTTTTTGTGTGTGTGCGTGTGTCTCAGTGTTTTTGTGTGTGTGTTTTTGTGTGTGTGTCTGAGTGTGTTTCCGAGTGTTTGTGTGTGCATCTGAGTATGTATTTAAGTGTGTCTGAGTGTTTGTATGTGTGTGTGCCTGTGTTTTTGTGTGTGTCTACTTTCTGGGGGGGGGTGACACCATAACTTACCGCACCGGGTGACACCAACCATAGTGACGCCACTGTCTGTATTTGCTGCATGTAGTCTATTTATGTATCTGTATTTGCTGCATGTAGTCTATTTTTCTATCTGTATTTGCTGCATGTAGTCTATTTATGTATCTGTATTTGCTGCATGTTAAGTATCTGTGTTTGCTGCATGTAGTCTATGTATGTATCTGTATTTGCTGCATTTAGTCTATTTATGTATCTGTATTTTCTGCATTTAGTCTATTTAAGTATCTGTATTTGCTGCATGTAGTCTATTTATGTATCTGTATTTGCTGCATGTAGTCTATTTATGTATCTGTATTTGCTGCATGTTAAGTATCTGTGTTTGCTGCATGTAGTCTATTTATGTATCTGTATTTGCTGCATGTAGTCTATTTATGTATCTGTATTTTCTGCATTTAGTCTATTTAAGTATCTGTATTAACTGCGTGTAGTCTATTTATGTATCTGTATTTGCGGCATGTAGTCTATTTATGTATCTGTATTTGCTGCGTTTAGTCTATGGCCCTTGTTTTTTTTTTAAAAAAAGAAGCATGTATTAAACATTGTAATGCTTATCAATTATATTACCATAATACATTGTTATATTTTGTTTATTTTTCATGTATCTGGAGTTGACATTTGTGAGGGTGGGGTATTTTGGATAGTTTACTTGTAAAATCTTCATTTCAAACATTTTATACTCATCTGACAGCTTAAAGTATTAGTTCCACTGGGCTTTAAAGGAATACTGAGGCCAAATTGTTTCTTTAATGATTCAGATACAGCATGCAATTTTAAGCAACTTACTAATTTACTCCTATTATCAATTTTTCTTCGTTCTCTTGCTATCTTTATTTGAAAAAGAAGGCATCTAAGCTAAGGAGCCAGACAATTTTTGGTTAAGAACCCTAGACAGCGCTTGTTTATTGGTGGGTGAATTTATCCACCAACCAGCAAGAACAACCCAGGTTGTTCACCAAAAATGGGCCGGCTTCTAAACTTATATTCTTGCATTTCAAATAAAGATGCCAAAAGAATAAAGAACATTTGATTATAGGAGTAAATTAGAAAGTTGCATAAAATTGCATGCTCTATCTGAATCACGAAAGAAAAAATTGGGGTTCATTGTCCCTTTAAATGAGAAATAGAGTTCACGGCTTTGCAGAAAGTTGTTGAATATATTAATCTGGACTGTGTGAATGAAGTTGATTTGTATAAAAAAATGTTGTACGGAATTGTATCAAATTGTAAAAGAAAGTGTTTTTTCCCCCAGTAGCTACTGTATAATTTGTCGATTTCCTGCATGCAATTTGTTGATTCCTTGATCTCCCTTAAAAAAGTTTGCAACCCTTATAGGTAGGCTGACCATATTGCCGCTTTAAGAAGGAACACATATGAAAAATACATATGTGAGGGTTCTTATACAAAACCATTTCTTTAAACAGCCCTGACATATGTATTTTTCATTTGTGTCCCTTTTTAAAGCGGCAATATGGTCAGCCTACTTATAGGGCCCTAAGATAGTAGTGAAAGGAGCGAAAACCCAATTTGTATATGATAGTAGATTACTTTATTGGACACCACATCTTGTAAAATCACCAGACATTCAAATTACTACACACAAATTTTTGTCTGTGCACAGATCTGCTCACAGCATAAGCAACATACACTTTAAAGTAAAATGTGTTGATTCCTTAGTCTCCCTTATTTTCTTTAATATTTTTCGCAACTCTACTGTCTTCATGCATTTAAATAATAATACTAAAATTTTTATATATATATATATATATATATATATATACAGTATATATACTGTATATATCAAGTTGTTGTTGTTTTTTTGTTTGTTTTTTAACCTTCCTTAGGTTGTAAAGGAACAAAGTAATAAATAAAATGAAAATTCTGAGAAATTTAATATAACATTTTAAAACTTGGCTCAAATTTATATCATACTTCAGTTGCTATTGAGTGACAGTGATGGTAAACTGACCGCTTTATAAAAACAGATCCGGAATGCTGATGTTTTAGATGGAGTTTCATTCACCAGGTGTAACGAGGATGCGTTATAACTTACTTTTTAGTATAGATCTGAAATTCTTATACCCTGCGCTTCACAGCCCACTTCAAAAGTAAGATTTTCTGTGAGCTAACGGTTTGAATTGATCTCTAATCAGCGCTCTCCCCATATGGCACTTTTGTTGTAGCTATAGCACTGAATGGACAACAATTCAGACATTTAGCTAACAGGCAAATTGACTTTTGAAGTGGGTGGCGGAGTGAGGGGTATTTAAATGTATGTATGTATTGGGTACTTGTAAAGCGCAGCTAATCACCTGTAAGGGTCTCAAGGCGCTCATGAAATTTTAAACAACTTTCCAATTTACTTCTTGTATATAATTAGTTTTTTTCTCTTGATATCCTTTGTTGAAAAGGATACCTAGGTAGACTCAGGAACTGCTGATTGTTTTCTGCACAAAAATGCCTCATGTTATTGGCTCACCCTATGCATTAAAGGGACATTGTACACTAGATTTTTATTTGCATAAATGTTTTGTAGATGATCCATTTATATAGCCCATCTGGTAGTGTTTTTGTAACAATGTATAGTTTTGCTTATTTTTTTTAATAATATTGTGCTGATTTTCAGACTCCTAACCATGCCACACAGTGTCAGATGTATACGCGCGTTTACAGACTCCTGCTGGCTCCTGTTTATGTTATCTGTCTTTTTATATGCAGGGGAGTGGGAGTGTTTGCTGTTTCTGTTTTTCCAGCCCCTTTCACTGGGTGTCCCAGCTTAACCTCATCAATAGTGCTAAGCTGGGAATTTCTAAGTAAGCTTTTAAATGGTTTTATACTGGATTTTTAGACCAACACCTGTGTATATTATTTTTATAGTAGTGTCTATTACATGCAGTTATATGAAAATTGGTGTATACTGCTTCTTCAACATAGGATACCAATAGAATAAAGTAAATAAGATGATAGAATTAAATTGGAAATTTGCTTAAAATTATATTCTCTTTCTGAATCGTGAAATAAACATTTTAGGTTTCATTTCCCTTTAAGTGCATTTTTATTTTAAGTGGGATGTTTTTTTAAGGAGTTGCACATTGGTTGATAAAGTCGAATGTATTTGGAGTTGTTGTGTAAAGAAAATAGGGCTGCTACCAGCTAGTGGGTTGAGGTGGTTAGAGAAAGGGGGATGGTATGTTTAGGGTTAAAAGTAATGGCTGGGAATGGTATTTAGTGTTAAGGGGACAGTAAACACCTTTATAATTACAAAAAAATGTCTGCATTCTTCCAATAGATGAACCTGTCAGCTGATAATAGGAATTGTATTAGAGTAGATTAATACATGCTTTTAATGGTCAGACTACACCAACCACTTTCCTTATTTGGATAAGCCACTCCACAATTTACAACATATATTTCAAAGTTGTTTTACTGTTTCTTTAACTGCAGTAGTGAAGGTCCAGAAGGAAAATGAGTATAATTGTAGCTGGTGGCAAGTGTGGTTTGTGTTTATATAGGTTTTGGGCACAGTTATGGTTTAATACTGTAGGTGTCAAGGAAGATCAGAGCTCCCCACTAATGCAAATACATAAATGGTACCTCTATAATAAAGATACCATCTTTAACTCAATAAGTTATAGAATGTTGAGTTTTAACATGTACTGTAGCTGATCTAATGATTGTACACCAGGTAAAGGGTGTCAACAGTTTGCAAGCAGCAGGACACACTATTTGAAATGCATATATTTTCTCCAGATCACAATATGGATAAACATGTTTACACTATAAAATGAAGGTCAATAATCAGATTATCTTCAGAAATCAGCACCAGTTGGTCAATTTCTTAGTAGTTGCTGGATGGATGCCTGAGGTGGTACTGTCACTTTATAAAGTGTCTATTAAATGGCATTATACAACACAATATGTTGGTGAAATTGATCCTTATTGTCATTAAAGGGCCACTAGTACTGCTGGTTGGATCAGCGTCCATTTCTGTTCAGGACCAGCAGTTCTCCGCAGTTCCCAATCAGTACTTTAACTATTTGCTTATTTTCTTTGTGAGGGTTAAAGAATAGCTTTGCAGAGTTGCTAGTGGTAATAAGATGTTGTATCCCTATAATGGCCCTTTAACTAGGTCATACTCTCCTCCATGTAAAGTAAAAGTAAATTCAAGTAGAGGCAATTTTACTATGACCTATTTCTGCTAATTTTGTGTTGTCATACCTGCAAATGTATACTGTAAAATATGTCCTTTTCATAAGTTGTCAGCTATGTTATGATGATGTTCTTTCCATTGTATGGAGCCCCGCAATTTTTTTTTTTTTAATTTCCATGCTAAATCCATAACCCCATAGAATTCTATGTAGCGTGATACAAAAAACTGTTTTCTGGCTCTCACTTGAGCACTAACCTGAAGGTGCAATAAGCCAAAATGAGCTAAGCCAAAGGTGCTTTAAGAAATAGTTTAAATAACTTATGTTCTCCACTCAGTAGAAAATGTTACTTTTATTTTTGTATGTATATATATAAATATACACACACACACACCACTCACCGTCCACTTCATTAGGTAAACCTTGCTAGCACCGGGTTGGACCCCATTTTGCCTTCAGAATTGCCTTAATTCTTCATGGCATAGATTCATCAATGTTTTGGAAACATTCCTCAGACATTTTGGTCCATATTGACATGATAGCATCACGCTTTTGCTGCAGATTTGTCGACTGCACATCCATGATGCAAAACTCCCATTCCACCAAATCCCAAAGGTGCTCTATTGGATTGAGAACTGGTTACTGTGGAGGCCATTGGAGTACAGGGAACTTATTGTCATGTTCAAGAAACCAGTTTCAGATTATTTGAGCTTTGTGACACGGTGCATTATCCAGCTGGAAGTAGCCATCAGAAGATGGGTACACTGTAGTCATAAAGGGATGATCATGGTCAGCAACAATACTCAGGTAGGCCGTGGTGTTTAAATGATGCTCAATTGGTACTAAGGGGCCCAAAGTGTGCCAAGATCATTCACACCATTACACCACCATCACCAGCCTGAATGGCTGATACAAGGCAGGATGGATCCATGCTTTCATGTTGTTTACGCCAATTTCTGACCCTACCATCTGAATGTTGCAGCTGAAATCGAGACTCATCAGATCAGGCAACATTTATCCAATCTTCTATTGTCAAATTTTGGTGAGCCTGTTGAATTGTAGCCTCAGTTTTTTGTTCTTAACTAACAGAAGTGGCACCCAGTGTGGTCTTCTGCTGCTGTAGCCAATCTGCTTCAAGGTTCAATGTGTTGTGCATTCAGAGATGGTATTCTGCATACCTTGGTTGTAACAAGTGGTTATTTGAGTTACTGTTGCCTTTCTATCATCTCGAACCAGTCTGCCCGTTCTCCACAGACCTCTGACATCAACAAGGCATTTTTTGTCCACACAAGTGCCGCTCACTGGATACTTTCTCTTATTCAGACCATTATCTGTAAACCCTAGAAATGGTTGTGCGTGAAAATCCCAGTAGATCAGTAGTTTTTTAAATACTCAGACCAGCCCGCCTGGCACCAACAACCATGCCACATTCAAAGTAACTTAAATCCCCATTCTTCACCATTCTAATGCTCGATTTGAACTTCAGCAAGTCATCTTCACCAAGTCTAGATGCCTAAATGCATTGAATTGCTGCCCTGTGATTGGCTGATTAGCAATTTGTGTTACTAAGCAATTGAACAGGTGTACCTAATAAAGTGGCCGTTATATATATATATATATATACAGTGGGGCCTCGGTTTACGAATTTAATTTGTTCTCCGGGACGTTTCGTATTGCGAAAAATTTGTAAACCGAAACACGGTTTCCCATAGGAATGCATTGAAAACCAATTAATGCGTTCCGGAGGTGAGAGAAAAAGTAAAATAAAGGCTCCAAAACCTGCTGCAAAAGGCTCCAATGGCTCCAAAAGGCTCCAAAACCTGCTGCAAATGGCTCCAATGGCTCCAAAAGGCTCCACAACTTGCTGCAAATGGCTCCAAAAGGCTCAACAACTTGCTGCAAATGGCTCCAAAAGGCTCAACAACTTGCTGCAAATGGCTCCAAAAGGCTCAACAACACCTCCACACTGCTACCCACACTTCAGTATGCAGGGGCAAACCGGGACACTTGTTTCGTATTGCGAAAAAAATTCATAAACCGAGGAGCAAACCAGGACACTTGTTTCGTATTGCGAAAAAAAATCGTAAACCGAGTCAATTTTTTTTAAGAATTTTCATTCGTAAACCGAAATTTCGCATACCGAGTCGTTCGTTAACCGAGGTCCCACTGTATATATAAATATATATGTATATATATTAAAACAAAAATGTTTGAACTATTTATATTTTTAAATTTAAAAAAACCTTGTTAAAGGGACACTAAAGTTAAAATTAAACTATCATGATTCATATAGAACATGCAGTTTTAGGAGACTTTCCAATTTACTTTTATTATCAAATTTTGAACAGTCTTTTTATATGCACACTTTCTGAGGCCCCAGCTACTACTGAGCATGTGCACAAGTTCACAGAGTATGCATATACTAGTGTGTGATTGGCTGATGACAGGGGGCCTGCAAAATGGGGAAAAATACATTTATCAGAAAAATTAACTGCTTATTTGGGATTCAGAGAAAGTGTGATTACATTGTGTTTTTATTATGCCCTTGTTAATTATACAATTCTACCATATCTAATGGTGCTATAACAAGTTTTAAAAGTGATATGGTATATGACAAGGTGTTGGACTTTTATACTTTATTTCATAAAAAACATATACTTAATGTTTTATTATTTATATATATATATATATATAAACCAATAATAAAAGTCACTGTTACTGTCCGCATAAGGTACATGCCTTGGGTGACAACTACTCGCATGGAGGAGAGTGTTCCCTGCTATGGGTTTCCTATAAATCTCAGTAAGCACTTTTCCATCATCTGTACCTTTAATAAGGTACAGATGATGGAAAAGTATTAAAGGTACAGATGATGGAAAAGTGCTTACTGAGATTTATAGGAAACCCATAGCAGGGAACACTCTCCTCCATGCGAGTAGTTGTCACCCAAGGCATGTACCTTATGCGGTTGCCAAAGGACAGTTTACGAGGGTTAAACGCAATTGCACACTACCCTATAAATATGCAGAACAATCAAAGGATTTGACCAACAGACTAAAGAGCAGGGGGTATAGCTCCCATGTAATCAAAAAAGCTAGGAATCAGGTTGATGCGCTTGATAGGGTGCAAACTTTGGATACAACTAGGAATGTTCATAATACATCTGAGGGTCAACACAAAGGAGTGACCTTTGTTACAGAATATAGTCAGGAATAGCAAGAAATTTGCAAAATAGTGAAGAAACATTTTTCTTTTCTTGCTGCGGATGACAAATTAGAGAATTGTGTCTCCCAAGGACTGCGGTGTTCCTATAGGAAAACAAGTACTCTAGGTAACTTGTTGTCACCATCAGTCTTGCCCAAAACCGATACACGACAGAGCTCCTGGCTTACACATAGGGGCATCTTCAAATGTCTTAATAAATGTAGGGTATGTGAATTTGTTCTCCCTTCAGACAACATCAGGTCTGAGGTAACAGGTGAAAGGTTCCCCATACAAACATGTTTAAAGTGCACCTCCACATATGTGGTTTATGTCCTCAGTTGTACCCTCTGTCATTTACAATATGTGGGACTCACCACAACAGAGGTGAAGGTCCGCATACGGAACCATTTGTCGACAATACAGGCGGGAACGGCATCTACACCTTTGGTGCAGCATTTTGCTAAACATCACCGTAGCAGTGTTAATTCACTGAAATGGCAGGCTATTGAAAGGGTTACCTGTCCCCCTAGGGGAGGGGATAGGGATAGGTTGCTGCAGAAGAGGGAAATGTTTTGGATTTTCAGACTTCAGACTCGTGTACCTACTGGCCTGAATTCTGAGTATGATCTAATCAATTATTGGCAATGATTTATCAAGCCATAGATCTCTATTCCCTCTTCTGTGCCTTCAGTTATCCCCTTTTCACCATATAGAGTTTTCCTTAGTCCTCCTTTTTTCTTTGTGGGCTTGGCATCTATTAGCTGCATCACCGAAATTTCCACACAGAGTGAAATATTTCAAGTGCAAATGCACTGGATGTTTGGTGTAGCTTGAACTCCAACTTCATAACTATATCAATATATGTAGTCACAAGAATTTATGCAGGGCCAATATACCACAATATACCACATAACTATTATAGCAAGTTTTGTATAGAATTAGGCTACCTCTCTTTCTAGCTTTGTACATTTTAATGTTTCCCTATTTAATATTTGATAGATTATGATCAGGTGGCAGAACAGGAAATAAATATATATTTATTCCATATTAAAATCTTTGGTGATTTCATTACGCTAGTGGCCACCATTTAAACTTATACACTATAACTGTTATTTACAGTCTACTCTAATGTTATGAAAATTATTTCAGTAATTCTATAGATGTATTGTTCTATTTTACTTTTGTATTGTATTTTATTGGTAATACAATTGGACCAGTTGACAGTTTTGCAACATAGTGTGTACATATGTGAATTTTTTCCATTTTATGTTTATTTCCCCATTTCCATCTAACATCTAAGATTTTTAGCTAGCATTCATTTGATCATTATTCTGTTATTTAAGTATATATATTTTTACTAGGTATAGATTGGTGACAGGAACTTTGTATTTGAAATTTCTAACTGAAATATAGTATTTTTCTATTAAAGTACTCAAAGAGTTAAAACTGCATCACAATGTGTAATTTAGTTTTTACCCAATCGGGGTGACCCTGGTGCTTTTTAAGGTACACAGGTGCATAGTCCAGTAGCTATGATTACGGCCCCTGGCCGAAACATGTTAGCGGACTAAATGTTGTGAATGCATTTGTGGCTTTCCCTGGAGTGTTTTTACTACTGATGTTTCAATAAAGACTGTATGTTTTTAAGACTGCTGCTAGCAACTTTTTTCAATTATATATATATATATATATATATATATATATATATATATATATATATATACGTGTAATACTTTATTTTAGTATGTTGGACATGTGTTTTAATATACTTTTATTGTAGCCCTAACACTTTACTTCAGGGTTCCAGTTGCACTAACGTTTTAGCGTTCAGCACATAACACACCATATGAGCAGTGGCTAGGGTGGCTGAGCTATCCATGCTAAACATGATCAGGCCATTTTGTGAAACCATGGACTTTTAACACCAGATTGTGTGCTAATTATAGCACTGGTCCGCGATACTGATTACGCACTCTTCGCTATCAAAAGCGCTCATCTTTTAATCTGGACCATAAAATGTTTTAAATCGTGGGTGCAGTTTGTTAAATCATGAACACATTTTCCCAGGGCTCTGCAGAAACAGGAAGTGTATGTGTGCCTTTCACTCCCTGTGGTGGCTATTTAGATTTTAGGGGTTTAGCAGTGACCCTACACCCATTAAGACTAATATTGTTTTGGTATCTCCATTATTACATATTGGGGAAAACATCCATGCTACACCAGATTAACCAGAGGTTAGCAGTACAGGAATCTTGTGTATTCTTATGACTGTGTAAATTCCTTATTCTGGCCTTGATGCAATACTGCTTTTGCTTTGAGATATGATTGATGAGCAAAAAATGTCTTGAAACAGAGCCCCAGAGAAATGTGCTCATAATTTTACAAATCGTGCAAATGATTTACATGCCCACAAGAGGACTTCCGGGTGGTGGCCATCTCCATGGTTGCACTGAGCTTAAAGTGAAAGTAAATTTAACGATATAGCAAAAAGCCAATGCTTAAATCTACTATAAACTAATGTAGTCGCTAAGTTTTTTTAAAATAATTTTTAACGATTTTCATGATATAGATATATTTTCAATCTAACCTTTCGCTATGTTCCTCCTCCCCCTTGCTTTCTTCCGGCTTGTGTATTATAATTCTTACTAGTGGTCCCACCCGCCGAATACGTATGGTTACGTGCTCGTTCTCAAGAAGAGATTTTATGCGCATGCACAATACCACACTCTCCGTTACCATAAATACTATCAATTGTATGGGACTCTGTTTTCATTAGACAGCGCATGCAGCTATCATGAATGCGCTTCTAAAGACAGACGTAATTCAGAGATAGCCGCATGCACATTTACAGCCGGGGGCTGTATTAGACTGTTTGGGACACCACTGGGGGACCAATCAGTTCGACATGGCTGTATTCGTCACTGAAAAAGAAAAATATTTTTTGAATGCGGGTGGAGGATCGGCGAGAGGAGTTTTGAATGAAGTATTGTGAAAAAAAGCTAGTTATATTGATATTTGAGTAAAATGATGAATGAAAGTTACCTTTTTGGGGATGTATTTGTCAATTATTAGTAGTGATTAGACAAAGTTTAGTTTCACTTTAAGCCACTGAAGCTATTCCTGCTTTCCTTAAAAACCACAAGAGGTCTTACATAATATTACATATTTTAGTGGGAATCTGTATCTTAAGGTGTCCTGACTGAAAATATAGGGGTGTTGGACTGTGTTGTGGTTTGTCAGCCCTCAGCACCAGATACTTTATTTTGTGGGCTTTCCCTGCTTCAGAAGCACAAGTATTGTCCCTATAAATAAAAAGCGCCATTTGCAGGCAGCTTACCAAATCTGACTAAAGAGTTTGTGATAGAGACATCACTATTATTTATCAGTAAAGGTTTATCTTGAATATGGTCTTAAAGGGACACTCAGGTCAAATAAAATTTTCATTATTCAGATACAGCATGTAATTTTAAACAACTTTCCAATTTACTTCCATTAAAAAAAATGTGCACAGTCTTTTATATTTACACTTTTTGAGTCACCAGCTCCTACTGAGCATGTGCAAGAATTCCCAGACTATACTATATGCATTTGTGATTGGCTGATTAATATCACATGGTAAAGGGGGTGTGGAAATATACATAACTTTGAAATTTGTTAGAAAAAAAATCTACTACTCATTTGAAGTTCAGAGTAAATGCTATTGCATTGTCTTGTTATCTTGCATTTGTTGATTATACAATACAAATCTACTGTGTTTACTGGTCCTTTAAATGTGAAGCAATTGCTTGCAAGTTGCAAAGCTAGAAGACCTATCGCAGAGCTTCATTGAGGACTTCAGCAGCGTTTTGGTTTCTGCCGCTCAGCCCGGCACTCAAGCAGTATTGTCAGCAGTGAAAGAAAATGACCTGGACAAGTTAGTTGAGGAAAAGGAGTCAGAGATACTCACTCTTGAATAGACCTCAGGAGTAGCCCCATTGATGCAACAATTAATACCGGCAGTTACAAGGCAGCAAAATGGGTCTCCGACTTGTTACCCTATGAAGACAGGAATGGTGATTCAAACCTGCACTGAGTCAGCTGATGGATTACTAGCAGTGGTGGTCTCTGAGAACAGAGGATCGTTCTGTGAGACTACATCCCAGATCTACTACACAAGAGTTTCAGGAACTCTGTCAAGGATCCATCATGTGGCTATTGATGTTCAGCCTTGGATAAGATCTCCTTTCCCAGAATGTAGCATCTCCAAAATTGGTGTGGGCTGAGGGATACGAAGAAAGGCTTTTTTCCTGAACACTCAGGGTAACTTCTTTATGAAAGGACTCTGATGTGGAGTAGTGGTGGCCTCTATCCCAAATGTACTTTGTTCTATAGTTAATAACTTATATTCTCCCCACAATACATATATGACCAAGTTATTCTAAGGATTCCAATAGTTTATTGTTTTACTGCCATAGATTTAAATGTAGAGGGGGTAGTTATCAAGCCGTCAACCTCAAATACGCTGGAATTCCACAGCGTATTTGTGGCAAGGCTGATTCGCCTTAGTTATCAAAGGCTAGAGACCGGCAAAAGTAGAATTTAGTGACGTAAGCTTCGATCCGCCGGACTCAGTCCGACACAGATCGATTCTTACGTCACTCCAGATGTTCCGCACACAAGTGCGGCACAATCTGACTACTTTTGCTAGTTATCAAAAAACTAGCAGGTACGCTCGGCATTTTTCCGGCCCAGCGTACCTGGAGGCGGCGGATCCCTTAGGAATCAATGGGAGTCTGACCATAGCAAAAGTTCATGTTCGCTGCTGCCCGACATCCCATTGATTCCTATGGGAACTGTCTACACCTAACACCCTAACATGTACCCCGAGTCTAAACACCCCTAATCTGTCCCACCCCTACACCGCCGCAACTAAATAAAGTTATTACCCCCCTAAACCGCCACTCCCAGAGCCCACTGCAAGCTACATTATACATATTAACCGCCACTCTAATAAATATGTTAACCCCTAAACCGCCGCTCCCTGACCCCGCTGCAACTATAATATATGTATTAACCCCTAAACCGCCGCTCCCAGACCTCGCCGCCACCTACATGATACCTATTAACCCCTATCCTGCCCCCCCTATACCGCCGCCCTCTATAATAAAGTTATTAACCCCTATCCTGCCCCCCCTACACCCCCGCCACTGTAATAAAATTATTAACCTCTAAACCTAAGTCTAACACTATCCCTAGCACCCCCCTAACTTAAATATTAATTAAATAAATCTAAATAATATTTCTATTATTAACTAAATTAATCCTATTTAAAACTAAATACTTACCTTTAAAATAAACCCTAATATAGCTACAATATAAATAATAATTATATTGTAGCTATCTTAGGATTTATATTTATTTTACAGGCAAATTTCAATTTATTTTAACTAGGTACAATAGCTATTAAATAGTTATTATCTATTTAATAGCTTACCTAGCTAAAATAAACAGAAATTTACCTGTAAAATAAATCCTAACCTAAGTTACAATTACACCTAACACTACACTATACTTTAATAAATTATTCATATTTAAAACGGAATACTTACCTGTAAAATAAACCCTAATGAAATTAATCATTAGCTATTAGCTATTAGCTAGTTAGAATAGTTATTAAATAGTTATAAAATATTTAATAACTACCTAGCTAAAAGAAATACAAAATTACCTGTAAAATAAATCCTAACCTAAGTTACAATTAAACCTAACACTACACTATCATTACATTAATTAAATAAATTAAATACAAATAACTACAATTAAATACAATTACATAAACTATCTAAAGTACAAAAAATAAAAAAAGCTAAGTTACCAAAAATAAAAAAAATAAGTTACAAACATTTAAAAAATATTACAACAATTTTAAGCTAATTACACCTAATCTAAGCCCCCTAATAAAATAACAAAGCCCCCCAAAATAAAAAAATGCCCTACCCTATTCTAAATTTAAAAAGTTTAAAGCTCTTTTACCTTACCAGCCCTTAAAAGGGCCTTTTGCGGGGCATGCCCCAAAGAATTCAGCTCTTTTGCCTGTAAAAGAAAAATGCAACCCCCCCCAACATTAAAACCCACCACCCACATACCCCTAATCTAACCCAAACCTCCCTTAAATAAACCTAACACTACCCCCCTGAAGATCATCCTACCTTGAGTTGTCTTCAGCCAGCCGACCCATCGATGGAACCGAAGAGGAGATCCGGAGCGGAAGAAGTGATCCTCCAAGGGGCGCTGAAGAAGTCTTCCATCCGATGAAGTTATCATCCAGGCGGCGCTGAAGAAGTCTTCCATCCGGGCGATGTCATCTTCCAAGCGGCGCTGAAGAAGTCTTCCATCCGGGCGATGTCATCTTCCAAGCAGGGTCTTCAATCTTCTTTCTTCAGGATCCATCTTCATCCCGCCGACACGGAACATCCTTCTTCCCCGACGGACTAACGACAAATGAAGGCTCCTTTAAGGGACGTCATCCAAGATGGCGTCCCTTCAATTCCGATTGGCTGATAGGATTCTATCAGCCAATCGGAATTAAGTTAGGAAAAATCTGATTGGCTGATTGAATCAGCCTAACTAGCTAACTAGTTAAACTAGCTAAAATAAATACAAAGTTACCTGTAAAATAAATATAAATCCTAAAATAGCTACAATGTAATTATTAATTACATTGTAGCTATCTTAGGGTTTATTTTATAGGTAAGTATTTAGTTTTAAATAGGAATAATTTATTTAAGTATAGTGTAGTGTTAGGTGTAATTGTAACTTAGGTTAGTTTTTATTTTACAGGTTAATTTCTCTTTATTTTAACTAGGTAGCTATTAAATAGTTAATAAGTATTTAATAGCTATTGTACCTAGTTAAAATAAATTGAAAGTTGCCTGTAAAATAAATATAAATCCTAAGATAGCTACAATATAATTATTATTTATATTGTAGCTATATTAGGGTTTATTTTAAAGGTAAGTATTTAGTTTTAAATAGGATTAACTTAGTTAATAAGAGAAATATTATTTAGATGTATTTAATTAATATTTAAGTTAGGGGGGTGTTAGGGTTAGTGTTAGACTTAGGTTTAGGGGTTAATAATTTTATTACAGTGGCGGCGGTGTAGGGGGGCCAGGATAGGGGTTAATAAATTTATTATAGGTGGCGACGGTGTAGGGGGGGCAGGATAGGGGTTAATAAATTTATTATAGGTGGCGCCGGTGTGGGGGGGGGCAGATTAGGGGTTAATAAGTTTAATATAGATTGCGGCGGGGTCCGGGAGCGGCGGTTTAGGGGTTAAACTATTTATTTAGTTGCTGTGAGGTCCGGGATCGGCAGGATAGGGGTTAATAACTTTATTATAGAGGGCGGCGGTATAGGGGGGGCAGGATAGGGGTTACTAGGTATAATGTAGGTGGCGGCGGTGTCCTGGAGCGGCGGTTTAGGGGTTAATACATTTCTAAGAGTTGCGGCGGGGTCTAGGAGCGGCGGTTTAGGGGGTAATAACTTTATTGAGTTGCGCGGGGCTCCAGGGGCGCCGGTATAGGGGGTAGAACAGTGTAGTTAGTGTGGGTGCTTAGTGACAGGCTAGCAATAAAGCTGTCAAAAAGCCGAAGAGCAGCGAGATCGGATGTGTGATAACTCTCACAATCCGCTGCTCATCGCCCCATACTTGCTGCACGGCTTTTTGACAGATTTATTGATAACTTAGGCGAAATTTTGCAGGTCCGCGGCGGCGATGGTAGGCGGGCGTATTGGGCCGGCGAAAGCAGGTAAGTAGACGCGTTGATAACTAGGCCTCATAGTGTGAGTGCAAACCTTGTGACAGTTTTTGTTATTTTTTTGGACTTATTTGTTTCTCGTCTATGGCGGCTATTAGCTAGCACGGGTTAACCTAATGCATGGTCACTTTCCCACAATGCCTTTTAATGACGACATTATAGTCTGATGCTTTTTATCATGTCTTTAGACTCCATCTTGTGGTAAAACTTTTATATTGTGTACTCCTTATTAAAGAGACAGTCTACTCCAATTTTTTTATTGTTTAAAAATATAGATAATCGCTCTTTTACCCATTTCTCAGTTTTGCACAACCAACACTGTTTTATTAATGCACTATTTATCTCTGGGATTTTTATATCAGGGCTATTTACAGACTTGCATTTTAGCCAATTAGTGCTGGTCCTGCACAACACCACAGGAGTGAGCACAATGTTATCTATATGGTACACACAGATTAGCGATGTCTTGGTTTGAAAAGCTAATAAATATGCACAAGATAAGAGGCGGTCTGAAGTTGCTTAGAAACAGGCAGGTGCATTTATACTAACATATCACTGATGCTATATGCTTATAGCATCAAACTGCAGAAAATACTCTGTCATCTGTTTAAGCTTATAAGAGTAAGAGTAAGCTGTTTATAAGAGTAAGCTTCTTATAGACCCACAGGACTTTTATAGTTAGGGTCCTAAGTCTTTTGAAAGTTAGTAGATGAGAGTATAGTGATAAATCTTTGTTGTTAGATTTTGCAGGAAAAGCTCCATATCCCTGGAAGTGTATATATATATATATATATATATATATATATATATATATATATATATATATATACATATATATAAACATGTATAATATGCCTTTCAATTACAACATTATAGTCTGATGCTCTTTCATGTTCTTATAGACTCCATCTTAGTTTATTTCATTATTATGTTTACATAGTCCTATATGACTGTTCAAATTATATCTGGGAATAGAGAATTAAGATATATCAGGTATATTTCAGAGTTGCCTGGTTCTTTGTTAAGAGCATTTGATAATCTCATTTGATTCACTTGCAATGTCTAGCTCTTGTAACACTCAACACACTTATCTTATTGGACTATGTGTACCTTAGAGGTGGAGTCCACAAGTGACCTCAAGATGTTTAAAGGAAACTATATAATGCAAGATAGCTCTTAATAGAATAAAAACATTGGAGGTTTTATTAGTGCACGTCTGGAGAATTTAGCAGCTTGACTAAGGGAGTTTCGTTTTGTATACGTAAAGACTTACAAATGGGCACTGTAGAGCCCCACAGTGGACATCCTATATATATATATATATATATATATATTTATATATATATATATATATATATATATATATATATATATATAAAACGTCCACAGAATGCAGGCACTCACTGGTCTTAGTAAAATATAACAATTTATTTAGAAATCATTAAAAAGACATAACGTTTCGGCACCAATATGTGCCTTTGTCAAATGTCAGCATGTAACCAAACGAATATGCAGCACACTTAAAATCAATATTGATTTTAAGTGTGCTGCATATTCGTTTGGTTACATGCTGACATTTGACAAAGGCACATATTGGTGCCGAAACGTTATGTCTTTTTAATGATTTCTAAATAAATTGTTATATTTTACTAAGACCAGTGAGTGCCTGCATTCTGTGGACGTTGTGGATTATTTACAGCAGAGCACCGTGGCACTTAACAAGTGGTGAGATTGTGCTTTCCCCTCAAGGAACTATATATATATATATATATATATATATATATATTTTTTTTTTTTTTTTTAATAGTGTGCCCAATTATAACAATTAAGCAAATCTTAACAGTTTGGGGCGCGATCCGATATAGATCGTAGTTTGCGGCACAAGCGAGGGAACCCGCGTCGCCCGCAGTTTCAGCTCACAACTCGAGCTATCCCATATATGGCGCTGCCAGATGCTAACGTGCCGTAAGTCGGATAAACCAGCGATGTCCAGAAATCTGTGCAAGTACAAATTTCTGGCGTCGCCAATGACTTGCACCACGTTAGAAACTGCCGGCGCCTACAAAACCTGACTAAAGTCTAAATCACCCGCACTGTCTAACACGCCTCCCTAACATAGCCCGACACGTCTAACCCTCTATCCGCTATCCCCCTCACTATCCTAACAATAAAATATGTATTAACCCCTAAACCGCCGCTCCCGGAGCCCGCCGCTACCTAATAAAGTTATTAACCCCTAAACCGCCGCCAGCTATATTAAATCTATAACCCCCTAAAGTGAGCCCCTAACACCGCCGCCATCTACCTTACCTACCCCCTAAAGTGAGCCCCTACCCCGCCGCTATCTATTTTAAAATTATTAACCGCTAATCTAATCCCCCTACCCCGCCGCCATCTATATTAAATTATTTAACCCCTAAAATACTAAACTATCCCTACCACTAAACCTAAGTCTAACCCTACAAATAGCCCTGAAAAGGGCTGTTTGCGTGGCATTGCCCCAAAGTAACAGCTCTTTTGCCAGACCTTAAAAGGGCTTTTTGCGGGGCATGCCCCGAAGAATTCAGCTCTTTTGCCAGCCCTTAAAAGGGCTTTTGGCGGGGCTTTGTCACAAAGTAAACTGCTCTTTTGCCTACAATCTACATCAGGGACGTGCACTCATAGGAGGCAGGGGAGGCAGTGCCTACCCTCCCATATGTGACCAAAGCTTAATTAAATTTAAATTAAAACACACAAAAAAAAAAGTACAAAAAAAAATATTTTCCCCATGTAATGCTATGGAGAGGCAGGTACAGGAACGCTTCTCTCCATTGCAGTACATGGGTCAAAGAAAAAGCTGTGCTGCAGCGCCACCTGTGTTCTGTCAATATATTAGCAGCAACAATTGGGACCAATAGGAGGCACCCCTCTTGATGCCTTCTAGCAAGAGAACGATATATAGAATAATCAGAAGGAGGATGCAGTGAGCAGGGTCATGTGACACAACTGGAAGCTGAGGTAACCTAAGAACAGATGACACCAAGCAGAAGAGTAAAGTAGTATTCTACATCTCTTGTGGTTCACAAATTGTGTTCAGATACAGCTCATTAACAGGGGGGGGGGCAGTAAGTGAGCATAACCCAATACTGACAGGAAGTCAAAGGGTCAATTCAAATTTAAATCCATAATTTAAAACCCAGAGTTTGAAGTTAAGTGTGCAGTGTCCACATTATTTAAATTAACGTTTTTGACATTGAATATTGCTAAGCCTCCCTTTTTCATGGTTATTTGATTTAATTAGGTACAAACTCCATATATGTTATGTCTGTTCAGTCAGAGGATGCAGTATCTATTTTTATTTTTCTCTGTGTCTCCATTTATTTAAAGACTGCTGTTAACTTGTAATTCACAAATCAATTGAAAGCTGTTGCATTGTGTTTTTAATATGTGCTGCTTTTATACAAGTTTATATTAATAAAAAGGAGATGAGTCATTTAAAAAATATAGTTTTTGAAAGGAACATGATAGTCATAATTCCATTTCCATCATTCAGATAGAAATTGCACAAAGAATAAATACTTGTATTATTATGTACTTCATTCTTTTGGTATCCATTGGTGTCCTTTGTTGAAGAGCATACCTAAGTGGGATGTGCACGTTCGTTTCTTGAACACCATATTGCAGCAGCTGTGTTGGCAGTATTGATAACTTGTTCTTTGTGTAAAACTTGTATGGTAAATTATTTCTATTTTTACAATACAGTAGTGAGTAGAGAAGAGATTGGGTATCATTCTAATTGCTTAGTAACTGGCACTGTGCCACAGAATTGTGTGAGTGTGTATGTGAGCAGAGTGTGTGTGGGTGTCAGTGAGCAGAGTATGTGTGCTTTATTCTCCAGGTAATCAATACATTTCCGATGAGCTGGTGCTTTAGTGCAGTGTTTCTCAACAATGGTCCTCAAGTACCCCTAACAGGCCAGGTTTTCATTATAGCTGAATCAGTGCAAAGGTGAAATAATCAGCTGATCAGTAACTCAGTGGTTACTAACTTGCTCTCACCCATCACCTGATTATGTCACCTGTGCACTGGTTCAGCTATCATTTAAACCTGCCCTGTTGGGGGTACTTGCGGCCCTCTGTACATGTGTTTCTCCGGCGTAACATATCTAGTGCCTCACCAGCCTCTGACCTCACTGCACGTCACTGATCTACATCCCCCTACACCGCGGCCACCTATAATAAATGTATTAACCCCTAATCTAATCCCCCTACACCGCCGCCAGCTATATTAACTATATTAACCCTAATTATATTAGGGTTAATATAGTTAATATAGTTATTATATTATATATATTAACTATATATTAGGGTTAATATAGTTAATATCGTTATATATATATATATATATATATATATATATATATATATATATATATATATTAAGTATAATAACCCTATCTAACTCTCTAACATCCTAACTAAACTCTTATTAAAATAAATCTAATATTAATATTATTAATTAAAATATTCCTATTTAAATCTAAATACTTACCTATAAAATAAACCCTAAGATAGCTACAATATAATTAATAATTACACTGTAGCTATGTTAGGGTTTATATTTATTTTACAGGTAAATTGTTAATTATTTTAACTAGGTATAATAGCTATTAAATAGTTATTACCTATTTAATAGCTACCTAGCTAAAATAATTACCCAATTACCTGTAAAATAAATCCTAACCTAAGTTACAAATACACCTACACTATCAATAAATTAAATAAACTACAAATATCTATCTAAAAATACAATTAAATAAACTAAACTAAATTACAAAAAATAAAAAAAAGATTACAAGATTTTTAAGCTAATTACACCTATTCTAAGCCCCCTAATAAAATAATAAACCCCCAAAATAAAAAAAATTCCCTACCCTATTCTAAATTAAAAATAGTTCAAAGCTCTTTTACCTTACCCGGCGGGGTGAATACAAGGTAGGGAGATCTTCAGGGGGGTAGTGTTAGGTTTATTTAAGGGGGGTTTGGGTTAGATTAGGGGTATGTGGGTGGTGGGTTGTAATGTTGGGGGGTGGTATTGTGGGTTTTTTTCAGGCAAAAGAGCAGTTTTCTTTGGGGCATACCCCCACAAAAGGCCCTTTTAAGGGCTGGTAAGGTAAAAGAGCTTTGAACTATTTTTAATTTAGAATAGGGTAGGGAATTTTTTTTATTTTGGGGGTTTATTATTTTATTAGGGGGCTTAGAATATGTGTAATTAGATTAAAAATCCTGTCATCTTTTTTTTATTTTTTGTAATTTAGTGTTTGTTTGGTTTTTTTTGTAATTTAGTTTAGTTTATTTAATTGTATTTTTAGATAGATATTTGTAGTTTATTTAATTTATTGATAGTGTAGGTGTATTTGTAACTTAGGTTAGGATTTATTTTACAGGTAATTGGGTAATTATTTTAAATAGGTAGCTATTAAATAGGTAATAACTATTTAATTGCTATTATACCTAGTTAAAATAATTAACAATTTACCTGTAAAATAAATATAAACCCTAACATAGCTACAATGTAATTATTAATTATATTGTAGCCATCTTAGGGTTTATTTTATAGGTAAGTATTTAGATTTAAATAGGAATATTTTAGTTTATAATATAAATTAGATTTATTTAATAAGAATTTAGTTAGGGGTGTTAGGGTTAGATAGAGTTAATATAGTTAATATAAATACTATAGTAACTATATTAACTATATTAACCCTAATATAATTAGGGTTAATATAGTTAATATATATAATGTAATAACTATATTAACTATAATATACTTAGGGTTAATATAGATAATATAGCTGGCGGCGGGGTAGGTAGATTAAATTAGGGGTTAATAATTTTAATATAGATGGCGGCGGTGTAAGGGGCTTATATTAGGGGTTAATGCCATTAATATAGGTGCGGCGGTGTAGGGAGGGCAGGTTATAGGGCAAAAGAGCTGTTAACTTTGGGGCAAAGCCCCACAAAAGGCCCTTTTAAGGGCTGGTAATAGAGTTTATTACTTTATGGATATTAGATTAGGGGTTAATAATATTAATATAGCTGGCGGCGGTGTAAGGGGTCAGATTAGGGGATAGATCAGGTAGATGGCGGCGGTTTTAGGGGCTCACAGTAGGGGGTTAGTTTATGTAGATGGCGGCGGTTTAGGGGTTAAATACTTTATTAGGGATTGCGGCGGGGGATCGCGGTTGACAGGTAGATAGACATTGCGCATGCGTTAGGTGTTAGGTTTTATTTAGCAGATCGCGGTTGACAGTTAGATAGACATTGCGCATGCGTTAGGTGTTAGGTTTATTTAGCAGCTAGTTTAGAGAGTTACGGGGCTCCAATAGTCAGCGTAAGGCTTCTTACGGCTGCTTTTTGTGGCGAGGGGAAAATGGAGTAAGATTTCTCCATTTTCGCCACGTAAATCCTTACGCTGTATATTGGATACCAAACTGCGCGGGTTTGGTATACATGCCTATGGCCCAAAAAACTACGGGCGACGGCAGAAATATACGCGCGTAACTTCTAGGTTACGCCGTATATAGGATACCAAACCCGCGCAAATATTGGCGTCGCCAGCTTTTGCGGGCGACGATTTTTATCGGATCGACCCCTTGATATATTGTACTCATGATTTGTTAAATTGTGGGCATGTTTTTCTGTTCTAATAGTTTTTATTGAGGCTTGAGAATTTGTATAAAATAAAACAACTAAATAACTGCTAGTATACACGATACAAGATACGTGAGAATCAAAACAGTACAAAGTAAAGCGTAAGTACAAATGTATGTCTTTATGTATACTATAGTGTCCATTTTAGCACATCCTTCCTCTCTCCTTAAAACTCAATGTTCCAACATGATTAAGATGTTAGGTGATGTTTCCATTAAGAAAGATGCAGTTTTATAATTCAGGGATTCAATGAGGTGTGTTCATAATAGCATACTACAAAAACCATATGTAATAAATATAATACATTTTATTTACAGCCTTTAGTAAACCAGCCACACAAAATAAACCTTACTTGGTTTTCTGAGATAGAACAAAACTGTTATGGCTGAAGCTTATTTTGAGAATACATTTGTTTTGTACCGTTATTTTCTGTATGTGTTTCCATAGATTTTGGCTCCCTCTGCTGGTTGTTTGGGTTTTATACCAAATTTCAGAACATAATTTACTTTTGCTCTCTGCTTTGATAATGTGAGCCCAAAGCAAATAGCAATTAGGGCTCCAATTAATCAAAGCAATTTTTTTTTTGTATTTAACGTTTTTATTAAAGAGTTTTTCAGATACAAGAAATATATCATATGCAACATATACAGATAGAAATACTATAGCATGGGTTCTCATATCAATACAGAATATTGTTGTCAGGCGAATAAGAGGTCGTTAATTACACAAAAACAATCATCTTCAGTATAGACAGTATAATCTATGTAGATTCAGTGAGCTTTCCTGTAACATATTATGAAAAACATCTAAATCAGGAATCATCATGAAGAGAGAAAGAGAAGAAGGAGTTAGGATAGAGGATAGGATGAAAGAGGGGGGTGCCGGTCATAGAGGAAGAAAAATGTATTTAAGAATAGGCGAGTCAGGTAAAAGAGGGGAAGAGGGCTAGGCCATTGCACCAGCCACACTATTTTAGGCAGGTGTGTTCGTATGCGCTGAGGGTAAGGTTTGTAGGAACAAGGAATCCCAGTAAAACTTAATGTCATGAAATATATCCAGTCTTGTTATATTTATAATAAGAATATTCCTCTAATGAGAGCAGTTCTTGAGTTCTCTCCTGCCACTCAGCTAGTGTAGGTATGTTTGCAGATTTCTGCTTCCGCGCTAATAAAGATTTTGCTCCGTTTAAACAGATTTGTAGAAGTTGAAGTCGTATTTTACATGTTGACTTGGGTTTATTGTTAAATAGGACCATCAGGGGAGTTATTTGAAATGTAGTATCGAAGAGAGTACCCAAGGTTTTTTTCTAGGGAAATCTAAAAGCTATTTAAATGAAGACATGACCACCAGATGTGGGACATAGTGCCTGTGTCTCCGCATCCCCTCCAGCACTGAGAAGAAGACCCAGAATATAACAATCGAATTCTGGATGAAGTGAGGTACCATCTTGAAAATTTTTTATAGTTCATTTCTAAGATTTGAGTGGATGTAGATGATTTAAGTGTATATTCGAATAATTTAGGCCATTATTTCTCTACCAGCTCTGAGTAAATTTGGGTAGGCTTTTGTATGTACAGTTGTCTAGCAGTCGTCTACAGATGGCTAATGATCCTCTCAATGTAGTATGGCTTTTGCATAGTTCCTCAAAGCGGGTGAGGGGACGTATAAGTGATAATTTGTGGGGGGATAGGTGTAGAAGGTGTTGCAGTTGTGAGTATTTTTACCAGCGAATGAAGGTGCCCTCTAATATATCCGTTAATTCTTGTATGGGTTTTAGTTTTCCATGGTGCAGGAAATAGGCCAATGGAGATGAAAAGTCTAGCTCTCTATAGTGAGTGGTACCTGTTGCAGGATGCATGTTCAACAACAACTAAGTGTTTTGAAAAACTGGTGACATAGGTGAGAATTTAGAGGATATACCTGATGTATGTCTATTAACATTATCCCAGATGGAAAAGATATGCCTATATAGAGGAGATGTTTTAGTTTTTTGAGGTTGGCAAGCAGACGGGAGCCAACAAAGGGGGCTTATCTGAGGAGTCTTAAGAATGTGTGAATCAAATGGAATCCAGGCTTTATCTTCTAGACTTGTATGTCAGTTTAATATACGTTGGAGTACATTAGCCTGATAGTATCTATAGATATGGGGAACTCCCAACCCACCACATTGTCTAGATCGAAATAGTGTGTTCCTAGCTACTCTGGGATTGTTGTCGGCCCAGAAAAATGTAGCTAATGTAGATTGTAGTTGGTTGAGGTATGATTGAGAGAGGTTAATAGGGATTGTTTGTGAAAGGTAAAGTATATGGGGGAGAATGGACATCTTGACTACTTGGATTCTGCCCCACCATGAAAAAGGCTTAGATTACCAATTTTAGCAGTTAGTCTGGATAGTTTTTAGTAGCAGGACATAATTGGCTTGAAATAGTATAGAGATTTTTGGAGTAATGCTAGTCCCTAAATACTTTATGTGATCTTTTTTCAACTGGTAGGGGCAATACACTGAGAGTTTGTGGAACATCTGTGGGGGCATATTAATATTCAAAATAGATTATTTCCGGTTGTTGATGAAAGTGTGATAGTTCGCAAAAACTACAAAATTCTTTGAGTAAGGTCGGGAGTGATCTGTTAGAATCGGTAATAGTCAGCAGAATATCATCTGCTTATAAGCTTATTTTATAAATATTGGGTCCCACCGGGATCCCCCTGATCTCTTGATTTGATCTAATATGTGCTGCTAAAGGTTCCATCACCAAGGTTAAAAGCAAGGGAGAGAGCGGGCATCCTTGCCGGGTGCCTTTACCAATTGGGAATGAGTCTGAAAAAATTCCATTGTGACTGGGTTATAGTATAAGCTGAAGATTCTATTGATCATGTTAGGGCCAAAATGGAATCCTCTCAAAGCAGCTTGTAGGTATGACCAGTTAAGCTTTCTCCTCATTGATAGATACCAGGACAACCTCAAGACCAGAAGTCACTGCTTGGTCGATCAAATGTAATGTTTTAATGGTGTTGTCTCTGGCCTCCCGATGGGGAATGAAGCCAACCTGGTCTACATGTATAAGGTGAGGAAAGTATTTATTTATTCTATTGGCTATTATTAAGGCATATAGTTTAGCGTCTGTGTTTATAGTTACCGGGATCAAGTGGGGATTTATCTGTCTTATGGATGTGTGATATGTGCAGATAGCATATCCTGAGGGAAGGATAAATTCTCATCTTTTGTCTGAAATATGTTAGCTAGATGGGGAGGGCTAAAATTTGTTTGAAGGTTTTGTAATATAGATTGGAGAAACCATCTGGGCCTGGGCTTTTCTGGGAAAGAATGCAATCAATTGCATGTAGGACTTCAGAAATAGTTATAGGATCATCTAGAAGTGTGGCATCGTTCTGTAATAGAGTAGGCAAGTCTGGCTCTTTTATTTATTCTTCCATTAGATGGAGATCTTAAGGACTGACGATTGGGGGGTGGTTATAGAGCTTCTTATAATATTCATGAAAAACTGCAGCAATGCCTTTACTATCTTGTATATTAGGATTATTGGGAGTAGACATTTTATGGATATAAGTGTTTAGCGTTCTTTGACAAAGGGCCCTAGCTAGCATTGTCCCTGTTTTATTGCCTTCAGTAAAATATTGTTTTTTTAAGAAAAAAGCATGCTTCTGAGCTTTAAGTAAGTATCTATTTAAGTCAAATCTGGCTTTAGTTACGTCATTGTGTATTTGTAAATCTTAAGGGTGTTGGCTATGACTGGCTTTCTGTTTAAGGTTTTCTCCCCTAATGACCGCTTTATGAGCATCCCACAGAGTGTTAGGGTTTACTGAGTCATTCTGGTTTATCGTAAAAAATTCCATTAGAGATTGGGATATTTTTTTTCTTTTATGATAGTGTTTTTAAGAAGAGATTCATCCATTCTCTAACAATATTGGGATAATGGGGCAGAGGGCCAGGAAATTTCTAAAGTAAACATGGAGTGATTGGACCAGGGGGTAGGTGTGATATACGAAGAATCCGCCAAATGCAGAATTACCTAATCTAGGAAAATATAATCTATCCTGAAAAAGGTTTTGTTTGGACATGAATTAAAAATATATCCCTTTTGTCTGTGGATGTTGTAATCTTCACACGTCGACTAGAGAGAGTGCTTGTAATTTAGATTTAATAACTCTGGAGGGCCAATATAGGTACACTACTACGTGCTTGAGAACAATACAATGGTGGTGAAAGTGTGACATTAAAATATCCGGCAAGTATGGTGACTCAACAACAACATATCATATGTTTTCCTAAAAAATTTGGCCTGATTTTTATTTGGAGAATAGACATTAACAAGGGTTACTGGTTGGTTATATAAGAGACCTATAATGATAAAAAGCCTACCTTCATCGTCCTGGTGTTTGGAAATAAGTTGAAAGGGTAGTCGTTTATGGAGAAGGATACCAACTCCATTTGTCTTTGAACTATTGTTGTTAAAGAAGCTAACCGGGTAAGTACTGGAGGAGCATGCGGTAGCCCGGTAATGGCATAAATGTGTCTCTTGCAGGTATATAATGTCCCCTTCCTGTTTTCTGAACCAATTTAATCTATTGACCTTTTTGTAGGGGAGTTAAGTTCCTTCACGTTTTGGGAAAGGATCTTTACTTTCGGATAGCTCATGTCTTATAGGATTGATGTAGTGTGCGCGAGCTGAATAGTGCGTGGGTGCGTTTGGAGGGATAATATGTGGTGTAGCAGGCTATCATGCCTTGCAATAAAGTACACACAATCTGCAGTGGTCTCATTGAAGGAAAAGGAGAGGTAGAGGGATATGGTAGCAGTGGGAGCATTGCTAGTAGAGGAGATATTGACGGGCAACCTAGAGTGGAGGAAAGAGAGAGAGAATAAAAAAACATAATACAACAATTCAAACAGTAGCTTTACAGTACAACAGCAGAAAATTACTACCATTTTAATTAGTAACGTGAACATGAAAAAAGTGTAAGAACGGGGGTATAAGTAGCTCCAATAAATGATAGCTGGGTTCAAGGCTGTGAACTTTTTAGAAAAAAAAAAATGTGATACACTTGGGATATTTCTAGCTAAATCCCATAGTGTGTTAAATGTGAGAACAGTTAAACCTGGGGTTTTATTAGGGCATGGTATAGGGATATAATTGTGTCACAACTATTAGTATTTGATAGTTGCTGAACCTTCTATATAACTGCAGTAGATAGGGTTTTTCCCCCACTGCCCTAAGAGCACTATAATGTAGCTAGTAAAGGCTGGGACAATCAGGACTTTAACAAGGGTAGATTATAAGGGGATAACAACATGTAAACTATTAAACTTCAATCTGTCTGTGTGTGATAATAACAGTAGTAGCCATATCGAGAGCAGATGTTATTGCAGGAAAAATACGTGGGTAGGTAGACAAAGTAACAAGAAAATAGAGAGACACACTCAACTGATACAGAACAAAAGCTAAAAAATCTTCCGTGCTTGTCCACAAGGACAGTGCCACTCAGAGTGCAGTCTCTTTTAGCACATTAGGCCTTTCACAGAGAAAAAAAATACTGTAGCATATCAGTCTGATCATGCCCAATAACAATCCAGTGCCAAAATACCAGGAAATTTTTCTTTGAACAAGAGAAAAAAACAAACCTCAGATGTACATTTTGGCCTCGTCAGTGAGGTGCAGTTGCATCTCTCTGGGGCATATGTGCAAGGAGTCCACATCTGGTTTCCCCTTTTTAAACATAGGGAGACCCAAGAGTAATTTGCATACAAACAAGAAAATAGAGAGAGGCACTCAACTGAGACAGAATAAAAGCTAGAAAAACTTCTGTGCTTGTCCACAAGGCCAGTGCCACTCAGGGTGCAGTCTCTTTAGCACATTATGCCTTTCACAGAGAAAAAAAATATCCTGTAGCATATCAGTCTGATCCTGCCCAAAAACAGTCCAGCGCCAAACTACCAGGCAATTCTTCTCTGAACAAGAGAAAACAACAAACCCCAGGCGTACGTTTTGGCCTCCCTTGGGCCTCATCAGTGAGGTTCAGTTGCATCTCTCTAGGACATATGTGCAAGGAGTCCAGAGTCCATGTCTGTTTCCCCTTTTTACTCATAGGGAGACCCAAGAGTAATTTGCATACAAACAAGAAAATAGAGAGACACACTCAACTGAGACAGAACAAAAGCTAGAAAAACTTCCGTGCTTGTCCACAAGGCCAGTGTCACTCAGGGTGCAGTCTCTTTTAGCACATTATGCCTTTCAAAGAGAAAAAATATCCTGTAGCATATCAGTCTGATCCTTTCCAATACAAATTACTCTTGGGTCTCTCTAAGAGTAAAAAGGGGAAACCAGACGTGGACTCCTTGCACATATGCCCTAGAGAGATGCAACTGCACCTTACTGAAGAGGCCCAAGGGAAGCCGAAATGTACATCTGGGGTTTGTTGTTTTCTCTTGTTCAGAGAAGAATTGCCTGGTATTTCGGCACTGGACTGGCATTTGGCAGGCCAGACTGATATGCTACAGGATATTTTTTTTCTGTGAAAGGCATAATGTGCTAAAAGAGAGTGCACCCTTAGTGGCACTAGCCTTGTGTACAAGCACATAAGTTTTTCTAGCTTTTGTTCTGTCTCAGTTGAGTGCGTCTCTCTATTTTCTTGTTTTTAGGTAGACAAAGTGTCAGCTTGTAACACAAGACAATCTGCTTCAACAATGTCCGTGATGATGTTTCAAGTTTTTGGTTGGGAAGTGGTGTCTCTTTTCATGGTTACTTTGTTCCACCCTGGTCTCTGAGGTTTGGGAAGTGTCATATCTTGAGAGCTGTGTTCATCTGCGCCATCCTTTATCCTTGGTAGAGCGGGTGGAGAAATGTTTAAGTTCTTATAGAAGGTCTCTAGGTTATCTGGTGTTCTGTATATGAATGTTTGTGATCCATGTAAAACTCTGAGGCAAAAGGGAAAGCCCCATTTATAAGGAATCTTTAGTGCCTGGAGATGTTGTGTGAGAAATCTCTTCTCTTGGCAAGTGTAAGTGGCCTGAGGTCCGCATATATCTGTAGCTGTGCACCTTCAAATTCAATGGTTTGTGATTTTCTGGCCGTGAGAAAGATCTTATCCTTGTCTTTATAGTTTTGAAACTTTAGGATAACATCCCGAGGCGGGTCAGAGTCTCTAGGTGGAGGTCTGAGTGCGCAATGTGCTCTATCTAGTGGCATGGTCATGGTTGCATCAGAGTTTGTGAGGTGCTGGAATAGTCTCTGTAGGTATTCATCCA
Source organism: Bombina bombina (assembly GCF_027579735.1). NCBI lineage: Eukaryota > Metazoa > Chordata > Amphibia > Anura > Bombinatoridae > Bombina > Bombina bombina. The sequence continues at coordinate 1,001,798,830 of NC_069501.1, forward strand.
ATTGTGATGTTTGGGTTGTTTCAGGGATTCCTCAAATGCGAAGGTAATGTCTCCTTCCCCTATTGTCAAGGTCCTCGACGTGGGAGTGTACGTTGTCAATTATAACATTCTGTTGGTACAGCTGTCTGGATAATGTTTCAAATTCTGTATTTATATGGTCAGTTTCCTCTTCCAAGTATTCTACCCTGTTGCCCAAGTCAGTAATTGGGGAAGCCAAAAAGCTGGTCTGTAACAATGATGCTCTAGAAGGAAATCTGTCTGTTTCCAGCCAATACACAGTAAATACTTACCAGCAAGTATTGTAACACTTCTCAGCATCTTGATAACAAATTTTAAAAATCATAGTACATTTTTTGCGTTTGTTTGAAAGTTTTCTTGTCACAGTTGCCAGTGTTCCTTCAGCAAACAATCACTTCAGAATTGAGTATTTGGATGATAATAAACTTTGTTATAATTTGTAGATGAAGAGGGAAACATTGCATTCACTAAAGGACATCTATTTGACATAATAGAAAAACAGAAAATATATAACACATACCAATATCTATCTTGAATTTGAACTATGATTGTAAATAGCAAATAAGAATCCAGGAGAGCCTCCAACGAACAAAGTAAAAATTACACTTTATTAGGTTAGATTAAAAGCAACATGAAACAGATAAAAACAGATAAAATCCTGGGCCATACTGAACATCTATGTGGACTGCCGATTTTTCCTTAAAGGGACACTGAACCCAATTTTTTTTATTTGTGATTCAGATAGAGCATGCAATTTTAAGCAACTCTCTAATTTACTTCTATTATCAAATTTTCTTCATTCTCTTGGTATCTTTATTTGAAATGCAAGAATGTAAGTTTAGATTCCGGCCCATTTTTGGTGAACAACCTGGGTTATTCTTGCTGGTTTGTGGATAAATTTATCCACCAATAAAAAAGTGCTGTCCACAGTTCTGACCATAAAAAAGCTTAGATGCCTTCTTTTTCAAACAAAGATAGAAAGAGAATGAAGAAAAATTGATAGAAAGTTAGAAAGTTGCTTAAAATTGCATGTTCTATCTGAAATACGAAAGAAAAAATTTGGGTTCAGTGTCCCTTTAAGGCTCATACCTTCCACACTACAATAATCATCATTTGTATATGATTGTAAGGGGTATATTTAACAATGTGCGAATGGACATGATATGAAGTAGCGTATCATGTCCGCCGCACATCGATAAATTCCGACAGCATACGCTGTCGGCATTTATCATTGCACCAGCAGTTCTTGTGTCCCTTTAAGGAAAGAACAGCAGTCCAAAAAAAAATGGGTTTCATATCCCTTTAACCAAGGGCTAGAAGTGTAGCACTACAATATTAATGCCTTTGTACTCATATTAAAAGTCCAAAGATATTTTTCATCACTCGAGCAATGGGCTAGGACATGCTAACATCTGCATCATTGCTAAAATCTCCTATTAGTCCTATTTCCCTCTCTTACTTCCAAGACTTCTCACAATTTGCTCCTGTGGGGTGTTAGAAAAAAAGGCACTGAAAAGTGCCTTTACATTGCGGTCTATGGGGAACTTTGTGTAAATATTTATGTCTATGATTATATACATATATATTTATGTGTTAAAATTATATACACATAAAAACACATACATATACTGTATATGTATATATTTATATATATATATATTTATATTTGCTGCACATCGCTGCGCAACTTACCCACTTCGCTGTGCCATGGCATGAAAACGAGGCTCCCATTGGAGCCTATGAAAGCGCGCTCTCATGAGTGCAAAGCTTACATGCAATGCGAACACAAGGTAGCGTTCACATTGTGAGCCATTTCGAATACCAGCACACAAGACCCTTGGGGGCATATTTATCAAAGTGCGAGCAGACATGATACAATGTAGCCTATCATGTCCCCTGCACATTGATAAATGCCGACAGCATACGCTGTCGGCATTTATCATTGCACAAGCAGTTCTGGTGAACTGCTTGTGCAATACCATCCCCTGGAGATTTGCGGTCGCTAGTAGGGGGTGTCAATCAACCCAATCGTATTCGATCAGGTAAATTTTTGTACGCCGCCTCAGAATAGGCGGACAAGTTGTGAAGCAGTGGATTTTAAACAAGGGCCATTCGGAGCTTGATAATTCGGCCTCATTCGGAGCTTGATAATTCGGCCCCATAGGGGTCAATTTATCAAACTCCGTATGGAGCTTGATGCCCCGTGTTTAAGGCTCACCAGAAACAGAAGTTATGAAGCAGCGGTCTAAAGACTCCTGCTCCATAACTTGTCCGCCTGCTCTGAGGCCGCGGACAGAAATCAACGAGATCAAATACGATTGGGTTGATTGACATCCTTGAGGAAACCCCCTTGCTTTAAAATTATCAAATAAATATGTGTGATGTAAGTTATGAGTACTTCCAGATATCCTGTATGCAGTACTTGAACATAGACAGAGTGGAGTCATTCACTTCTCTGAAAGAGCAGCATTTGATAGTGGCGCAGTTGTAAAAAGACTGTTGATAAAACACATACTTTCAAGAAAAAAAACATTATTGTAAGTATGGAGAGTTGACTTTATGAGTAATGCTTTGTAAGGAAAACAACAACACTTAAATCTTCCATTGACCACTCAATTACACACACCTGTAAGGTAATCTACCTATAATACAGTTTGTGCTACTAATCTAATGTTGACAATTCACAAGTTAAAGAAATCTTTTCCTTTCCTTCTCTCTTATTTTTATTTTTTTTAATTGGGTAGCCTCACTTACAGGTGTGTATAATTGAGTAGTCATGCATGTGGCCGTTGCATCTGATTATGTGCTCAGTGTAGCCCAAAACATCACTGTATATAGACATTGCATCTTAATAAACGACGTTGTGTTCTTTTAAAACAGAAGTGCTGTTGTTTTCCTTATGAAGTTCCTCTATATAGTTGGGGTGAGCAGAGACCCTGTTCACAGCATAGACTCTAAGGGCTCGATCAGATATGCGGTGTCGCCCGCAAAAGCTGACTTCGCCAATTATTTTGTGAATCTAGCGATCACATATATGGCACCGCATACTAGTGTGGCGTGTATATTTTACTCGCCGCTCGCTGTTTTTACTCCCATAAACTAACATAGAACCGGCATCGCAAATTGGTATCATATAGTCAGCGCAAGGACTTCCGCGGCGAGAATGGAGAAATGTTACTCCATTTTAACCTTGCCACACATAGACAGGCGCAGAAAGCCTTGCGCTGAGTAATATGTACCTCTCAACCACCATCCCCCACCACAATAACTAATAAATGTATTAACCACTAATCTGTTAACCCCCACATTGCAAAGTATCTAATAAAGTTATTAACCCCAAATCCACCACCCACCCACAACACAAAGTATCTGATTACACTATTAATCCCTTATCCGCCAACCTCCCACAATGCATTCTACCAAATTAACCTATTAACCCCTAAACCACCAATCCCCCACAAGGCAAAGTATAAATCTAATCACTAAGCCCCCTAACCTAACATCTCCTACGTTAACCCAAATTAACTAGAATTACATAAAATAAAAAAGACTACCTTTAAAAATTGCTTAAAATTACAAAAATAAAAAAATCTTCATTTTTCATATTTTTGGGGGGATGGTTTTTTTTAGGGCTTTTTATTTTTTTTAATGGGCACTAAAGAGCTGATTGCCCTTTTAAGGGCAATGCCCATACAAATGCCCCTTTAGGGTCAATGGGTAGATTAGATTTTTTTTTATAGTTAATTTTTTTTCTGTTATCTTAGATTTTTTTTATTTTTTGTAATCTTAGGTTTTTTATTTTAATTTAATCTTAGATTTTGTTTAATTTTTATGTAAAAATATGATTTTTTATTTTTGGTAATTTTAAGAAATGTGTAAAGGTAGTCTTTTTTATTTTATGTAATTATAGTTAATTGGGGTTAACTTAGGGGGTGTTAGGTTAGTCGGCTTAGTAATTAGATTCATATTTTGCATTATGGGGGGTTGGCGGTTTAGGGGTTAATATGTTAATTAAGTATTTTGCTATGTGGGGGGGTTGTCGGTTTAGGGGTTAATAGTGTAATTAGATACTTTGCGTTGTAGGTGTGTGGCGGATTAGGGGTTAATACTTTTATTAGCTAGTTTGCGATGTGAGGGTTGGCGGATTGGGGTTAATAGTTTAAATAGGTAGATTGCGTTTTGGGGGATGGCGGTTTAGAGGTTAATACATTTTATTAGTAGTTGCGATTTGGGGGGATGACAGATATAGGGGTTAATGCTTTTATTAGTAGTTGCAATGTGGGGGGATGGCGGATATAGGGGCTTTGACGTGTCAGGTTCATTTTTTGGGGGCGGGTTAGGTTTTTACAGGTGATTAAACATTTATTTGTTTTTTACTTAGTCGCCGGCAGTTCATAAACTGCTGTAAGTCACTGATGACTCCAGATATGTGTATTTCCGGACATTTCTGAACCTCGCCAGTTTATCTGACGGCAGTTTATGGGTAAACAAAAAAAAAACATCTCTGCTTACAGTTGTAATTTTTTTCTTTCAGTTAATAGTCAAACAAAAGACTTTTCTGACCTGGTTTGCAGTTTACCCAAAACTGCAAGTTTTTTATCTGGCGGCGCCATTTATGTGATTCACCCGATTTGCGAGGTGAACTTACGGGCGGCCTGGGTTTCAGCAGTTGGGATGAAACCTACGCCGCATATGTAATCTCGCCCCTAGTATAAGTTTATGTGTATGGACTGAGTGCTGAGCTCTTTCTGTATATTATAGCTTCTGATATGTACATACTAGTAATCTCTTACAAATACAAGTAGAGATGAGTTATTATATCTAATATTTTGTATTTATTTTCTTTAAATATTATTAATTTTTTCAGCTAAGTTAAATAAATATTTAAAATACAGTCTATTTAGTATAAAAAGATACTACAGTAGGGGTATATAAAAGGACCAATGCTGGGAGGTATTTGCAAATATTATTATAATTACCTGGAAGATGGAGAGACATAGGACCACTCATTTGAAAGAAGTTGATTGCTACTGTCAAGTAAGGGATTACATGTTCAGCTATGTATTGAGGGTTGCAAAGGAATATCCCTTTTGATTGAATGGTATCACTGTTGCTATGGTGATTATATGAGAACCACCTGGGCGTGTGACTTTCATTTGAAAAAGGGGCCTCTCCTCCATAAATTTGCTAACAGAAGTAAATTGGAAAAATAGTTAAACGAAAAAAACTGAGTTTCATGTCTATTTTAAAGAGGGTATAAAGCCTTCATTTTAAAGAGAGTAATCCTTCCATATGAATGGGAATTGTGTGTGTGTGTGTGTTGTATGCTACCACTAGCCCCCAATACAGTAAATAATTCAGGTAGCTAAATTCCATTTATAAGACATTTACTTTATAGTGACGATCATATGAGATCCCTCATTGGTATATTAATAGGTAACACTTACTTAAAGGGACATGAAATACAATTTTTTTCTTTCATGATTTTAAAAGAGCATGCAATTTTGAACAACTTTCCAATGTACTTCTATTTTCAATTTGCTTAATTCTCTTGATATCCTTTGTTGAAAAGCATATCTAGATAGGCTCAGTAGCTGCTGCTTGGTGGCTGAATACAGATGCCTCAAGTGATTGGCTCACCCATGTGCATTGCTATTTCTTCAACAAAGGATATCTAAAGAATTAAGCAAATTAGATAATAGAAGTAAAAGGAGCCTCGGAAGGAATGGAATTGAGGGCAGGGGCGTATGACCACACTGCAGGCCAATAGCAGTGGGTTGCTGGACAGATTACCAGGAGGAGGAGCTGGGGGAAAGAGAAAGTGGGTGTTGAGGCGGAAGCCAGCAGCAGTTTCCCTTGTGAAGCGGGAAAAGCTGGCGATCAGGATGGAGAGCGTGAGCCTGTTGCTGGAGTGGGTAAAGACCTTGGTTGCGGAGAAAGGTGTTACCTGGCTCCAGCAGAGGCTCTTCGACGAAGGCGGCAGTTCCGGAGTGAGGACGGCTGAGGAGGAGCCGACGGGAGCATTCGGGCAGGAGGGCAGCACGGTCGGCCGGTGAGGCGGTCCAGGCCGCCGGTGCAGCTTAGCCCAGGTATCCGGAGGAGATCAGGGAGCCAGGGGAGGCCAGATCTGGCCAGAGGGGGAGAGAGCAGGAGATCGGGAGGACAGAAGAGGGCCGCAGAGGCACTAAGCACATCCCCAGTGGGGACAGCGGAGAACAGCGGAGGAAGGCTGAGACTCAGGGTTGCAGGGAGAGGTAACGTCACTGGCGATGGGGTAGCGGGGGGGAGAAACAAGGGCGCAGGAGGCCGCATTAGGTGGGGGGGAGGGTGTGGTGGCAGTAGCCAGGAGCGGGCTGATAAGGAACCGGGGGGGGGGGCAGCAGGAGGGGGGCTGAGATGGAGGAGAGGATAGCTAGTGGCAGTGAGGGAGCAGGTGTGCGTAGTGTGAGAGGTGGGGGAGGGGAAGGGGGGGATCTTGAGAGGGCAGGCAAGGGGGAGAAGCCAGAAGAAAAAGGGAGTAGGTGCAGAGGGGAGACCTGCAGAAGCAAGGAGTGGCAGGCGTAGTGCAAGTGGAGACTTGAGAGGGATGGATGAGGCTATTGAAGTATTGGTGCAGGATATTAGGGAAATGGACAGGAGGGAAGGGGGTGGGGGTGCGGGTGGTAGGGGAGCTAGGAGGGGGGTTGTGGCATGGAAAAAAGGAGTGGGGAAAAAAGGGTGGAGGAAGGGGTTAATCAAGAAAGTGATTTGTCTGATGTTTGTGTTGCAGATCTGGAGGAGTCGGACGGCATCCTGGCGGAGGCGCCGGGGTTGCCTGTGGAGCAGTCATCATCTCAGGAGCTGGAGGAGGACGTCCTGTGGATGAATGAATCCTACAGTGACTTTGCAGGAGAGGAGTCGCAACTGGGGCAACAAACGGAACCGGAGAGCTCTGCACAGGTTGGAGAGATGGCTGTGTTAATGCAGCTACTGCATTGCCTGGGGGGGCAGGAAGCTCAGGTTGGGCAGCAGGAGGGGGTTAGGAGGGCTGAGCGAGGTAGAGGCAGGGGGGGGATCGGGAGGACACTAGGGGGCAAAGACATCATTCACCTCATTCTTCACAGAGGACGGTTGGAGGTACAGACAGGAAGGGCAGAGGGGACAGGAGCAGGTGTGTACGGCAGAGGGAGAGATCCTGGATGCTGAGGAGGGACTACAGGGAGCGGGAAAGGTACACGTCCCCCACATGGGGCAGGCTGGATAGAGGTCACGAGCATACACGTAGGAGGGAAGGTTCCATGTCTCGCAACAATGGTGGAAGGGGGAGAAGGACCACAAGCGACATGGTGGAGAAGAGCAGAGGAGCTACAATGGTGGTCCAGGAGACTGAGGCAAGGCCGCCAGGTGAGATGGCGGGTTCCTTGCAAGGGGTGAGGGAAAAGGAGGAGGCAGGGGGAGTGTATGATGTGGTGGTGAAAGGTTTGAAGGAGCTGGTGGCTCAATTGGAAGAGAAAAGGAAGATGGGTGGAGCTGGGGGGAACAGCGTTGAGGGAGTGGCGGGAGCATGGGTACCGCCAGTTAGTGAGGTTAGTGTATCGGCGGTTGGAGGCCCCCCGGGGAGTGCGGCAGGAGGAGAGGTGTTGAAAGTGGCAGATCAAGCACTGCAAAGGCCTTGCTTGTGCTCGGTGGGGCAGTTAGGCATTCATTTGAGTAAAGAGGTTAAGGAAAAGATTTGGAAGCGAGAGTTTGTTGATTTGTTGTCGTTGTTGCCCTTAGACCACTTTATTGAGATAAAGGAGGATCCTAAGGTGAAACAGGGGAAGAAGGAGGAGAGAAAGAAGAAGTGGAGGAAATTATCAAAGACTTTTTCAAACTGGTCCAGGGCTTTTTGTATATTGGCCAGTGTGATGGGGGAGAAGTTCCCTGACCAGAGTTTAGCCATGTTCTGCTATTTCGATGAAATAGCAGGAGCTCAGAGGACATATGGGGGCCTTGCTTGGTGGCGGTACGATGAGCAGTTCCGCCAGAGGCTGGCGGTACATCCAGAGATGCGGTGGGATGACCGTGAGATGGGTGTGTGGTTGGAGTTGATGACTCCGTTGAGGGGGCAGTCCTTTCGGAGTGGAGGAATGGGGGGTAGCGGGCCGGTGGTGGGGGCCATCGCAGTGGCAATTTAAAAAGGCCTGTGCTTCCAGTTTAATGAAGGGGCATGTAGGTTCGGAACGGCGTGCAAGTACAAGCACAAGTGCTCGGGTGTGAGGGAGCGTACTCTGGGGCAAAATGTTTCCGGAAGGGAAAGGGGGGTGGAAAAGGAGTTCTGCTGCGGGCGCGGACCCCAGTGAGGGTAAGAGAGATGGTCCCGTGGCTAAGGCAGTACAGTAGGAGAAGGGGGAAAGTGGGGGATGCGGAGTTGTTGCTGGCGGGCTTCAGTTCAGAGTTCGTATCCCTTTTAAAGGGACAAGGGTCTCGGGGGTTCCGGGGAATTTGAAATCGGCTGAGCAATTTCCGGAGGTGGTACGGGGGAAGTTGGAGAAGGAGGTGTCACTTGGGAGGATGGCGGGACCCTTTAAGGATCCGCCGTTGCCAAATTTTAGGGTGTCCCCGTTAGGGGTGGTCCGGAAGAAAACGGTAGGGCAGTTTAGGATGATTCACCATTTGTCTCATCCTAAAGGCTCATCGGTCAATGATGGGATTGACCCGACCTTGACAGCAGTGCGCTATGCGTCCTTTGATAAGGCGTTGAGGGTGGTCAAGAGGGTGGGGGTAGGAGCATTGCTGGCAAAGGTGGATGTGGAGGCAGCCTTTCGGCTTTTACCGGTTCACTCTGTGTGTCACCATTTGTTGGGTTGCCATTTTCAAGGGGAATTTTTTGTGGATTTGTGCTTACCCATGGGATGCTCCATATCCTGTGCGTACTTTGAAAAATTCAGTACCTTTGTGGAATGGGTAGTGAAATAAAAGGCAGGCAGGACTTCGGTTGTCCATTACCTGGACGACTTCCTGTTTGTAGGGGCGGCTGGTTCGGGAGTTTGCGAGGCTTTGTTGGAGACCTTTGAGGAGGTGGCGGGACAATTTGGGATACCTAATTCCCCAGGGAAGATGGAAGGGCCGGTCACTAAGTTGCGTTTTCTGGGGATCCAGATTGACTCAGTGTTGATGGAATGCTTGTTGGCTTGGGAGAAGATGGAATACCTGAGAGGGGTCATTGCTGTGATGCTGGGTAAGGAGAAAGTTTCGTTGAGGGAGTTACAATCACTTCTCAGCAAGTTGAATTTTGCCTGCCGGGTGATTCCGGTAGGGAGGGTGTTTGGGAGGCGTCTAGCACTGGCAATGGTAGGGGTGAAGGCACCACACCATAGGATCCGTCTTTCAAAAGATTTGAAGGAGGATCTGAGAGTGTGGTTGGTGTTCTTGGAGGAATTTAATGGGCGGTCGTTCATTCGGGAGGGTGTGGTGTCGAATGAGGTGTTACACCTATATATGGATGCGTCGGGGGCCCATGGCTTTGGGGCATACCTGGATGGCAGGTGGTGTGTAGATACATGGCCTGAAGCGTGGAGGGAAAAAGGTTTGACCAAGAACTTGGTGTTTTTGGAATTGTTCCCATTGGTGGTGGCGGTGATAGTGTGGAAAGAAAATCTGAGAGATATGAGGGTGACGTTCCATTCTGACAACCTGGGAGTGGTATTTGCTATCAACAAGATGACAGCGAAGTCGAGGCCAGTGATACGGCTCCTTTGAGTGTTTGTTTTGGAATGCTTGAGGGGGAATGTGTTTTTTCGGGCTGTGCATGTGCCGGGGAAGCAGAATGTGATTGCTGACTCTCTCTCCCGGTTGCAGTGGCAGAAGTTTCGGGACGCAGCCCCGGAGGCGGAGTTGGAGGGGGCAGAATGCCCCCGGGCATTGTGGCAGATGGACTTCTTAGAGGATTAAAGTTAATGAGGAGGGCATTAGCCCAGAGTACTTTAAAAGCCTACGTGCCAGTGTGGGAGAGGTGGTTCCATAGGATGTACAGAAATGGGGTTAGGATGTCCAAAGAGGAGTGGGTGTGGTACTTAGTGGAATGGGTGGAGGAATGGAAGGAGGTGAGAATGTCGAAATCCATGGTGAATTGGCAGGTGGCGGCATTAGCCTTTCTGTTTAAGCTGATGGGGTTGGTATGATCAGGTTATTTGCTATAGGGGGCGAGTGTTGCCCGGTAGGATCATTGGTGGAGTATCTGAGGGTAAGGCCAGGAGGTGAGGGCCCTTTACTGAGGCATGAGGATGGAGGAGCATTATCAAAATATCAGTTTGGGGCGGTGCTAAGGATGGCATTGGAGGCAGCGGGGGTGGATCCAAGGGACTTCGGATGCCACTCCTTTAGGATAGGCATGGCAACTGAGGCGCATGAACTGGGTTTGAGTGAGGAGGTGGTGAAGAAGGTGGGGAGGTGGAAATCGGGGTGTTTTAGGCGTTATATCCGACCAAACATGATAGTATAGTTCTTGTATTTCCTGACAGGTCCAGTGCAGTGTTGGATAGTGGGCCACTCTTTCGTTTATTGGGCGAGGAAGGCGGCAGCAGTAAAAGAAGGGGGGATCCAGTTGGGACTTCCTCGGGATCAAGTCGGGGTAAAATGGTTTGGGGTGAGAGGGCTCCGATGGGATGGGGTCATAGCTACAGTGTATAATTACGCCAGGCTGTATAGGCCTCCTGACATTTTAGTGATCAACGCTGGGGGAAATGACTTAGGGTTCATGGCACAGAAGGATTTGATTGAGCAGTTGAAAGGGGGCATGAGGAGGTTGAAGGTGTTGTTTCCGAAGGTGGTAATTGTATGGTCAGAAATTGAGACCAGGTTGGAGTAGCGTTCAGCATGGGATGTCAGGAGGCCTTGACTTATCCAGAAGAAAAGTTAATAGAACTATATCAGGTTTTGTATATCAGTTGGGGTGTTTTGGCATTCGCCATGTTGAGTTTAAGGGGGAGTCGGGTAGATGCTTTTTTCTTAAGGATGGGGTGCACCTCAATGAGGTAGGGTTGCACCTATTTAATTTTAACCTGAAGAAAGGGGTACAGAAGGCCTTTGCCCAGGTGGGCGGAGTCCGACGGTAGGTCGGTCTGTGGCGGGTGCTGGCCTTATCAGGCGAGTTTTAAGTTGAAATGGTACCTCATCGGACGATGGGAGAGAGTTTAAGAAAAGGGGGCGTGCCTGGCAGTAGCACATGTGGTGGATGATGGGCAGCACCCCAGGGTTTGTAACCACATTGGTTAAGTGGTTGTTTTACTTGTAAACACTTGTTTGTGTTAATAAATGCGGGGTGCGGCCTTTTGTTACCCCAACTCTGGTTGTGTATTATTAGGTTGCATGAAGAGTGCCGAGTGTGTGAGTCAAAGGAGCCCCGGAAGGAATGGAATTGAGGGCATGGGCGTATGACCACACTGCAGGCCAATAGCAGTGGGTTGCTGGGCAGATTACCGGGAGGAGGAGCTGGGGGAAAGAGTAAGTGGGTGTTGAGGTGGAAGCCAGCAGCAGTTTCCCTTATGAAGCGGGAAAAGCTCCCTTCCTTTGTTTTAAGGATTCGAGGTTGTCGCAGCTGGGGCAGGTGCTGGCATTATCAGGCGAGGTTTAAGTTGAAATGGTACCTCATCGGACAATGGGAGAGAGTTTAAGAAAAGGGGGAAGCCTGGCAGTAGCCAGTGGAAGGCACGTGTGGTGGATGATGGGTGGCACCCCAGGGTTTGTAACCACATTGGTTAAGTGGTTGTTTTACTTGTAAACACTTGTTTGTGTTAATAAATGAGGGCTGTGGCCTTTTGTTACCCCAACTGTGGTTGTGTATTATTGGGTTGCATGAAGAGTGCCGAGTGTGTGAGTCAATTGGAATGTTGTTTAAAATTGTATTATCTGTCTGAATCATGAAAGAAAAAAAATTGGGTTTCATGCCCCTTTAGGTGAAAACATTTGTGGGTTTTAAGCATATTAACTAAAAATATCAGATATAAACATTCATATCTTTTTTTTTATATAAAATGTAGTTTATTTTTATAATGTGATATAATTTGGATGGATATTGGTCCATTGCATAATTATGAAATATTTTGGCATGGTATTATTTAACCAAAATGAGGATGTGCAAAAATAATGTATTATGGCTTGCAATTAGGCCAAAAGGCAGTACCTCACTTCTGGGCTATATTGTGTATTCATTAGACATGTGCACGAGCAAAAATTTGATTAGTCCAAAAGATTTTTTCATATTTTTAAAAATGATCAGCTTGTCTGAATTTCATTCTTATGTGTATTCGTTTTGAACGAATATTGGTATTTGGATTCATTACAGTTATTTCCAATGGAAACAGATTTTGACAAAGATCTACATTCTAAAAGATGAACAGTTTAAAGAACCTATCTTTCAATGCCAAAAGAACAAACAGGGGTGAATCCTAATCCATTATAAAAGTTTATCTAATATTTTTTTCTACAAAAGTCAACATTAAAGTCTATAAGGATGTTTGTAGTTAAATACTTTGATAAGATTTTCTAAAGGATTGTTATCTACCATATAACAACCCTATTTGTAGCCTACCTTTACTTTTCTGGACCTCCTGAATTTGTGATTTGCATCTGACCCTTTTAAATCAAAGTGATTGAAAATGGCTGAGCATTTCCTAGACTCCAACATCCCTATGACAGGTTAAGGCTTAACTGACTAAAAACAACATTTACTGCCTGGCTGTCCCTAAACATCAATCATTAGTAATTCTATGGCTGGATTGAACAGGGGGTATGGACACATGTATAGTGAGAGCCCTGTACATCATTACAAACTAAGGAGCTCATTAGTCAAACTTATATAGCAACTTTCCTGCTTTCCTGGCCATTCCTGTACCTTTTTGGGGGGCAAATGGTAGGAACGAACAAACAAAGCGATTTGCTCAAGCAATCACTCTTTCTTTGTATATTTCATCCTATAATGTATTCCTCTGCTCATATAGTGGAAAAATCTCCAAATTGACATAAATTCAGCCTAATTTGGAATTTGGACCTGGAGCAGCTATATTCAAACTTGCTGTTTCTGTGATCTTCAATTTAAATGACCAACTGTTCGTTTATTTATCATTCAGTAAAGCTTTCAAAAGACTTTAGTTGTGCATTGTTTCTGTTCCTGCATTCTGAGTTCCACACACCCCAACCTCCTCACACATATAAATATACAAAGTACGAAACTAATTTGTTAGTTACACATAACTGTAAAAAACAGAATTAGAATTTGTAAAATCACAATCCCAAATACACTGCTGTATAGAAAATAAAATACAAAATAGAAAGTGCAAAGTGTAAATGTAATAAAATTTAATATGAAGTGTAAAGTAATATAAAATACAAAGCACAAAGTGTAAATGCTGCAGAACTCTCATTTCATACAGTTTTTTATTGCACTGGGCTTGTCTCTCCTTCACATACAGAAATGCAGGGAATGCCCCTTAAAGAAGAATAGCACAATCTGACTTTTAAGAATTTCACTTGGGATTTTGCAGTGCTGGAGGATCATTTTAGATCATGTCAACTGAGCAGGAAAGCAGAACCAGAACCATACGACAAAGCCCAACGAGTGTACAGAAGAATAGTAAAGAAGCAGGCTAAGGTCAGGAACCATGATACTTAGCCAAGTGTCAAAAGAATGGAAATCCAGATAGTAGTTACAGAGGTAAGCAACAAAATACATAGTCCAGAATGATGATTTCCCTTACAAACTGAGCAAAGGGGTTAATTCAAAATAACTGTAATGTAACCTTTAGATGTGTGAAAAGGGGGTTGCATCTGCCAGTTTTGTTTGGATTCACAGTTTCTATCCTAATAACTAACTAGTACTTATTTAACAACTGAAAACAAGTTTCTGTACCTTTTCTATTGAAAACTTTTAGTGACCGAATTCATTTTGGAATGTAATCATTTGAAAAATATTTTGGAAATATTTGAATTGACCCCTATGATAGTATAAATAGCAATATTCTAAGCACAGAAGATCGCCTTCGCCCAGGCATCCAGCCACTGTGAGGTCACACCTCTCTCCCAGGAAGGTTGCCTCCGAGGGAGTAAAAATTGAATGATCTCACCATATCATGTGTGACAATGTTGTCCCACAGATACGCTTAATACAGCTGCACTGGAATGCCTCAGCAGCAAAACAAGTATTATGACTCTTAGTGACTGAGAGAGTTTTTTTGCTGCTTGGGCAAGATTACATATGCTTTAAGACAGATTCACCAAGCGCCTGCTGAAAATGACCCTTAGCTCAGATAAATTGACCCCTAGTGGTCAAAAAAAGGGAAACAAAATGATTCAGAACTCTATCAGAGCGCCAACTTAAGAAGGCAGGGTCTTGGATACACCAAAAACTTCACAAATGTATTTTAGTGTATTTATTATAATACAATAAAAACAATAATAAACGGTGGACTTGCAACAATGTTCATGTGTGTTTTTACCAGTATTAATGGAGCCCAATATTGTACTTAAACAGGTTTGAGAACCTTGAGAAAGGTCATTTCGGACCGAAACGCGTTGGCTGGTAAGTGTTATTTCACATTATTCACATATCTGTAGCAATCTACACTATTATATATTTTTTCGGCAGAGGGACCGTGAGCTAGCAAGCAGAGGGAACAAAGGCTTGAAAAGGCTGAGGGACCATACACTTGAGGGCAAAGGGACCCAGGGCTGCCTGAAAAATCTCGCACGCATAGGACTGTGAGGATATTTAAACTTAACATTTTTTGCAAACAGAATCTTTGATTTTTACTTAACACCACTCATCTTCAAATGAACTATTTTGACATTTTTTATACAGTTTTGGAACTAGCACTGAATTGAGGATTATTCACCAGATTGTTTTTCACTGCATTATTTTCACAAGTATATATTTTTTCACTTGAGTATTTTACTTTGTTCTCTTTTCACGTTTTTTGAAAGGATTATTTTAGCACGTTTTTTTGAAAGGATTTCAAATTAGGCTATGTATTGGTTTTAGGAAGTCCCTCTAACATTGTAAAAAAAATTTTTACTTTTAAATTGTCACAGCAATTTTTTGCATCACTGAACAACGATATTAATCACGTTTATCTATCTATTTACACACATTTGTTGACTTGTATTTTAACTGCCACACAAGGATCTAGGATCCATTTTGAGGATTTCAATCAGGTTACCGAATGATATTGATAGATAGGAGATATTGAGAGTTTAATTATACTCTGTTCTCCACTTAAACCGCGGAAAGTATTATTTGAGACATACAGGTTATCCCACTTCGTGCTTTGCTAAAGGGAGTTTCCCAGACCGTCAGAATTTTTTAATCTGCATACAAGCAGTTATTAGTGTCAACAGTGAGTATATTGGCTCCAATGAATGGTTGGAAGAATTACTAGACTGTTAACATGGATCCATGAGGGACTTTTAGATTGTTTTACTTTTAAAAAGATTTTCTGTTTTTTAATATCCTTAAAATCCTGAGGATTGTGATTTTTAAATAAACCATTTGTCAATTTTAGCTATCAATACTGTTTAAGTACAATATTGGGCTCCATTAATACTGGTAAAAACACACATGAACATTGTTGCAAGTCCACGTTTATTATTGTTTTTATTGTATTATAATAAATACACTAAAATACATTTGTGAAGTTTTTGGTGTATCCAAGACCCTGCCTTCTTAAGTTGGCGCTCTGATAGAGTTCTGAATCAAGATTACATATGCAACGTCGTTCGCAAATGCCGGCAACGCCGGTTTTTACGCGGATTTGGTATCACATATACAGCGCTGCATATAAATGTGGTGCGTATATTTCACCTGTCGCCTACAATTTTTACTCCCATAAGCTAACATAGAACTGCATCGCAAATCGGTATCACATATTCAGCGCAGGACTTACGTGTCAAAAATTGAGAAATGTTACTCCATTTTCACTTCGCCACACATAGGCAGACGCAGCAAGACTTGCGCTGAGTATGTGAGCACCGTAACCCCCTGAAAATAGTACTTAACACCTGCGCAATTACTATCTACCTTTGGAAAATAACAAACCCCTAACGCATGCGCAATATCTATCTACTTGTCAACCGTCATCCCCCCACCGCAATAACTAATAAACTATATTAAACCCTAATCCTCCAAACCCCACATCGCAAAAATCTAATTAATCTATTAACCCCTAAACCGCCATCACCCCAAAACGCAGTATACCTTAATAAACTATTAACCACTAATCCGCCATTCACCCATATAGCAAAGTACCTACTTTGCAATGTGGGTTAATGGCAGATTAGGGGTTAATAGCTTTAATAGGGGCTTTGCGATGTGGGTGAATGGCAGATTAGGGGTTTATACATTTATTAGGTAGTTTGCAATATTGGGGTTGGCGGATTAAGGGGTTAATACTTTTATTAGGCAGATAACAATGTGGGTCAATGGCGGATTAGGGGTTAATAGTTTAATTAGGTATATTGCGTTGTGGGGGGATGTCGGTTTAGGGGTTAATACTTTTATTATTAGTTTTGATGTGGGTTTGATGGCGGATATAGGCGTTTTACTTGTCGGGTTTATTTTTGGGAGGTGGGTTAGACTTTTACGAGAGATTTGAAATTTTTTTTATTTTCTTAGGCGCCGACAGTTTCTAAGTTGCCGTAAGTCACTGGCGACTCCAGATATTTATATTTACGCTCATTTTGGACATTGCTAGTTTATCTGACACAGCACCTTATGAACTGCCGTCGGGGTTTATATGATACCCCGATGTGCAAGGTGAAATTACGGGCAGCGGGTTTCATCAGTTGCGCTGCATATGTAATCTCGACCAATATGTGCTAAATACAATATCTGCTGCATACAATATGTGCTGCATACAATGGGCTAAATTATGAGCTATTTACAAGTTGAAAGTAAAAAGTTTTTGATTGCGCACTAACCCGGCATGTGCAAAAAGCCGTAGTTAGAATATTGTGACCACGTTAACGTATTGCACCATAAACTTCAATGGAACACTAAAAGTGAAAGAAGAACAAACTAACACTCTTACTTGTGCGCAAATTTGATCGTATTTTCTCCAGTGCGCTAACCCGACATTAAATATTAATATTTCACATTCCAATGTTCTTCACATAGAATAATATGTTCTATTTATTCATAAATACATATTTATATGTATATCTGATGTTTTTTTAGTAAAATATATATCTATACCTATATGTATGGATGATTATATATGGGTATAGATAAATACAGATATATACTATATATATAGGAATATCTATTTATAAATACTATATTAAATACGGTATACAGTACATATATTCCCCTATGTGAAGAACAATGGAAAGTGAATTATTTACAGTACAAACACAGTTAAACACTTTATTAAATAGGAATATTGCATTTGTACTACATACAATATCTGGTGCTTACAAGGGGCTAGATTACAAGGTGGCTGTTTGGGCGCAGGTTAAATTGCGCTCATATTACAAGTTGAGCGCGATCGTGTGAGCACAATCATAATTTGCGCTAGAATATAATTACCACAATCTCAGAGCTGTGAGTTGCACAAAACACATCAAAAATACATTACAAAGTACACCTACATTCATAACACCATCTAATAAAATGTATTCAAAACAAATATCGCACACAAAAGTTATAAGTGCTCAAAGATATGAGATCTCCGATGTTAGAGAAAAAAAGGCAGGCAAAGCACTTTAACTTAGAGATACATACATATACAGTACATCTCCAAAGATGGATATGTATGTATATATAAATGTCTATATAGGTGTACATATGTATTTATATGTGTATATATATATGTATTTAGACATATATACACACATATAAACACATAAATACATATGTACACATATATAGACATATATAGAAGTGTATTGGAGCCCTTTGCAATTAAATAGATAAAAATATGTAAAAGCATATTTATGCAATATTAATTTTAAATAAATTGTTATAATGTGTATGTGTAAATATTTCACATTCTAATGTTCTGCTCGTAGCAGAATACGTTCTATGGCCTCTAGTTATCAAGCCGTCAACCTCAAATACGCTGGAATTCCGCAGCGTATTTGTGGCGAGGCTGATTCGCCTTAGTTATCAAGCCCTACACACCAGCAAAAGTAGAATTTAGTGACGTAAGCTTCGATCCGCCGGACTCAGTCCGACACAGATCGATTCTTACGTAACTCCAGATGTTTTGCACACACGTTCGGCACTTTTCCGTCCCAGCGTACCTGGTTTTCAATCCGACGCCCTGGAGGCGGCGGATCCCATAGGAATCAATGGGAGTCTGACCATAGCGAAAGTTCATGTTCGCTGCTGCCAGATATCCCATTGATTCCTATGGGAGAAGTCCACACCTAACACCCTAACATGTACCCCGAGTCTAAACACCCCTAATCTGCCCCCCCCCACACCGCCGCAACTAAATAAATGTATTACCCCCTAAACCGCCGCTCCCGGACACCGCTGCCACTCTAATAAACTGATAAACCCCTAAACCGCCGCTCCCGGACCCCACCGCCACTCTAATAAATATGTTAAACCCTAAACCTCCGCTCCCGGAACCCCGCCACCACCTACATAATACCTATTAACCCCTATCCTGCCCCCCCATACCGCGCCACCTATAATAAATTTATTAACCCTTATCCTGCCGATCCCGTACCCCGCCGCAACAAAATAAATTGTTTAACCCCTAAACCGCCGCTTCCGGACCCCGCCCCAACCTATATTAAACTTATTAACCCCTAATCTGCCCCCCCTACACCGTCGCCACCTATAATAAATTTATTAACCCCTATCCTGCCCCCCTTACACCGCCGCAACTATAATAAAATTATTAACCCCTAAACCTAAGTCTAACCCTAACACCCCCCTAATTTAAATATTAAAGGGACACTCAGGTTAAATACATTTTTCATGATTCAGATACAGCATGTAATTTTAAACAACTTTCCAATTTACTTCCATTTAAAAAAATGTGCACAGTCATTTATATTTACAATTTTTGAGTGACCAGATCCTACTGAGCATGTGCAAGAATTCACAGACTATACGTATATGCATTTGTGATTGGCTGATTGCTATCACATGGTACAAGGGGAGTGGAAATATACATAACTTTGAAATTTGTTACAAAGAAATCTACTACTCATTTGAAGTTCAGACTAAGTGCTATTGCATTGTCTTGTTATCTTGCATTTGTTGATTATGCAAATCTAATGTGTTGACTGGTCCTTTAATTAAATACATCTAAATAAATATTATTCTTATTAACTAAATTAATCCTATAAATACTTACCTTTAAAATAAACCCTAATATAGCTACAATATAAATAATAATTATATTGTAGCTATCTTAGGATTTATTTTTATTTTACAGGCAAATATCAATTTTTTTAGCTAGGTACAATAGCTATTAAATAGTTATTAACTATTTAATAGCTACCTAGTTAAAATAAAGAGAAATTTACCTGTAAAATAAAAACTAACCTAAGTTACAATTACACCTAACACTACACTATCATTAACTAAATTATTCCTATTTAAAACTAAATACTTACCTGTAAAATAAACCCTAAGATAGCTACAATGTAATTAATAATTACATTGTAGCTATTTTAGGATTTATATTTATTTTACAGGCAACTTTGTATTTATTTTAGCTAGTTAAAATAGTTATTAAATAGTTATTAACTATTTAATAACTACCTAGCTAAAAGAAATACAAAATTACCTGTAAAATAAATCCTAGGCTAAGTTACAATTAAACCTAACACTACACTATTATTAAATTAATAAAATAAATTACCTACAAATAACTACAATTAAATACAATTAAATAAACTAACTAAAGTACAAAAAATAAAAAAACTGTTACAAAAAATAAAAAAAATAAGTTACAAACATTTAAAAAAGATTGCAACAATTTTAAGCTACTTACACCTAATCTAAGCCCCCTAATAAAATAACAAAACCCCCCAAAATAAAAAAATGCCCTACCCTATTCTACATTAAAAAGTTAACAGCTCTATTACCTTACCAGCCCTTAAAAGGGCCTTTTGCGGGGCATGCCCCAAAGAATTCAGCTCTTTTGCCTGTAAAAAAAAAATACCACCCCCAACATTAAAACCCACCACCCACACACCCCTACTCTAACCCAAACCCCCCTTAAATAAACCTAACACTACCCCCCTGAAGATCATCCTACCTTTAGCCGTCTTCAGCCTGCCAACCACCGATGGAACAGAAGAGGAGATCCGCAGCGGCTGAAGTCTTCATCCAAGGGGCGCTGAAGAAGTCTTCCATCCGACTGAAGTCATAATCCAAGGGGCGCTGAAGAAGTCTTCCATCCGATTGAAGTCATCATCCAGGCGTCATCTTCAATCTTCATCCATCCAGAGTGGAGCGGAGCCATCTTCAGACGAGCCGACACGGAGCCATCTTCTTCCACCGACGACTGAACGACGAATGACGGTTCCTTTAAGTGACGTCATCCAAGATGTGGCGTCCCTCGAATTCCGATTGGCTGATAGGATTCTATCAGGCAATCGGAATTAAGGTTGGAAAAATCTGATTGGCTGATTAAATCAGCCAATCAGATTGAAGTTCAATCGGATTGGCTGATCCAATCAGTCAATCAGATTGAGCTTGCATTCTATTGGCTGTTCCGATCAGCCAATAGAATGCAAGCTCAATCTGATTGGCTGATTGGATCAGCCAATCCGATTGAACTTCAATCTGATTGGCTGATTTAATCAGCCAATCAGATTTTTCCTACCTTAATTCTGATTGGCTGATAGAATCCTATCAGCCAATTGGAATTCGAGGGACGCCATCTTGGATGACGTCATTTAAAGGAACCGTCATTCGTCATTCAGTCGTCGGTGGAAGAAGATGGCTCCGCGTCGGCTCATCTGAAGATGGCTCGGCTCCGCTCCGGATGGATGAAGATTGAAGACGCCGCCTGGATGATGACTTCAATCGGATGGAAGACTTCTTCAGCACCCCTTGGATGAAGACTTTGGCCGCCGCGGATCTCCTCTTCTGTTCCATCGGTAGTCGGCTGGCTGAAGACAGCTAAAGGTAGGATGATCTTCAGGGGGGTAGTGTTAGGTTTATTTAAGGGGGGTTTGGGTTAGAGTAGGGGTGTTTGTGTGGTGGGTTTTAATGTTGGGGGGGTTGTATTTTTTTTTTACAGGCAAAAGAGCTGAATTCTTTTGGGCATGCCCCGCAAAAGGCCCTTTTAAGGGCTGGTAAGGTAATAGAGCTGTTAACTTTTTAATGTAGAATAGGGTAGGGTATTTTTTTATTTTGGGGGGCTTTGTTATTTTATTAGGGGGCTTAGATTAGGTGTAAGTAGCTTAAAATTGTTGTAATATTTTTTAAATGTTTGTAACTTATTTTTTTTATTTTTTGTAACTTATTTTTTTTTATTTTTTGTACTTTAGTTAGTTTATTTAATTGTAGTTATTTGTAGGTAATTTATTTTATTAATTTAACGATAGTGTAGTGTTAGGATTAATTGTAACTTAGTTTAGGATTTATTTTACAGGTAATTTTGTATTTCTTTTAGCTAGGTAGTTATTAAATAGTTAATAACTATTTAATAACTATTCTAACTAGCTAAAATAAATACAAAGTTGCCTGTAAAATAAATATAAATCCTAAAATAGCTACAATGTAATTATTAATTACATTGTAGCTATCTTAGGGTTTATTTTACAGGTAAGTATTTAGTTTTAAATAGGAAAATTTTATTTAATGATAGTGTAGTGATAGGTGTAATTGTAACTTAGGTTAGTTTTTATTTTACAGGTAAATTTCTCTTTATTTTAACTAGGTAGCTATTAAATAGTTAATAACTATTTAATAGCTATCGTACCTAGTTAAAATAAATTGATATTTGCCTGTAAAATAAAAATAAATCCTAAGATAGCTACAATATAATTATTATTTATATTGTAGCTATATTAGGGTTTATTTTAAAGGTAAGTATTTAGTTTTAAATAGGATTAATTTAGTTAATAAGAATAATATTTATTTAGATGTATTTAATTAATATTTTAGTTATGGTGGTGTTAGGGTTAGGGTTAGACTTAGGTTTAGGGGTTAATAATTTTATTATAGTTGCAGCGTTGTAGGGGGGGCAGGATAGGTGTTAATAAATTTATTATAGGTGGCGAGTGGCGACAGTGTAGGGGTGGGGCAGATTAGGGGTTAATAAGTTTAATATAGGTTGTGGCGGGGTCCGGGAGCGGCGGTTTAGGGGTTAAACAATTTATTTAGTTGCGGCGGGGTACGGGATCGGCAGGATAGGGGTTAATAAATATATTATAGGTGGCGGCGGTATGGGTGGGCAGAATAGGGGTTAATAGGTATAATGTAGGTGGCAGTGGGCTCCGGGAGCGGCGGTTTAGGGTTTAATACATTTATTATAGTTGCGGTGGGGTCTAGGAGCGGCGGTTTAGGGGTTAATAACTTTATTTAGTTGCGGGGGGCTCTGGGGGCGCCGGTATAGGGGGTAGAACAGTATAGTTAATGTGGGTGCTTAGTGACAGCTTGTCAATAAAGCTGTCAAAAAGCCGAAGAGCAGCGAGATCGGATGAGTGATAACTATCACAGTCCGCTGCTCATCGCCCCGTACTTGGTGCACTTCTTTTTGACAGATTTATTGATAACTTTGGCGAGATTTTTCAGGTCCGCGGCGGCGATGGTAGGCGAGCTTAGGCGGGCGTATTGGGCCGGCGAAGGCAGGTAAGTAGACACATTGATAACTAGGCCTCTTTGTGTTTTTAAAAAGATATTCCTTTATATATAAAGCGCTGCAGAATCTGTTAGCATTGCGGAATCTGTTAGCACTGCGGAATCTGTTGGTGCTCTACAAATAACCGATAATAATAATAATAATATATATATTGGTATAGATATATATTGTGCCAAAAAAACATCATATATATATATATATATATATATATATATATATATGTATTTATGAATAAAAAGATCTTCTATGTGCAGAACATTGGAATGTAAAATATTCATATTTTCATGTCTGGTTAGCGCATATGAGAATATGCGATTGAATTAGCGCGAGAGTGCTAACCATTGAGTTCTATGGAGGAAGAGGTTATTCTTTGTCCGACAGTCTAATTGCGCTAGAAGTAAGCTGTTTGCGCTTGTCAGGTTAGAGCAAGCACGATAACTTTTTACTTTCAAGTCATAATACTAGTGCAATAAATGTATAACTGTATAAATGTATAAAAAGTGTATTAAAGTTTAAAAGATAGATAATCCCTTTATCACCCATTCACCAGTTTTGCATAACCAACACAGTTATATTAATACACTTTTTACCTTTGTGGATACCTTGTATCTTAGCCTCTCCAGACTGCCCCTTATTTCAGTGTGTGTGTATGTGTATGTGTGTATGTATATATGTGTACATATGTATTCACATATACATACATAATTACACACAAATAAATATATGCACACACACAAATATTTAAGCTCTTCTTAGTTAAACACCTTGCCATATGCCAAATGTCTTTAAAACAATATTACCACCATTTTTCTGTTTTTAAATAGTTTGAATAGCCTATTTCTTCACTATATATACTGTATATCTATATATAGAAACATAGAATTAGACGGTAGATAAAAACCAAAAAGGCCCATCAAGTTTACCCATATATATATATATATATCATTTAATATATATATATAAATGTAAACATATACTGTATACATATATATATATATACTGTATATACCTTTTCTTCTGAATGAAGAACAATGCTATTTAAACTATTTGTTAACGAGCCTTCGGCTTTAGCCCACTTGGCTTAGTGAACCTTCGAGCTTAAGTGAAAGCTAGAAAAGGGTTTTGTAGCACGCCCCATAGAAGTCTATGGTGAGAGTGACTTAGTGTGGCAGCGCTATGCGAACTTAAGATACTAGCTCGCCTGATTCTTTCGCTCTAGTAAACACTGTAAACGTGTAATATGAGCATAAGAGTAGGAGCCCTAATAACCTGAGCGGTGTTAGCCCTCAGTAGAGCTTATATTTTTGTGCGCCACTAAACTAATCCATACTGTATAAACATACTCTTTTTAGTTATACTATACCATTACTTCCCAATATTCTTTTTTGCTGTGGTTTCCAAAATTGAACTAAAAGTAGTGTGTTTCTTTTACAATTTGCTAATTTGAGGTTTGTAAAATGTTGGATGAATAAAATAAAATACTTAGGAAATCAGATCTAAAATAATTACTTGTTCTGAAAACCAGTTAGTTTTAATGATAGATGTCATTATGGAGTTGTTAAATTTAATTAATAAGGTCACCTCTACTTGTGCTTATAATGTGCCCATTGGTACTGAACAGATTACTATGAGTAACTTAGGAGGCTACAGGACAGAACAATAAGAAATGAGGGAATGGAGAATTGTCCACATTATTGAGGCTGATATATTTGCTATGTGAATTTCTGCTTTCTTGTAAGGGGAGGGATTTCTATGAAACACGGGGAAAAAAGAAAATTAGCCAAGAACAAGTTTGAAAAGGTTACTGAACTACAATGGAACTATGTCACTATAATTGTAGACTTCTGCCAGATAGGATAAAGAGGTTACCCAAGGTAATTTAATAACAACAGTCCAATCCCTATAGGTTCTCTTGTTCTTTAACCCTATGTACTGAATAAATCTTTCATCTCCCTTACTCAGCAAGTTTGTGTTTGTGTTAGGGGGGTCAATGCTGAATGTTATCCTTTCCGGAAGTATTGTATCTTTTGCTGGCGGCTTCCTTGTCTCATTGATTTTTTTTCTTCCTGTCTCCCCCCTTCCTAGCAATGTCTTAAAAGTGAAGCTTCCAGGAATTGTTTTTTACCCTCATAGTTTTACTCTTGCTCTACGACCTTATAGATATGCTGATAAGATTCCATAATAATCTCACATAAACACACTACACACAATCTCTATGAGCTTGTATAATTCATGCATATGACACAAACACAATCTCTATCTATGAGCTTGTATAATTCATGCATATGACACAAACACAATCTCTATCTATGAGCTTGTATAATTCATGCATATGACACACACACAATCTCTATCTATGAGCTTGTAGAATTCATACATATCACACACACACAATCTCTATCTATGAGCTTGTATAATTCATGCATATGACACACACACAATCTCTATCTATGAGCTTGTATAATTCATGCATATGACACACACACAATCTCTATCTATGAGCTTGTATAATTCATGCATATGACACACACACAATCTCTATCTATGCACTTGTAGAATTCATGCATATGACACACACAATCTCTATCTATGAACTTGTATAATTCATGCATATGACACACACAATCTCTATCTATGAGCTTGTATAATTCATGCATATGACACACACAATCTCTATCTATGAGCTTGTATAATTCATGCATATGACACATACACAATCTCTATCTATGAGCTTGTAGAATTCATACATATCACACACACAATATGTATCTATAAGCTTGTAGAATTCATGCATATTACACACACAATCTCTATCTATGATGATCTTGTATAGTGCATAAATATGACAGGCAAACACACACACACATTATGTATGAATTTATAAAGTGCAGGACTATAAATCATACATACTACTTCCATTTATCTATGACTTCGTGCAGTGCATACATATGGCATACACAAACGCACACCCACTCATACACTCACACATGCACACACACGCGCACACCCACACACATGCACACATTCATGCATATTACACACACAATCTCTATCTATGATGATCTTGTATAGTGCATAAATATGACAGGCAAACACACACACACATTATGTATGAATTTATAAAGTGCAGGACTATAAATCATACATACTACTTCCATTTATCTATGACTTCGTGCAGTGCATACATATGGCATACACAAACGCACACCCACTCATACACTCACACATGCACACACACGCGCACACCCACACACATGCACACACATGCGCACACACACGTGTGCACGCACACATGCACACACACGCACACACCCACACATTCATACAACTCTATTTTTCCTGGAATGATAGTCTAGTTCACCCTAACATCTGCATGATGGATAACGTGGGGGTACTAATTTCCTCACATATTGGATTTTTATGAATGAAAATGAATGGGCCAGAATAGAAATGGTGAACTATTTAGCACTTTCTCTCACATGCAAACACTGCCAGAAGTCAACTTTTAACGCATGCGGGTTAACGAGCATATTACAGGTTGAAAGTAAAATGTTTGTGCACAAGTGAAAGACTGCGTGTAAACAAAAAACAATTCACGCTAACTTAAGGACTTCGGATATCGCAACCGTGTTAAAGGGACAGTAAAGTCAAAATTAAACTTTTATGATTCAGATAGGGCATGTAATTTTAAACAACTTTTCCATTTACTTTTATAATCTAACTTGCTTTTTTCTCTTGGTATTTTTTGTTAAAGTATAAACCTAGGTAGGCTCATAGGCTAATTTCTAAGACTCTGCAATCCACCTCTTATCTCACAGTTTGTATGTAAATAGCTAATAACATGTAATGTTTGTTCATATGTGCCATATAGATAACATTGTGCTCACTCCCAAGAGTTATTTAAGAGTCAGCACTAATTGTCTGAAATGCATGTCTTTTTTAAAGATCTAAGATAAGGAGGCTGTCTGCAAAAGCTTAGATACAAGGTAATCAAAGAGGTAAAAAGTATATTAATATAACCATGTTGGTTATGCAAAACTGGGAAATGGTAAATAAAGGATTATCTATCTTTTTAAACAATAACTATTTTGGTGTTTACTGTCCCTTTAAGTTCTCCTCATAGGGGTCAATTTATCAAGCCCCGTACGGTGCTTAATGCCCTGTCTTTCCAGCGAGCCTTCAGGCTAAAGACCGCTGCTCCATAACCTGTCCGCTTGCTCTGAGGCAGTGGACAGAAATCAACCCTGATCGAATACGATCGAATTGATTGACACCCCCTGCTAGCGGCCGATTGGCCGCGAATCAGCAGGGGGGCGTTATTGCACCAGCAGTTCACAAGAACTGCTGGTGCAATGATAAATGCCGACAGCGTATGCTGTCTGCATTTATCCATGTGCAGCAGACATAATACGCTACATTGTATCATGTCCGCTCACACATTAATAAATTAACCCCATAAACTTAATGGAATGCACAAACTAGAAAAATACCTAACGCTTATCATCCTTGCGCTATTCCTATCTGATGTATTTTTTGTAAAATATATATCTATGCCTAGATAGGTAGATAGATAGATAGATAGATAGATAGATAGATAGATAGATAGATAGATAGATAAATATAGGTATATACATACATAGATATAGGGATATCTATTTAAAAATACTGAGAACATTTCCCACTATGTAAAGAACATTGGAATGTAGATAATGTAGAATATTTACAGTACTACATACACAGTAAAACACATTATTAAGTATTACAATTTAATAATAATGATTGTTCATGTTTTCAGATATTTGAGTAGAAAGGGCTCCAACGTGTGTGTGTGTGTGTGTGAATATATATATATATATATATATATATATATTTATATATATATATTTATCTACATATATACTTTATATATATATATATATATATATATATACTGTATATATGTGTGTGTGTGTGTGTGTGTGTGTGTGTATAAGTGTATATATGTATATATATTTTATGGGTCAAATAAAGTGTCTAGCCTGGAGGGTATACTGAAGTAATATGTAACCCCAAAATAAACTGCACATTCTATTTTTAATAAACTCCTACAGCCGCATATAACTTAAGACATACACTCATCTTAACCCACAACTAAGAATGATTAAGAAAAAGGACAAGAAAGGGTTAATACGGTATCCTAATTGGGCAATGTGTTTTTAATTGACCTAATCAATAGAGTATAAGTTTGAGCTGCTATAGCGCCAGATCAGTGGTCTATGAGTACGGCTCTGGAGGGCTGAAACGCGTCGGACCAGATCTGATGCCCAATTTTGCATATTGTATGTTGAGTGTTTATGCTTTTAAATGATCTAATAAAGACTATCTTTTAAGCTTTACTCACGGCTGGAACTTGTTCACTTTACATTGGATATACATACATATATAAACATACAGTACATACACATGTATGTGTATATGTATATATATATATATATATATATATATATATATATATATATATATATATATCCCGACTAATCCTGTCCAGCAGTAGGAAAACTTGAATATGTGGTCTGTTTAGATAAATGAATAACAGAGCACATAGTGCGCAGAGGGAGTAAATATAAATTATACTTACAGAAAGTTACCTAAAAACTTCCCAGAAAAGAAAAAGGTCTCCCTTGTCCAGCACCCAAGTATATCGCCTAAAATAATACGCTATTGTTATCTGTGTGGAGAGAGTGGCCACCACAATCAATTGTTTTGTAATCCCAAATGAAATGGTCTGGAACTAAAGAATCTTGAATTTGAATAAGGGCTATTAATATTTATCTTTGGCTCTGGCCTCAAAACTTTTTGGAACTTTGCAACAATTATATACTGTATGTGTATATGTATATATATATATATATATATATATATATATATATATATAAAACTAAATTACTGCAGATGTATTAAAAATGATATCAAATGCAGTGAAGGTTGCTAGGTCCCAATAATTTTTGTGAAGTTATAGGTAGCCCAAGACAAAACATAGTATTCCACCACTATTGGCTCCTCTTTTGGCTATTTATTCACTTTTGACAATAATTTGGATATCTATGATTTTATGTTTGCCATGCATGTCACATGACAATAATTACAAAGGTAAACACATCCACTGTTTAGTGTCATCATAACCATATTATGTTCACATTCAAATAGGGGAAATCCTTGGGACTTATCTTTTGGACATGGGACGTAGGAAAGGGTGTAACTAAATATGTCTATTGATAACATTCTAATTATATGTTCATGTCCTTTTGAGAGTAAGAAGAACTGTGAACTTTCTATTTGGGCCAAACACATTTTTCTCTTTCTTTATATCTCCCATGGGCAAAGTAATAGCTTCATTATTCAGTTTAAAGGGTCTTAGAAAGTGTTTGAATTACTATTGAAGGATATCCTGGGAAGGACGAGTTGAAGCTATGCTTGTAACCTCAGGATATCGAGTACAATTCACTGAAAGAACCGTTATTAACAAGTGCAAGATTTTGAGCCCGGAGAACAGACATTATAGCTTGTATTTACTGTAACATTTTGCTGCCTGCTGTCAGGTAAGAAATTATTTGGGGGGGGGGGTATGTTTTAATATTGTATATATCAGCATCATATCTAACTGAGTGTCTTCAATGTGTTTATTAGATTTTTGAATTAAACACATTGAAGATAAACCACAACTTTAATATTTCAATTTTGGATTCACACATTCTTATTAGAATCAATATATTCATACATATTTACACTTAACCAGTGATTTCATTTATATTCAAGAAAGATGAGAGTGGTGTTCTTTCCATATGAACTCTAAATAGGATGCAGCCTATAGACATTATTTATCAAGTCTTCCCAAAAAAAGTGAAACTCTACTATTTAACTTCACGTATTTTGATAAAGTAATTTCTTAGAAATGAAATCATTTAATTATAGATTTTAAGAAAATTTGTTACTTATTGCTAAGGGATTTTTTTATTTTTTTTAAATTGCAGGATTTTTTGAAACTTTGCTTATATCATTGTACAAAGTAAGGAAAGAAACTGTGTAATTTGAATGCTGGTTTAGGACATAATACTTAGCAATAAGAGATACAGTTTTCTGCTATAGACTATAAAATAAAAGAATTATTTAGCTTTTGTTTTAATGCAGATATTTGCAGCACATGCATGTACTTGGTACTAATCAAACAAACACAGGCTGGTTGGTACACTGTTTGCTCTGAGTATAAAGAGTACCTACCAAT
Organism: Bombina bombina; assembly: GCF_027579735.1. NCBI lineage: Eukaryota > Metazoa > Chordata > Amphibia > Anura > Bombinatoridae > Bombina > Bombina bombina. Next base: position 1,001,828,896 of record NC_069501.1, read on the forward strand.
CAGTGTCTATCTAAACTAAGACTGAAACGGGGTGCATGCGCATTGTGTCAATTTAAGTCTATAGCTGCCTTTTTTTAGCACATATTGCAATGCAAATAATACTTAAAGACTTTTTAATGTCTATTTATTTGTCTAACAATATTATTGGAGATGTTTTACATTAAAAAAATATTACACTGTGTTTAGAATCTACTGAGAATTTTTACTTTAAATGCATCATGGACCGTGGCATTACTAATGAACCTTTCTGGAATGGTATAATATGTTTTGTTTGCAATGTGTAAGTGACAGTCATGCTGTACGCAGGTAACACCAAAATAGTCAGCAGGGCAATACTTTTATATTTGCCTTATATTCTTGTGCTCAAATTGCAAGTTGAAAGTAAAATGTTTGCGCTTGAGCAAAAGACTCAGTTACGCTAACATCTGACGTTTGATTGCACGGTTGTGCTAAATCTCTCTCTAAATAGACTTCTATGGCACTCACTACAAAAACCCTGTTGTGGCTTTCACTCACATGCTAATTAGAATGTGCGTTAAGAAATACTTCAAATAGCATTGTTCTTCACTCAAGAAAAAGTTATTTTTATTTTAAAATATCTATCTATGTTTATTTAATATATATATATATATATATATATATATATATATATATATATATATATATATATATATATATATGGATATATATAGTTATAGATATAAATCTTGTGTTTAAATACAGTATATATATATTATATATATATATATATTATGTATAAATATATATTATATATATATATATAAACATATATATATGTATAAATAAATAAAATAGATATATTTAAAAATAAAAAAAAATTAGCAATGCTATTTTAAGTATTTCTTTTTTTTTTTAAAAAAAAATAGTTTTAAGTGTTTTTAATGGGTATGGTATATAACAAGGTGTTTGACTGGGAAGGGCTGTCATACAACGCATAACTTTCAACTTGTAGTATGAGAGATGTTTAGCGTGGTCGCACTTTCCATTGAAAGTATTAGGGTGCTCTAAACATTCCCTGGTTCTTCCTTTTTACCATGGACTTGTAATACCAGGTTGTGTTCTAATCTTAGCGTGGTCCTGTGATTTTAATAGTGCACCCTGCTCTATCGATAGCTCTCCATATGAAATCATGCTCATAGTTTTTCTACCAATAATGCTTTAAAAATATTCAACTAGACAAAATACAGAATAATATAATAATGTCAGATACTAAATCCTCAGTCACATGTTTTCTCATATTTCAGATTCTCTTTCATGTTTTTAGATGTAACATTCCTGCCTCAGTTTAAAAATATTTCCTCATGATTTCCCTGAGAATTCCACACTCCAGCAAAAGGTCCTGATCTTACATTGTGCCATGCTTTGTTCTCCACAAAATAATTCTGTCATGTATCCACTAAATATAATTTTCCTACACCATATTTGTGTATCCCACCTATTAGTTTCTGCTTCTAGTTTTTTTACATTTTCAGTTTCTTTTTTCCTCTTCTATCTTTGAAAATTGTAAAACAAGATTTTTTTCTGTTATATCTCTTTAAAATGTCAGTTTTTAATTAGAAATTCTGTTAATTAATTGGAATAGCCTAGAATTCAATAAAAAAAAATAGTAATTATTCAGATGATTATGGATGAGGACACTTAACAGGTCTCTACATTGTTTGTAATGTCTGAATTGAACTGTAGGCCCTGTACTTTTATATACATTCTTCTAAGATTTTTAACATTAAAGGGAAATGAAGCCCAAATTTTTTCTTTAATGATTTGGATAGAGAATACAATTTTTATTATTTAATTTGCGTTGTTCTTCAGATATCCTTTGTTGAAGAAATACCAATGCACATGGGTGAGTCAATCACACGAGGCATCTATGTGCAGCCACCAATCAGCAGCTACTATTTTTATTTATAACTATTTATATAAAGTTATATATAAAGTTAGTTAAAATTGCATGTTCTTTCCAAATCATGAAAGAAAAAAATGTGGGTTTCACGTCCCTTTAAATGTACCATGTGCTATAAAAGTATTTTAATTTTCATCAGCTTTATAAGGAGCCTATCAGGAATGCCTACTTTGTGCAATACTTTTATATATGTTTATACTAGTGAATGTATATCGTATAACAATGTCAGTCATTACATGTTTCCTCATAGGTCAGATTGTCTTTTGTGTTTTGTCACATTTCTGCTTGAGGTTGTCCCTTGTGTGCTTCACTCTAAAAAATATGTTCTTATGATTTTTGACTTTCTGTAGAATTCCATATTTCTGCTCCAGGTAATGATCTTCCATTGTGGCATGCTTTGTGTTCCAAAAAAAATTATTCTATTGTGTATCCACTAAATATCATTATTTTTGTTGGGGTGTTTTTTTTTTTTTGTTTTTTTTTTGTTTGTTTTACCACTTCTATCCAATGGAATCTTCCTGTGATAATAAAGCTTTGATATCACTGTGAACTGTTTTAATACAATTTTGAATATCTATGTTTTCATTAAAGTAAATTACAGTATTGATTCCATATTTCATACTGCAGGTTACCACAGCTGTCATAACAAATCAGGTTACTCAATTTTATTTAATCAGAATTCCTTTGCAAAGTGTATTGCATGAATTATTGTGGGATTTCAAAAAAGTCTACCCAATTCCAAAACCATGAATTAATATTATTGGTAAAGTCAAAAAACATCCATTCAGCTATACTATACAGCCATCTTCTATATTGAATGAAGTAGCTGCCTTCATTGGCATCCGTAGAAAGCTTAAAAAATACACCCTGACAATAATAAAGTTCATATATAGTTACGAATATGTATTTCACTGAATAAAAAACAAAATTCCAGGGGGAGAGCAAGTATTCCCCTTGCCCTACTCCAGACAACCGTAGCTGTCATATTTCACTTTTGCCTTGGCTAGGTATCTTTTGCTTTCATGAAGGTCTTTGAAAAACTGC